>NW_009952711.1:8169704-8175711 GCF_000747805.2 Chaetura pelagica
TATCAGCCAGACCTCAGGGAACTGTACTGACTTGAAAAAAAAAATTAAAAAATAGAAGTCATGCTCCTGACTCATGATGTCTGTTTCAAAATCCTACCTTTTGGCTTTCCATTTTCCTCCTTTGTATCTTTAAAAATCTTGGCTGTGATAATAATTTAACTTTCGGCCAGACAGTCAAACTGGGCAGTGATACTCTATTTACTTTTTAAAACAAACTTGCCTTCCTCTCAGTTGTTTTTCCTGCCTTCTCCACACAATAACAGTTCCTCTTTCTCTTCAGAGAACCTGGATTTTATTTAACTTGCTTTCCTTTATTTAGATTGAATATAGATGTGAAATCCCTGAAATGTCTTCAGTCTGAATCGATGTTATCTGATTTCAAAAGGACTGGATTTGGTACAACTGCATGAAAAATAAAGCTAATATGTGGTTCCACAGCAGATCTGTTGAAATTATGAACACATTACAAGAAAAGGGAAAACTGGAAAGTACAAGTCAAACACAGAGGGCCAAAACTGTGTTGGCACCACATACAGATCAGCATAAATGTAGCTGCATGCTCTGAACTGTGCAGCAAGCAGAAGTAGCCTCATTCCAAACTGCACAAACCCATCGGAGAGGTCACTGCAGCTTTTCTGTGACACAAACAAGAGGGATATAACTAGGTGTGGCATGAGTTCAGGGGTGTGGGCCACATATTTATCCACATAAAATTTCAGCAGTGTCCAGAACCTCGATTCACAGATTTCTGCACAATGTAGTTCTGACCTTTGAAGTAAGGGGGAACAGAATGGCTGAGGTCAAAGCCTGTGCACATCATGTGGCACACACAAACATGCTCATCTTGAAGTTCAGTGTGCCTGTCTGCAGGCAGCAGCTAGGTCTTGGCCTGTGAGAGAGGATATCTACATTTTTAATGCAATAGAATCCCATGATGTCCTTCACAGGAATTTCATTATTAAATAAAATTACTCATAGATTTATAATCTTTATCTTGCCTATTTTAAAAAATACTGTAACTTATTAGAAAATGTTAGACAGATTGAAAAAAAATAGCCTTAAAGATATGGTCCTGGGAATGTATAACCCACATCAGTTTAATACATAGCTGCCCCTGTTAACTTTCTCCTGTTTCCTGCCAGACATCCAGACAATAAAAGAATTTATACAGCTGGAACTATTAGAATAAAAGCCAAAAGCTGTAAGGACTTTCTATGGTAAGGCATGTTCTGAAAGAAGTAAGCAACATCTGGATGGATTTTACAATTTGAAACAAATGCAAATGCATTCTGAAAACTGTATAAAATTATACATAATGGCGCATTTCAAATGGCACAACATGCACTTTTCTCCAGGTCAAAGCAGCGTAGCTTGAGAGATGAGACACCCAAGACAAACCCAAAATCTACAAATTTTAGCTAAAAAATAAATCCCATACCATATAAACAGAACAGTATTACCACAGATTGACTTTTTGTGTTTTGAGTGCTTTTTGAAACACAATCAACTCTTCCATGGAATGATCAAGGGGTACACACAGAAAAACACCATTTCTGAACCCATGGCAAGGCTGCTGGCAGTGAGAAACTCATTAAGATGCTGGCTGCTCTCACATGACCTAAGTTACTAATGTACTCACTTGAACATCAGGCACTCACTGAATCATGAAGTAATGCATCTGACAATGTTTTTCCATTCCTCACACATATAGCTGAGAATGGCTTAGGACAGGTTATTCACAGCAATGTAACTCAATTAAGATTAATCCATTAACAATTTCAGCAGCTTTTAGGGAAGCTTTGCTGCTGATTTACCTTGACAGGCCCCAGTTCGAATGTTTGGAATGAAGCCTCGGCGGCAGGGATGCGGCTGGGCGGGACACATCTCACAGGGGTGGCCCCAAGCTCTCCCAACTGTTGCACAGCAAAGGGTTTTTGTGCAGACGATTCCACTGAGCTGTCCCTGGCACATCTGGTTGGTTATCAAAGTGAAGCAAGGGCCGGTCCTGTAATCTGCAGCAAAGATAGGAAACCTCATCAGCATCGCAATAAAAATACACAATAGAATTAATAATAAAGCAAAACACCACATTTAGGCAAGTCTTCTGCACATCAGTTGCCCATCAGCCCAACTATTTTAGTCTGCAGTGTTCTGCACCAGATTTTTCTCAAGTTTTCTTCTTATTCAAGGCCACTGAAAATAAGCAGTTCTATAAATACATTGTGACTATTTTACCAGGATTATTAGATAGGTAAGATTCTGTAGGTCTCCTTTGCTGCTTGGTTTAATCTCCAGTAATACTCTTTGGGACATATTTTAATCAGTTTGTTTTAAATATTCAGTGCATTAATTGAAGTAAACTTGATCAGAGTTAGGATACGTTTATTTGCACAAGTGCTGTTCTCAAAAGAGTCTCAGAGGAAGAGAATACAGTCTGCAGGAAGTTTTTTGAGGACAGTTTTCACTGTTATTCAGGCATATGCTGTACCAGATATGTGGGTAAATTCTGCCTACAGCTGAATGAAGGGCATGTGGAACACATCTGCTTTGATTTGTTTATGGTAGGACAGGCCACTTAGCAAGCAGACGGAATTAAGCTAAGATGTTAATAAAATACTAGTAGGCTTTATTTTGTTCCATTCTCCAAGGGCAACAACCAAACAGTGGTACTGCCAACTCCTGCTGTCTCACATACATCCGGGGTGCACAGTCCAGTTAATTCTTCACAAGTGACCCTAAAATGTTTTTCTGTCATGGTGCATCAGGACAGAGTCCAGTATCCTGTAAGGATAGCCAGAAAATTACAAACCTGATGTTTGTCTGTGCTAAAATAGTTACCAGGTGACTCAGCCAAGGTCACAAAGTAATAATCCACACTGCCTTGTAGTCATAGCATTATAAATTCCCCCAATTTTCATGCCACTTCCAAACTTTGTTAACAATAATGTTTGACCCTTAACCACTGATAAATAGTGTTAAACAGGGCAGAAGCAAGAAGAGATGCCTTTTCCATCTGCTCCATCTTCCCACACTAGGTGCACCTTGAAAAATATATTTTAACTGATCTTATTTCAGTCGAGGAATGCTGTGTCCTTATGCTGTAATTTTGCTGATTAATCAAGCCGTTCTTTGATATAATAAATAAAATAGCTTACAGAAGTCCTGTTATATTGTTACTACTATCTTCATCAATTAAAAATTATCTTCTCAGAAAAGATACCAAGTTAGTCTGCAAGACCTATTTCTGATAACATTTTCTTGAATGACACCAAATAGCATTTACTCTTCATTAACTATGTATTACATATGTATTATCTTTTGCCCATTTAACAGACCGATAATCACCCAGATCACCTCGTTTCCTTTTAAAATACTTGAAAAACAGTCATTTTCTTCTAGCCTCTGGAAATTTGTCCCGTATTTTCAGATTTATGAATAATTCACACGTACAGTATGAGAACCTCTAGTTAGCTGCTTTGAGTCTCCCTGGTGCAGGTTAGATGGACTAGCTGTATGAAAATAATGTAAATGCAATTACTCCTATTTAATGTCATCCTTAAGTGATACCAGACTGCAAATATAAAATCTACTACCATCCAAACAGTCCAGCTATACTTACCAAATACTTCTCCTTCTCCAGCAATTCTGTCAGCCTCATCAGAAAACTGGTCAGAATCTCTGAAACTCCTCTTCTTAACCCTTCATTACTTATGCCTTTACTTTTTTTTGCTTGGTATTTCTCATTGTGTCCCTTCACCTGCCATGCTAATTTTCTACACTACAACTTCTATCAAATTCTTTTCCCATTTTAAGCATTTTTGTAATTGTTTGCTGCTTTTTCTGTAACATTTTTTTCCTCATAAGATGGGCTTATTTTGGTTTTGTGAAAACTTTCATTGCCTTCTTTCTCATCTGTCATTGCAAAAATGCAGTTCTGGAAACTTGTAGAGCAAAACCAAGTATTACGGGCTCTATCTTATTCCTTCAATACACAAATAAATACAAATCAGTCTTGATCCAAAAAATCTGAGTTCCAAGATCAATTCTTCATCCTTGAACAAGATGAGGTCTAAGAGAACTTATCTACTGTATGCAAAACTCCCAATATTAAAACAATAGATGACAACTTCTTTAGAAGCACAAGTTTTCTGTTGGCAACAGGAAATCTCCAGTGTACCTCCTCAGAATGAAATCCCTCATTGTAGATTGTCCCTATGCTGTTTATATAGAGTTGGTTTAAAAAGGAGTCATTTTGTTTCCTGTCACAGTGTGTCAGACAGTAGTGAATAGCACATCTTGTATTTATGGTAGAATATGAATGGATCAGCATTTACAATTGTTTGCTTTAAAGTTATAAATGACTTAGCAGTGGCTAATGAGACTTAGAAATACGGTGAATCCAATGAAGTTCACTTCATCATCAAGCAAATCTTTCAACAAGGTTTCAGTAGCAAGAAGGAAGTCAAATTGCACTCAAAAGCAAGCAAATTCATCTCCTATTTGTTATTATCCAAATTTATAGTGCTTTAGTACAGAGAATTATCGACTTTATTTTCCCCTAATCTTTTGCCTTGATAAATTTTGCTCTTAATACTCAGTTTTCTGCTGAGTAATTTTCCTTCTATTTTCTTAAATACAATCTTCCACCTTTTCACAAGCCAGATTTTCTTTTACACTCTTAATGGAAAATTCTAAAGGTAAGAAAATATCTAAGAAAAAGATAATCTGGATGTTCATACTGAAATCCACATTTCAAGTACTTTTTTTTTTTTCTAGAGATGCTTAATAAGAGAGCTCTAAAATTAAAGCATTCCTAATAGATAGTGTAAGAGATTTTGTCACAAGATGAAGGCCTATAAGAAGGAAATGGGATTTGAGTAATATGATAGCAAAACATAAAGAGAAAGGCATCACATGTAAAGAGATTTCCTTGAGTTACATCATGTTCCTTAAAGTTGTTTGGTTTTATGAATTAGGCTGACTTCAGAAGATGCAGTAAACCCTAGAATCCATGCTACAGAACACTGACTTAGAATAGGAATTAAAACACAAATCTTTACTTTGTAACAACAAAGTTTCCTTACACATTTGTGTCATTGGTGATTATTCAAACTACTTCAAGGAGCAAAGCTCAAACAAAAGGTTCCAAGTGATCAGTCACGAGTTGAAAAGAGAAAAATAAAAGGGAAAAATTGAGCCAGAAAAGCTATTACAGAGTTTGTTTGGGATTTTTGCAGAGCTGATTTCATTTTAATTGAAGAACATTGGGACTTTAAAGTATTTTAGTTAAAAGATTTTTTTAAAGATGTGCAAGCGATAATTCAGATGTTTTAAGTCACTTCTAACACACATTTCGGCACGTGCAAGTAACGCCTTCAGTAAGGCATTAGTCACCGTTATCTAACAACTTTATCTGCTTCTTCACATACTTCCTAGCTATTCTGATAAGGAGCAATTCCACAGAGAGTCTCAGACAACTGAGATGGCAGAAACTGTAAAACTGCATTAAGTTCATATACTGCCAAAAAAGAGCAAGAGGGCAATAGAGTGAGGCTGGTTTACACCATGCAAGAATCCGGCTTATTAAGTCTACAGGAAAGAATTAAGTTGCATTTTGATCTAAATCTCATTCGTGTTTCAAGCACAGTCATAAAATAATTTTCAGTATCTTCTCAAAAGATCCTTTATGTTCCTAAAAGCATCAGAGAGGCTGCTGAAATATGTGGTACTGGCAGGCTTTGATCAAAGCCAAGCACAGCAATAAATAATGATAATTGTTCCAAGTAACGCTGGACAGCACCAAAGAGACTCGGAGCACCACGATAATGCAAGGCTTTCTACACCAGATACGTATCTTAAGCCCTCAGTTCATGTTAACCTCTGTTAGCTTTCAAACACAGTATAGTTTTAAATGTAAAAATACAATTTATTTATTTTTTAAATTGAAACTAATGGAACCCAGTTTAGTCAATTATGCTAGTACAAGGATAAGGATGAAAATCTGGTC
>NW_009952711.1:8175919-8205044 GCF_000747805.2 Chaetura pelagica
TTTCCTCCATGATTCATTCCTTACAAATTGCCTACAAAGAGTTCTTGATGTTCCAAATTAACAGCTTGTTTTTGCTAACTGATAACCACCTGTTAGGGATGTTGACAGACTCTCCTACCCCTGTTAAAATAAATGGAAACTGAATGGGTGCAAAGATCCAAGGATGGGGCCCTGGCAAGCCAGCATTTACCTTATCAAGATCTCACTACTGAAAACAGGAAAATACCATCTCTTGCCATCATAAAAAAATTAGTAACGATCAAATGAGTGCTGTTCTCCCGGCTCTCAGCACACAGCATGCACAGCTCACACAGTAGTATCTTGTGCTGCACACTGGCTGAGCAGAACGTTGCCTGGGGGAGGAAGCATTCCTCCTAGCTGTTAGTACTTCACATGGCTAAATTCTGCACAACCCCCCCAAATCCAGCCAAGACTGCTGTGTAACTGAAACCACCCTCAGCAATGCAAACTGGCAACTGTCCCTTTCTTCAGTACAGGGGAAAAGGGAAACAAAGAAACGTTCCATTATCATACAAATAACGAATGAAAGGTCAGAAAGGGCTCTAAGGCAAGTGAAGTACCTTAAAGCTGATCTTTACGACAAGTTACCTTCCTTTCTTAGCAGCATTTTTGTTTCTGCTGTTTGGTGCTTAGGTCGTTTTGGATTTTTTTACCGGCTGGGGGTAAAACAGAAACATTAGAAGTGAGACTGTACAAGGCAGAAATACAGTCTCATCTCTGCAAAGCCCACTCAGCACTGCTCAAGTGTGACCCACTGCATTTGTCAGCCTGTGCCAGGGCTTGGCCAGCCTGAAGAAAAGACAATCGCAACCACTTGTACCCGAGAGCGCCCTTTTGGAAAGTGATCTCACATAGCCAGAGAATAACACTAGCTTAAAGGTTGGTGGTCTGAGTTTCAAATAGCTAAAACATTTTAACACAGTATAATGACTTCAGGAAATTTCAACTATTTTTTTCTCAAGCATCCAAAACGTGTATTTCTAATGGAAAAACAAAAAATGTTTAAAAATCTGTTTTCCAATGGCATTATTAAAGTACAAACAGAAATTTTAAAAGGTAAGAGAAGTAGTAATTTTGAAGTTACAAGGAAAAAAACACCTGAGTAATTAAAATGCAACACTCTGCCACTGGGTGCAGGAACAGTATGAGAAACTGAGCTTCCATCTTTACCTGGTCTGGAATTGGAAGGTGTCAAGAATGGTATATATAAGGAAAGATATCACATCTCTATTATAGCAGGGGAAAATTTGCCATAAACACAACTTCTAGATTAGAAAAAACAGGATTTGGATTGGAAAAACAGATGATGGGATTTCCAAAGGAGTTTCCAAAAATGCCCAGACACTGGACACTTATATATGGGAAAAATTAACGGAGGAGAAGGGAATTCTGAATGTATCAACTGAAATGTCAGCACTAAGAATGACATCAAGTAAATTACGTTTTTGAAACAGGGATAAAGACAGTGTTTTAAAACATTAGCTTTCACTGAGGCATGAATGAAGAATCTTAAACGAATCCTAAAAATATGTGCATATTTACCAAAGCTGACTCAGGTGTGCTTGCACAAAGAAAACTCCTGTCAGTTTTCCTGAGTTTAAAAACCAGAAATGGAAGAAATGTATATTAGACATGCTCATCTGAAATCTGAATAGTGACAATTGCAACATGGATATGATAAGAAACACCAACTCTTAAAATTTTAGTTCTTTGAGAAAGCCACGTTTCTTGGCAGGATTGGAAACCATTTGATTCCTCTCACTATACAAACAACTATACGGAAAAATACAGCTTCCATCACGATATGTTTCACTGCACTTCAATCATTTTATTCTCTTCAGAGAAGCTAGCAATACCATGTGCCTCATTTCAGGAGGCAGGATCTTCTATGCCTGAAATGATAACTTTTTCAGTAAAATTCCAATAATTGCAGAGAGTTTCAGACCTACAGATGAGCACAGTACAACCAAGCTGGCTGTAGCAGTAAGCAGCACCACTGCTCAAAGTTACAGAAGACAGAGTTTCAGCATTTCAGGCTCAATTTCCAAATATCCTTTAAAGTGATTCTAGGTATTTTCAGACATACTAAAATCTCCTGATAAGGACAGGAAGAACAAACAGAATGCTTTACACACAGAGACCTGTGTGTGCCACTGTACCAGAGAAACAGAGAAGGGCAATGCACTCGTAACTCTATTTTCACTTGCAAAATGTCCCTTTCAGTTTCTTGGAGGCTATAATGAAATCATGTTTTGCATACAAGATTTTGTGGCTTTTAAGGGCTGGTCAGAAAAGGGAATCATCATGCTAGGAACCCATAGGATAACAATTATTTACCTCCATCTTTCCTAATAGGTCACATGTCACACATCTCACTTCACAGACTGAATCAATACCAGACATACAACACAGCATTCCCATGTTAGCTCAATGCAGTGACTTCCAACCTTGTAAAAAGTCAGACACAATAATTCTCTGTCCACAGGTGACACTGAAATGCTAGTTGACAAATGCATCCAATCACAACACTCTCTTTTCCACACGGGCCATTTCCTTAAATAATTACTCACCGTTAAGCACTCCCTGTCCTCTCCTCCCCCCAGCCAGACACCATTACTCACCCCAGTCAGATCCCAATGTGTCATCATTGGAAAGTACATGGCAAAGATATCAGAGGGTGTTCAGAAGGAAAGAAAACAAAACTTTGTGAATACTTTAAAACTTATTTCCTAAGATGTCTAACACTTCTTACCAATGAGGTTTGGTAGGTTCAGCTGTGGTATGTGATGAAATTATCACCATGCCACTTCTGTCTGCTCCTTTCCAGTGCCAGAGAGAGATTCAGATATTAACAAGATCCCTTCCCAGCTGCTTCAGCACACAGTGCAGCACAGAGATCCAATTGCTGAGATTTAACACTGGCTCGTGCTAAGATACGACTAGACCTGGGGACTCAGAGTGCTACCATCCAGACACTGTTTCTGGCAGGGGTATAAATGTGGCAGCAGAAATGTCTCAAAATTCCACAGCTGTGCTCTGGACAGATCGCAGCTCCAAGTTGCTTCTTGTTATTTTAACAAGAGTAAAAAACAACCATGGAAGCATATCTAACACTCGCAATAAATAACTTCCACTGGTGTCATAAGTCTTTATGCTATATTAGCCAGACACAAAAGTTAGTTGCTGCCTCATATATTCCAGTCCTTGGAATATTATCCTCTAATTCAAGCTTCTGATGACCCCATTTCTGCATGTCTTCCTCTCCTTCGCTTGTTGCAAATTGTTCTCATATATTGACTGGCTGGCACACTTCAGCCTAAATTTATTTTCCATTCCGTAAGTTGCTTAACAACCCATTTCTGCACAGATTATGTGTTTAATGTGTCTATCTAGCAAATACTATCTAGTCTTCCCAGGATACTGGTTAAAGAACAGGAGTTCTAAATAGCAGCTTGCTGACCATGCGAGACTAACATCATCAGTTGCATTTGATGTACAGAACAATTCAGACTGACCATTTTCAGAAGTACTTTGGCAATCCATTTTCAAGAACAAATATACAACTATTCTCATGCCAATTTTGTTCTCACAACTGACCCAGTTCTCAAAGCCTGTAACTAAAAAGTAATAACATTACAGTAATAAAATAAAAAAGTAATGTTCAAAAAAATTATTACAGAACTGGAGTGATTTGTTGCACACATTTTAATCCAACACACAGACTAAGCATTTCACCAAAATCAAGGCTTTAGCTCTGTTGTTCCCAATTATGTGCGGCAGCAGTCCAAATACAGAAAATTGTTACCACGTTTTATTCTTTTCCATGATGAAGAAAACAGTAAGCAATGCAGCTAAATGCAGAATAACTTCTCATTTCTGAATAATCAGTTACCTGACAAATTCTAACCCACCCTACTTTGCTGTATAAGCTACAATGGAACATTTCTTTGCAGATTTTAATTTTTCCAATTTCTTTCACAGGCTAGCAACAATGAAATAAAATTCTGAGTTGATTTCCAACTCTCTTTTTTTGCAAAAAAAGTAACTTCGGTGACACATTTATTGTCAAGACCAGATTATTATTAAGGAGAACAGATTCAACTGAAGAACTCTGGAAGTTTCACTTAAAAAGAACATGTTGGCTGAAGTTTATTATTTTAAGAAGTGCCACGTTATAGAAACTCTCTTAACATACCATAAAGTATTAACTATTAAATAGCAGGGACAAAACCAGTAGAAGAGCTCTGTATGTTTCTTTTCTTCCTTTGGCTCCAGAAGACACTGCCTATAAAATAACAGGCTATCCAAAAGTAATGCAAACTGTGTAAGAAAAACAGATCCTAATGACTTACAGTGTATTAAATAGACTAACATCCAAAGAACGGGAAATTGCTTTCAGGCAATGCAACATACAGGATTTAAAGAGAAAGTAATCATATTTTAAAGGGAGAGGGAGTGGTACAATACATTATCAATAACTTCTTTTTTTTTTTTTTTTTTTAAATGTAAATGTTCCTCTGCAGTCTCATGAAACAGAATAAAATTGCAGAGCACTGGAATGAAGCTCAGTCCAGAATTGAAACTGGGTTATACATAAAAAGGGGGTATGAGAGGCGGAAGGGAGCCAACTTCACTGCTCAACCTAAGTGGAGAAGTCGACTCACTTTCAGTGTGGATCACTTAAAGGGAAGGCAGCAAATGTAATCATGATATTTTGGGTGTTGGCAAGTGTATATTATCATAATGACACACGAACAAATAACTTCTGTGGTCCTAACAGAATGTAGAACTTCTAAAGTACTGGCAGCTCTTTAACAAGGTAATCAGACCAATCAACAATTTCTTCTCACTGCTTTGTAACAGCTGTCAGGAATCATTTGGCCTGTCCTAAGCAAGTTCCATCTTTGCCACAACCCAAAAGGACCAGCAATCCTGAGACATTATAGCTGTGGAAAACTTCTACCTAACAATATCAAGGGGCGGACAGAATGTATTCCTGTGAAGACTTTTCTCCACACAGCAGACAGTTCCCTGGCCAAATTTCTTCAGCCCTGCACTTGTCCAGGTTTTTGTATTCTCAATACTTCTCATATACATGTATTTTTACTGATAAGGTTTTAGTGATGACAGATTTGATATAATGTGAATACTGGGGGTTTTTTGTTTTTGTTTTTTTACTGGCCTGAATACTTTGTAATATCTAATACTGTTCTTTTCGAGCAAGGTTGTAACAAAACCTTCTTTATGTTGTAAATGGACAGCTAAAAAGACACCAAAAAATTTTGAAAACAAAAACAACGGTATTTTGATGTTCTCAGAAATATTTTAACAATTACTTAATTTTGTGACCACATAATAACCCACCAAAAATTCTCAGGAAGTGTTACAAATTTAAGTCTATTATGTACAAAAATTGCTTCAGACACTAATACCTCACCTCTAACTCTATGGTGAAACACATCAACCACTTTAATGAAATACCATGCAACCCTCTGTGTTACAGGAACAGATTCCTTCCTCAATGAAATTGTGGCATCAGTCTGTGTGTACACCAGTGTAATCGTGACCAGAACCTGGCTCATTTTGCATAACCACATATATGGGATTTGCATTAAGACTGTCATCCAAAAATAAACACAGTAATAAAATGCACTACTTAACTCTGAATAAGTCTGATGGTATCTCTGTTGAAATGTTACAGAATACATGCCATAATTCTGGAATTATCTCATTTATTCAATCCCTATTGCTAGAAGTAGGACACATTCCTTTCCAAGAAGGGAAATTATCTAACCTTGACTCACAAGTGTTTTCAACTACTTATAGTTTTATTAAATATACGTATTATAGGCACCAATTTAAAGCATGACATGCTAACATTCATATGTCTCATTATTCTTAATTTTTTGTACAGTTCTGGAGATACTACTATGGACTCTACCTCTCAGCTATTACTCTTCTGGCCTTCTTTGGATTTTACAAGTTTTCAGCAAGCCTAGGGTTCTCCCTTCTTTTAACAACTTCTGTAACATTTACTAAAGCATTAAATTGCTCTGTTCCTAACTGTGGATGATCTTCAGAAAATCTCAGATACTTACAGAGCTTCTAGACATCTATATTTAATGGAAAGAGACAATGAACATCAGATATATCTGTCTTTCACACACAAAGTAAATGCATATTATTTCTTTAAGGTCTATATTCACCCCTGTATTCATTGACTATTTAGTTGAAAGAGTCTTCTCTTTGCTTAGGGTGCGTGTCCCCCAAAGTCAATGAATGACTGGCCTCAAGTGAATGAGGACTTTCTGCATCCATTACATCTTTAATCTAAGGATTACAGTAACGATTTAGGACAATTACAAATCGAATACTCTTTGTTAAAACAATATCAAAGGCTTGAGTTTCCCAAGCAGTAAGAGTACAGAACCAAGTACAATTAAGTATTGTAAAACAGGAAAAAGAAAAATATGAATCCAGAGAGTATTATCAAACTTCAGGTAAAGTTCCCCTGGTTGCATGACACAGACAAGAAAATTGAAAGGTCTTTATTCATTCTCCTGTTAGCAATGTAAAGAAGAGCACATTTTATTTTACTTCTTACCTTAAGATATTGAGAACTATTGCAAGTCTTTCTAAAAGACATCCAATTACCAGGAATATTCTAGGCAAACATAGGAAACTTTTCGTGCTTTTACTCCAAGTGCAAGCAACTCCATATTCTTAGCATATTGCTTAACATTCTTAACTTTTTAATAGTATCTGTGCTGATGCTTTGGCCTTTCCTTTTTCACCACATTTGCTCTGGATGCATTATTTTAGTATGACAGATATTGCAGATCTTTACGTCAACACTGAAAACTGGCATCTCTTCTACTTCTTGATGTGAATATCAGGTCCTAAGATTTCATTTACCTCCAGAGATGGAGCAAATAATTAAAATTTGGGAAACAGCCACCAGCCTGACTGCCTTGAACATGACCATTCAAGCGCCAAGACTGAAATCCTAACGGATTTCTGTTTCCTTCCTATTAGATAGGACTTGTTGCTTTTGCAGATGCCCAGACACGGACATCCAGCATGAAGTCCAGGTCCTGATTAAAAGTAAAGGTTTAGACTCACTGACTTTGGTAAAAGAATGATAATTCCATGGGCTAATCCTGTTTCCTGTAATTTGTGTATGCACCCATCCACATGGGTTTGTACTGATCAGTCCCTTACACTGATCACCATACAGTTTGGGATGACTTCTAATTACTTAAGAGATTCTGGGTTAAAATACAAGGTTTCTCCAGCTCCATGCAGCACAAATTCAGTGGTCCTCACCACTGAGTTTTTTTTATTTTGCCATGACAACCACTGAAATTTATCTGTGCATATGCACAGAATATCTAGAATTAATGGTTTGAATTAATGGAGTTCATAAAAAGTGGTGGTCCAGAATATACACTAGTGAGAACCAGAGAAATATTTTTTATTTGGGGAATGTGGGAGAAAGGAATCAGGGGTTTAGTAATGAGCCAGTGGTCTCTGACTAGCTAACCAGGGCACTGAGGGAAGAAAACATCTCTCGCCTGTTCTCTGTATACATCAATACAGCAACACCGATTTCATACAAAAACAGGAGATCCCACTTGAAGAAGGATGATGAGTATACATGTATATATATCTGCACATACGTGCAATTCTCTTTTTCTCTTCCATTTGGGGTACAAAATATTAAAACAGAAGTTTTGTTACACTCTGGGTATACAGAGATCCTCCAAAAGACAAGTAAATACTCAACATAATAGGAATGACTCAGATGTAGGTCAGCAAACTGCAAGCACAGGAGTATTTAACCTCTGAGTAACAGGGTGTGCTGGCCTGTCACACGACCCCAGCCTCCTTTTCTCGGTTTACACCACATGGTGTAACACACTACATAGTCTGGCATAGCTATGCATGACTGCTGAGGCATCATGATGCATTAGTACCAGAACATAGAACCTATGGAAATCAGAGAGCCACAGAAGTCCTTTAAATGCATTTTTCATTCTTAAAAATCATTAAAATTCCTTGTAATTAAGTACCGTATTTATAGAATGAAACATACTATTTCTAGATAAAACAATCATTTATGTAAAATTTACAAAGCTCTTACAGGCTTTGCTTCTGTTTACAGATAAAAGTATCCACAGAAATTGCTGCTGATCCAGATGCCTGTCTAATACATAATACTTCACAGCCTTGCAAATTGCTCTGTATAAAAGGATGGAAACTGCTTTTTGGCCTACTTTCTACACTGACATACTAAAGAGGAGGGAGAGTCTTGTGGTTGAGACACTTGGCTGGGACTGAGATGACCTGGGTTCAGTTTCAGACTCCCTGCACGCCTTTACACAAGTGACTTAATCTCACTGTATATTAGCTCCCCACATGTAACATGGGTCTGCCAATACTTCTGGATGCTGTTGGTTTTTTTTTTTTTCCTCTTCAGACTACACAGCCTTCAGGACACAGACTTGTGTGTTTTGTGAACAATAAAGGGAGCTTCAAACTGAGTTCAAACCTCGTGGCATTACCTTAGTAAAAAAGATCTTTCACGTAATGTGGGGGTTTTTTGTGTTAAGACCCTTCAAGTTTGGGATTTTTTTAAATGTTCAATTAATTGTCAGTTTCTAGTAAACAACCAGAGGCATTAGCTCCCGAGATTTTCTGTGCTGGGTGAGTGCAACAGCAGCAGAACACATTCCACAGAGGAACTCATGCACAATCAGTTAGGTCGTCTAATTAATTTTCCAACTCAATAGATGCTATGAAATATTTTTAATGCAGAAATAAATCTATACTGGATACACATGTAAAAGCAATCCAAAAACTTTTAAAATCTTAGTGGAGAAGGACAGATCCTAGAATCGTAGAATAGTTTGGGTTGGAAGGGACAATTAAAGATCATCTAGTCCACCCCCCCTGCAATGAGCAGGCACATCTTCAACTAGAACAGGTTGCTCAGAGCCCCATCCAGTCTGATCTTGAATGTTTCCAGACACGGGGCATACACCAGCTCTCTGGGCAACCTGTTCCAGTGTTTCACCACCTCCACTGTAAAAAAATTTATTCCTTAGATCTAGTCTAAATCTGCCCCCTTTTAATTTCAAACCATTATCCCTTGTTCTGTTGCTACAGACCCTACTAAAAAGTTTCTCACCACCTTTCTTACAAGTCCCCTTTATGTATTAAAAGGCTGCTATAAGGTTTCCCTAGAGCCTCCTTTTCTCGAGGCTGAACAACCCCAACTCTCTCAGCCTGTCTTTACAGGAGAGGTGATCTATCTCTCTGATAATTTTTGTGCCTCTCCCCTGTACCCACTCCAACAGCTTCATGTCTTTGCCATGCTGAGTTCTCCAGAGCTGGATGCAGTACTCCAGGTGAGGTGTCACCAGAGCTGAGCAGAGGGGCAAAATCACTTCCCTTGACCTTCTGGCCTCACTTCTTTTGATGCAGCTCAGGTTATGGCTGGCCTTCTGGGCTGTAAGTGAACATTGCTTATGTCCAGCTTTTCATCCAACTGTACCCTCAATTCCTTCTCCATAGGGCTGCTCTTAAGAGATGGGTGTAATTTTTCCCTTTTTCCAGTCACCAGGGTCTTCACCTGACTGCCATGACTTTTCAAGTATCAAGAAAAGTAGCTAGGCAACTACATCAGCCAGTCCCCTCAGGACTCTGGGATGCAACTAGTCAGGTCACAAGGACTTATCTATATTGAGGTTCCTCAGGTGATCATGAACCTGATCTCTTCCAGAAGAAGGGACTTTCCTCCCCCAGTCCCTGTCTTATGGTACGTCCACTTGAGATGTGTGGAAAGAGAGGTTGCCAGTGAAGACTGGGGCAAAAAAGGTTTTGAGTTCTTCAGCCTTCTCCTCACCTGTTGCTACCAGTTTGCCGGTCTTGTTCATCACAGAAGGTACAGTCTTCAATCATCCTTTTCTGGCTGACATATCTGTAGAAGCCATTCTTGTTTTTTGCATCCCTTTTCAAGTTCAGCTCCATCTGTGCCTTAGCTTTCCTGGCCCCATTCCTACACAACCAGGCAGCATCCCTATACCCTTCCCAGGATACCTGTTCTGCTTCCACTGTCTATGCATTTCCTGCTTGTTCTTGAGTTGGACCAGCAGGTCTGAACTCATCCATGCCACTCTCTTGCTTTCCTTGCCTGATTTCTTACTCCTAGTCTGATCTTGAATGTTTCCAGACACGGGGCATACACCAGCTCTCTGGGCAACCTGTTCCAGTGTTTCACCACCTCCACTGTAAAAAAATTTATTCCTTAGATCTAGTCTAAATCTGCCCCCTTTTAATTTCAAACCATTATCCCTTGTTCTGTTGCTACAGACCCTACTAAAAAGTTTCTCACCACCTTTCTTACAAGTCCCCTTTATGTATTAAAAGGCTGCTATAAGGTTTCCCTAGAGCCTCCTTTTCTCGAGGCTGAACAACCCCAACTCTCTCAGCCTGTCTTTACAGGAGAGGTGATCTATCTCTCTGATAATTTTTGTGCCTCTCCCCTGTACCCACTCCAACAGCTTCATGTCTTTGCCATGCTGAGTTCTCCAGAGCTGGATGCAGTACTCCAGGTGAGGTGTCACCAGAGCTGAGCAGAGGGGCAAAATCACTTCCCTTGACCTTCTGGCCTCACTTCTTTTGATGCAGCTCAGGTTATGGCTGGCCTTCTGGGCTGTAAGTGAACATTGCTTATGTCCAGCTTTTCATCCAACTGTACCCTCAATTCCTTCTCCATAGGGCTGCTCTTAAGAGATGGGTGTAATTTTTCCCTTTTTCCAGTCACCAGGGTCTTCACCTGACTGCCATGACTTTTCAAGTATCAAGAAAAGTAGCTAGGCAACTACATCAGCCAGTCCCCTCAGGACTCTGGGATGCAACTAGTCAGGTCACAAGGACTTATCTATATTGAGGTTCCTCAGGTGATCATGAACCTGATCTCTTCCAGAAGAAGGGACTTTCCTCCCCCAGTCCCTGTCTTATGGTACGTCCACTTGAGATGTGTGGAAAGAGAGGTTGCCAGTGAAGACTGGGGCAAAAAAGGTTTTGAGTTCTTCAGCCTTCTCCTCACCTGTTGCTACCAGTTTGCCGGTCTTGTTCATCACAGAAGGTACAGTCTTCAATCATCCTTTTCTGGCTGACATATCTGTAGAAGCCATTCTTGTTTTTTGCATCCCTTTTCAAGTTCAGCTCCATCTGTGCCTTAGCTTTCCTGGCCCCATTCCTACACAACCAGGCAGCATCCCTATACCCTTCCCAGGATACCTGTTCTGCTTCCACTGTCTATGCATTTCCTGCTTGTTCTTGAGTTGGACCAGCAGGTCTGAACTCATCCATGCCACTCTCTTGCTTTCCTTGCCTGATTTCTTACTCCTGGGGATCAGGAGCTTTTGTGGTCTACCAAAAGCAACCTTAAAGATCTGCCAGCTCTGTTCTGCTCCCTTGTTCCTGAGGGCAGTTTCCCTGATATTCACTAGAAGAGAATGGGCTGCTATATCAGAACAATGCCTTCTTCACATGGGATTTGTATTTCTGTGGTGAAAGCAGAAAACACATAAGGAGCAATGAGAGTATTTTTCAGTTGACAAGGCTGTGTAGTTACCACTGGGGACTGACTTGTTTATCAGTATTCAGAGGCATTTGTGATATCAAGTACCCCATAACAAGGGAGAATGAAAACACTGACCAAGAAGAGAGAAGGAGCAAAATAAGTGCTTAGAAAATAGGTTTGAACAGAACAGTGATTAAAAGTATAGATATTTACATAGGGTTTTAACCACAGACGACATGAGGTACACTACAGCATGACAGAGATCTGTTTCTCTAGTCCTGACTCAGACAAAACTCCAATTAGCATCAGCAGGCACTGTGTCTGAATAGGGACCATGGAACAAAGACTGAAACAAGTAGGAGAAGAATAGCCCCAGGATTTTATGCCTTCTTTCATGAGGTCTTCAGCAGAAAGTTTTCAACTGCCATGAATTTTTCCTGCACTTCTTTTCCCATCATTGTGATCACCCAAAAGTACTTATTCCAAACTAACATAATGAAGTGTTTGTGAGACTATAGTTGTAATTGCAATGTCTGGATTAAAACAGTGAGTTGTGACATTTCTAAGAGTCCTAAGGGAGAAGACAGCAAGTTACAGAGAATACACAGATACTAGATAATCCACAACTATGGGAAAGATGACACAGAAGCATGGCACAGTGTTTCAGTTGGGATTTTATCACAGCCATTTCTACGTGAGCCCAGATTAGATTCAAGAAGGAACTTACAAAAATGCTGGTAGGAAATAAAATGTGATAAACCTAACTGTTTCTCCAACTTGTAATACTAATCAGTGTTCTGTTAGTAACTATTTCAAACAATGTGGTTGTAAGATCAGATGAATGGACAAAAAGTGAGAAACCAAACTCTGGAAAAGGTGCATGCTGCCTGTAGGTAGGGGAAAGCCAGAGCAGAAAGCCTTCACAGAAGAAGCATGAAGGAAACAAGGATAACAAAGCACCAAAACATCACAAGAGCAGAGGGAAGAAAAACAGGAAGGCAGCAAAGATGGAATAGATCAAAGCAAATCTAACAAATGAGTGGGAGGCACAGAGACACAGGGAGATAAAGAGTGGGAGCCAGCAGACACCATGTGTGAGAACGAGGGAAAGGGAAGGGGAAGAGAAGGAAAAGGCTGGCCAGCCCAAGACCTTTGCCAGCCAACCAGGAGGGGGAGGTTTGCCAGGACAGGACAGCCAACTAACTAGTTAAAAAGAACATCCAGAGAGCCAAGTAGCAAAGAGAAGCCAGGCAGACAAAGCCATTCAGGAGAGGAATCCACTTATCACGTAGAGTGGGAGCAGTCCCAGCTCCACCCAGGAGCTAGGTCACCAGCAGCAAGCACCCTGCTTTGCAGGGGAAAGGACATTGGCAGGGCTCACCTCCATGCTTTCAAAACCAAAAAGATGCCTGAGAATGTCACAGCAATGTGACGAGCATCTCACTGACACAGTAGATCACAGTAACCCACCTGGCTACATACTTGAACTATTATTCACTAGTCTGATCCAGCACGCACAACATACTGTTTGTCTGTTAAATTAGGCAGCTCCAATCTATCCCTCTCAAAAAAATAAAATTAAGTGTATTGACTAAGGAAAAATTTAAAACTGTAGCTAATGGGTTTCTAATAGGTAGCAGATATTTCAAATGTATCTTCTAAAATACACTGAAAGAGTTCGATAGTTGACTGCAGCACAATAAACCATGGCAAGGCCTGTGTTCCTATCTTTAGATTTTACATTAATCTTAAAAAAAAAAAAAAAAAATAGCAGTAAAAGATGTAAATTTAAATTATTTCTGAGAACTAGCTCCATTTCACAGTCACCAGACTGTTAAGCACATCCTGTTCATTTTTATCTCCCCAACAAGCCTTCCTGCTGTAACTCAGCATCATACAAGCAGGTACTGAGGTTAAGAGGTGGTCCTGTCAAGACATCAGGACTCAAAGAAAGAAGTGAGGTAATGCATTTGTTGCCAATGTCTCAATGCTTACCTTACCCTTCTGGATACAGGATCTGATCCACGCCACTGAAACACTTGAGTATCCTTTTCCTCTTAACTTCACCAGGCTTTGAATGAAGTATTAAGCCCTGAGAAAGCTAGCAGTACAATTCAACTCCTTTAGCTCCCTCAAGCCAAAAGCAGATTCACAGCTGAGACAGAGGATACTTTAGATTATAAAAGCTGACTTCATCTTGGGACTGAGTGCAAAGAGAATGGTACATGACAGGCAGCACCTTGGGGTTCCCACAAATGGTAAAGGAGAGAGAGGAAGGGAAGCAGGAGGGAGCACCCATCTACTGCTGAGGAACAGCAAAGAGTTAAGAGGGGTAAGCATATGGAGTAGGGCATAATGCTGTTAAATGTTCCTCTGTGGGAACTCTGGCATCTGTCTAAGCTGCAAGATTGAGCAATGACAGTGCCAATTTAAACTTGTACTTAAAAATACAGGAAATATTTTAATTTTTAATAAAACATGTATATTTAGGAACCTAGGTGGTTACCAATACACATGTGCATCACTCCCAGCAATGTTAACGGAACAACAGACTGTTCTGAGTGGTGTCTAAAGTTTCAGTTGCTTGTAAACCAGCACTGTGGGAAAAATTCTAGGTGGCTTTAAAAAAATTCTAATAAAACAGTAGAAAGCTCATAATTTAAGACACTTCAGTGGAAGAGAAAACTTCCTCCTGATTATCAGAGGTATTTTGCATTATATCCAAAAGATAAGCAACATTTCTTCCAGAAATAATGTCTTTTATCCACATCTTTCTTGTCAGAAATGTGTCTGAACATCTATTTTTAATTAAACTTCAGGCTTGAAACACACTTGTGACCAATAACATTCACGTTTTTAAAGCATCAAATAGTTTAGTCTCATAAAGTAAACTTACAGTGATTAAAAACTGCCCTTACATACAACTTTTTTTTTATCGTGTGAATATACTATAGCCTAAATTATAAATTAATGTAATTCACATTTGAATTGAGATACTCATCTCACATGTTTGACATGAGAGAACCACTGGATTGGAACTCTTGCCTGGCAGCACACTGATCTCTTTCTTTTTCCCATTTCATTTATTAGGACCTTGAAATTGAATTAGCAGCTTTTAAACAGCTGATTAAAAGCTTTGTTCATAAAAGTGATCCTTGCTTATTTTTCATGTGAGCATCAGGCTACCCCTCTGCAGGACAAAGCCTCCTGCCTGCAATCTCATTCTGCTTCAGAAGAGGTGTTGAGAGTCAAAAGCATCCTGGGTACCTCATCTGCCCATGATACCTCTGTGTCAACACTGCACACTGCTGCAAACCACACATAATACAGACTACTTAAAAAAAAACCAAAAAACAAAATTATCAAACCAAAACTAAAACAGCAAAACCCAAAAAGGAAAAACCCCAAACAAACAAAAACGAACAAAAACAAGCAAACCCAAACAACAACAATACCCACAAAAATAAACAACCAAAAAAAACCCACTAAACCCAAAAAAACCAGCACAAAAACATCACCTCATGGAAAAAGGAAGACCCAAAACTCTTCCAACATCTGCTCAAATTTGAACATAGCTTAAATCCAACTAAAATTAATGCAAAGATCTCCTTTGAATTTAAAACAGCTACTTATGCTTCAACTGAGCTTATTGGAGGACATATACGAACTTCTCTATGTGTTAAGCAATGTACATTATCACACCTGCATCCAAGAAACAATTTAGAAATGAGAATATCACATGAAAGATTATGCATGCAGCATATAAGCCCAAAAGAAAAAGCACACTACGTTATACGGCTGTAAGAGGTTACATGTATCTTGTTTGCTATTTACTGTATATACTAGGATATATCTTATTATTCATCTTAAAATCCCCAATTGCTGCTAAATAAATACTATTCCACATAATAGTATTTCCCATACACTACAGCCACAGGTGACAGTCGTCTTTGCTAAAACACGTTCATATTTGTGGATTATGCCTTTGACCACTTCTTGTTTTATCCAAAATTACTGCTTGAGAATATTATGTAGTAACACAGCACAGAGCTAACTGCTCTCTCAATAACCGTGCACCTTCTTGGACTTTGGCTAAAAATAACTGATCATTCAAACCGTGACACTCCTGATTCAAAGCCCACCCACGTCTTTGGTCATCCCTTCCTGAGCAGGGTTTAGATCACTGCTATAGCTACTAAGAAGTTTCATCCAGGCTTCACTTCTCTGAAGAATTTAAGACTTCTGCCTTTGAGTTTAAAATACTGCCCAAATGTTTGAATAGAGAACTGATATGCACACACGTGTGTGTGAAATGTATGTATAATAATCTACTCTCTGAACATAGTAAGACAAAAAGTTGTAGATTAAATGTAAATTATTCCCTACAGGGTTTTGGCAATAGTTTACAATAAGTGGCAAATCATTACTGCTGTTGATGTTCATTGTTAATATTAGCCATCTTGAACTCCTGGAATTTCCTTGGATTTTCAATGGGTAGTTGCCTAGAAATGTCACTTGTAGTATTTAATGTAGAGTCACTACATGTAGAGTCACATTTTATAAGATTAGCCAAGGAACAAGGAATAGACGTTGCATGTGCATATGCAAAAAAAACCCCATCTAATTTGCTTAAATTATTTCAGACATTAAAAAACACAGTTCTCATATCAATAATTCCTTCAGCGGTCAAACATGAAGAACAGTGGCAGTCTCTTAGTCGTGGGAGATGCCAGTAAGAGCTCCGGTAGCTGCACTCCAGGCAGCTACAATTAAAGTGTCAAAACTACTTCGATTCTTCTGACTAAGTCCCTCCTCCCTTATACTGAATTCCAAGGAAGTGTTACCATTTATTTCAAACAGGACCAGGACACATTCCTGGTATGTTTTGGGGATAGTCAAAGTATTGCAACAAAAGTAACACTTTGCATCAGAGTACCAAAGAGAAACTCCTCCCAGCTTGAGACTGAAGCAGACATCAACAACCTAGACTGAAGGAAGTTGTTCTTTCTATTCAGAATTCTAAACAGCTGTTTTCAAGGCAGATTAGAAGATTTTTCAATGTTTGGATTCAACTCAAGAGCTTTATCTAATGCATACTTTGTATTTGAGTATTTGTTGAATTAGAAATTTAATAGAGCAGCTGAGCATTTTAAAATCTTTTGGAAGATGTGAAAAAGGGATGTGAACTCTCGCACACCCCGTAAAACATAAATTTCTTACCAAAAGAATACGTTATTCATGTGCTCTGTACATTAGGTCAATTATTAGTCACTTTCTTTGGAGAACAACCAAGTGCCTCCACCCTTTATAACAGAACACTGTAATCAACTGTAGTAAGACTATCAGAATTATTCTAATACACATTGGTGGCTCAGGCCCCAGCTCTAGAAGGTTTGAACAGTAATAGACTAAGATAGATTTGCCATAATTTTAAAAAATTTTTTTAAAAGGAGGGAAGAAATTATTATTTTCTTGTTCATCTTTGTAAATAATTTCAATGTCACAAAAATGGGGGGGAAACTATAAAAATGAATGCTTTAAATTAGCCCTCAAATTTAAACACTTCTGTTATCTAATGACAAATTCCATGAACATTCTGATACCAATACTTCTTCCACTGCATGTCTTTCATTTATACCAACCCAATTTAACTTCTCATCTTCCTTGCAGTTAGCAGCTGTGCAAAGCATTTATTTTTTTGCTGACATCAGCAAGTGACTTGAAGTGATAGATTTAAAATGCCTTCTAAAAACACAGCTTTTTGTACTGAATTTGGAGCTGAGTTTGATACAACTTGTACTGTTAGTTTAATATAGTATCACCTTTCATGGAGCCATATCTTGTTGGACTCCTGCTGGGACCTGAGAGCTGAAATAGCACACGGTTTAATGCATGGCACTTCATTTTGCCCAGACTGCCTCAGGCCAAGAGAAGCATTTCAAATTATTTACATAACCACACAGATTAAATACCCAGCAAGATAGCTTGCTAAGTCATTCATCATTTGCCATTCCTGCACTGTGCTTGTGTCTAGCAATGTTTTTACTAGAAGACACATTCAGATTAATGGAATGCACATCTCTGTTGGGTCTCCACTGCCCAAGTAGCAGTCTAAGTTTCTCAACCTGCCTTCAACACTCTGTTCCTGAGATGTGTGAAAATTATTTGACTAGATGCCCTCTGCCATCTTTTTCATGCCTATCTTACCCTCTAACCTGCTTCTCTTGCATAAAGAAAAGCCTTCATAAGCCCCTACATCTGCCCAATTCCAGTGTATTAAAACATTACCGTCTCCTAATTTCAGTCCCTCAAATTGTCCTCTTACTAATCCTTTTACACTTCACCTCACAAATGAAGCAACTAGAAAAATCATAGAATCATAGAATCATAGAATCTTAGGGGCTGGAAGGGACCTTGAGAGATCATCTAGTCCAACCCCCCTGCCAGAGCAGGGTCACCTAGAGTACATCACACAGGAACTCATCCAGGTGGGTTTTGAATGTCTCCAGTGAGGGAGACTCCACAACCTCCCTGGGCAGTCTGTTCCAGTGCTCTGTCACTCTTACAGTAAAAAAATTTTTTCGGATATTCACCTTGAACCTCCTATGCTCCAATTTACACCCATTACCCCTTGTCCTATCACTGGTCATCACTGAGAAAAGCCTAACTCCATCTCCCTGACACTCACCCCTTACATATTTGTAAACATTGATGAGGTCACCCCTCAGTCTCCTTTTCTCCAAGCTAAAGAGACCCAGCTCCCTCAGCCTTTCCTCATAAGGGAGATGTTCCACTCCCCTAATCATCTTCGTAGCTCTGCGCTGGACTCTTTCGAGCAGTTCCCTGTCCTTCTTGAACTGAGGGGCCCAGAACTGGACACAATACTCCAGATGTGGCCTCACCAATGCAGAATAGAGGGGGAGGAGAACCTCTCTTGACCTACTAACCACACCCTTTCTAATGCACCCCAGGATGCCATTGGCCTTCTTGGCCACAAGGGCACATTGCTGGCTCATGGTCATCCTCCTGTCTACCAGGACCCCCAGGTCTCTTTCACCTACACTACTCTCCAGCAGTTCAGCCCCCAACCTGTACTGGGACATGGTGTTGTTCTTCCCCAAATGTAAAACTCTGCACTTCCCCTTGTTGAATTTCATCATGTTTCTCCCCGCCCAATTCTCCAACCTATCTAAGTCTCTCTGAATGGCAGCACAGCCTTCTGGTGTGTCAGCCACTCCTCCCAGCTTAGTGTCATCAGCAAACTTGCTGAGGGTACATTCTATACCCTCATCCAGGTCATTGATGAAGATGTTGAACAACACCGGTCCCAGTACCGACCCCTGTGGGACTCCACTAGTCACATACCTCCAACCAGATTCTGCCCCATTGCATCCACATTGCATGGTGCAATTCAATTCCAGACATGTATCTGCATCATTAAATTATATCTTATCTTAAAGGTTATTGGAACCCAAATAGTCTAATATTGATCCTTCTTTTGCAGCTATTACCATTTACCTCTTTTTTAACTGCCCATTTCAATGGCAGATCTTTTTGCCTTTAAAGCCTGCAGTCTGGAAGTCATTTTTGACCCTGTGGTTTCTTTTGAAGCCTGTATTAATCTGACTGTAAAGCTGTCATACTACCATTTTAAGAATCTCTCCAAGTTACCACCCATACTGTCCCACCGGGCCACAGAGATTCTCATAAAGGCTTTCATCATATCCCAGCAGGACAATTATAATTCATTGCTCGCTGCTTTTACTATTACCTCTTATAAACATTTCAAGCTTAAGTAGTATTCTGTCACTGTATTGCTCAACTGAACTAAGACGTCTGGACAAACTATTCCATCACAGAGACTAGTCCAATTGCCCTTGAGGAAGCAGTTGAGGTGTCTTACTTTAAGATCCATCTTAACTACACTTTGAAGAAAGTGCATGGCTTGCTCTTTGCACTGTATGTGCACTGTTTCGTGTCTTGCTGCAGTTCTCAGAAACTTAAGCAGCCATAGGAGCTTTTGAGATCCTAAAATCTTCCATCATTGGTGGACCCAGTTTCCTCCTAAATCAGGTGAAATTAGCAGTCAAGTAGCTAATGTGTCTCTCCATCTTTTTAAGTGTCAAGCAGGTAAGTATAGCCAGTGTCAGATGCAAATACAAAAATTGCCTGGACAGTACCTATGTAGTTACTAGTCTTACTAGGAGTTAAAACCATTCCCTATCCCACACTCCATGAACCACTTTAACTTTGTCAGCTTATTTTATATTTTTAAACTAACTGTTCTATTTTTAGAATTTTATTAGGCAAGTTCACTAGGAATTATCCGCATAACACGTGCTTTCATTTCACAGCACTCAATCAATCACTGCCACAGGACAAACACCCTTTGAATAGCAGAGCACACTAGTAAGAAAAAGCGCAAAACAGGATTATGAATTCTTTGACAATGTTAGCACTGGATCTTCCTTAAATGGCTAGTAGGTCTAAAAGATGTGGTTGGAGGTGCTACAAAACACAGACTAACATATTTTAACACCTTTTCCAGAAGGTGGCTGGACACAGTCCTGGGCATTTGTAATCATGAACATAGAATTTTTGGGGTTGGAAGGGACCTTGTAGATCATCTAGTTCCAACCGCCACTGCATAGACAGGACACCTCCCACTAGACCAGGTTGCTCAAAGCCCCATTCAACTTGGCCTTGAACACTTCCAGGGATGGGGCAGCCACAATTTCCCTGGGCAACCTGCTCCAGTGTCCCACCACCCTCATGGTGAAAAGCTTCTTCCTAATGTTTCCTAAATTTCCCCTATTCCAGCTTAAAGCCACTACCCCCTTGTACTATTACTACATGCCCTTATAAAAACATGACAATCTCAAGAGGTCCCTTCCACCCTAAGCAATTCTGTAACTGAAATACTAATAGAATTATGGTCTCTCCCCTGTAATTCTTGTGGTGTTGTTTTTAAAAAAATGTAAATACATACTCCACCATGAAAACAAATTAAGGCTATGGCACAGCAGGCTGCAGTTATATTAGCACACCTGTGCTTTTTTAGCCTGGGTAATACCCACAATAGACAAGTAGTAAATGTAGAATATCACAGTCAAAAATCAAGTGCTTCTGAGGTTTCATATCTCTTAAAATCTCAATCAATCACTGCCACAGGACAAACACCCTTTGAATAGCAGAGCACACTAGTAAGAAAAAGCGCAAAACAGGATTATGAATTCTTTGACAATGTTAGCACTGGATCTTCCTTAAATGGCTAGTAGGTCTAAAAGATGTGGTTGGAGGTGCTACAAAACACAGACTAACATATTTTAACACCTTTTCCAGAAGGTGGCTGGACACAGTCCTGGGCATTTGTAATCATGAACATAGAATTTTTGGGGTTGGAAGGGACCTTGTAGATCATCTAGTTCCAACCGCCACTGCATAGACAGGACACCTCCCACTAGACCAGGTTGCTCAAAGCCCCATTCAACTTGGCCTTGAACACTTCCAGGGATGGGGCAGCCACAATTTCCCTGGGCAACCTGCTCCAGTGTCCCACCACCCTCATGGTGAAAAGCTTCTTCCTAATGTTTCCTAAATTTCCCCTATTCCAGCTTAAAGCCACTACCCCCTTGTACTATTACTACATGCCCTTATAAAAACATGACAATCTCAAGAGGTCCCTTCCACCCTAAGCAATTCTGTAACTGAAATACTAATAGAATTATGGTCTCTCCCCTGTAATTCTTGTGGTGTTGTTTTTAAAAAAATGTAAATACATACTCCACCATGAAAACAAATTAAGGCTATGGCACAGCAGGCTGCAGTTATATTAGCACACCTGTGCTTTTTTAGCCTGGGTAATACCCACAATAGACAAGTAGTAAATGTAGAAGATCACAGTCAAAAATCAAGTGCTTCTGAGGTTTCATATCTCTTAAAATACAGAACTGCATGTGTATAGATGAATGCACACACACATTCACTTTCAATAACTTCAATAGCCTTTTCAAAACTATTTATCCCTAGCCTTTCCACATCTTCCTACAAAGAGAAATATTTAATCTTGGTTACTTTACATAAGGGAATTCCGCCTTTTTCCAAAAGGACTTTTTTCTGGATAAGGAGTGCAAACTAGGCTCGTGTTTTATAGCAGAGCAGAATTTGGAGAGTGACGTCCTCTTAGGACTCCTTTCTCTTCAGACCTTATTTAGGCCTCTCTTCTATTCCTACAGCGTTTCTCTAGAGTGCCAAACCATACGAACTGTCACCAAAAAAATAAAAACCACTCAGTCATTCTATGCTAAATTCTCTAAGCCAACTGGAAGTGTGAATGTCCTTAACAGCTCTTCACTAGTTGTTTCCTACAACTGTTAGCAACTGTTATGCTGAGACAGGATATAAGGTATCTTTTTACATGTAACAGTTTACTTTAGACAAAGTTTAAACTTTTTCAGAGATTTCAACAGCTCTGTTGCTAATATGTTGCAAGGAAACATGTGACATAACAGTTGCACTGACCATTTTGAGCACCTCTGCTTAAAGCCCATTTTCATTAGCATTTTTCAGCTGACCTACATAAAAGAATTGTTTTACTTGGAAATGCTCTTGTCAGTTTATCCTTGCATTAGGTATGATCTGTGTTTTAGAAGAGGTTCTCTTTTCTTTGTTAGCACTGACCATCATTAAAGTTTTAGATCACTTCAAAAAACAAAGAAAAAGTGAAGTCCATAACGAAAAAGTATCACACATATTGGTATTTGATTTTTTGGTTGCAATTCTAACAAAAACATTCAGCCTACCAGACCACTGAAAAAAAAAGGTATGAATGGAAAATACTCATATAAAATTTCAGTGATTCACAAGGAAAACATTTGTTTTAGCTGTAACAAATGAAAGGATTTCATGTAGTTGTGCTCTCTCACATCAAAATATATTGCAGCCCACAGTAGAAAGAACAATGTATACATGGCTAAGTGGGGACTGTTAGCTAAGTCCTCAGTTGCATTTACTTAGTCCCTGTATCACATTCAAGTCCAGGAGTCTCTATTTCAAAAACACGCTTTCTTTTAAAAGCTCCAAAAGAAATTAGTTGTGTTCAGCTATTTTATGTTCTGTAACTTTTGAAGTCAACTCAGAACTGGAAGATGGATGAAATTAGAAAAATGGGCTGTAACAATGGTAATAAGAGAACAAGAACGGCTTGAAGATGCTCATTCTGAAGGCCTCATATGCAACACCATGCTGCAATGACAACCAAAATCCATAAAAGCTGACTCAATCTTTCAGCACACACAAAAAAATATTACTTTTGTGATAGAACACATCTGAGAGATTCTTCTCAGTTCTCTCTGAAGCTCCACAGAGCACAGATCTGGCAAAGCAGACAGTTCAAGGAAGTTGTATCTTTCAACTGCCTGCACTGTGTATATAGAAGTCCTATCTGTAGTAATGTAACATCCAATAACCAAAGAAAAACAGACATATCTTCGTGTAACTTTAACAAAACCTCTTGATGAAAGCACAGGCCTCCACTCTTCATTACTTAAGACAGTGCTAGGGAGACAGCAAGCACCACGCACGAGCAAAGCCAGCGCAAGGTTCAGCCCCAGTTTGCAAGGAAGCAGAACTGAATTTCTTGCCCAGCAAACCCATGCCACAGGCTGCCAGCACACCTGGAGGCAGACGGCACTTTCAACAACAGAGATGTATACAGTACCAGGAGAATGATCTCACATCTTCCAGATTAGAAAAACTTAGCTGATTCATTCAAATGTCTATATTATAATTTATACCAAAATATGGACTCTTCAATTTGTGAGTAAATTTCTATGCAGCTCCACTGCTACAACTAAAATAAATCCAAAGTCCAAATAATACCTTACTGCACATCTAAAGGTCAGTGCCCTTAGAAGTCAATCAAAAAGGCATGGAAATACAGAAAGGGCTTCTAAATAGCTGAATGAAAACTTTGGATTTGGATTTGTTTGACTGAAATCAAAATTCAATTTGGAACAAAATATAATCATGTACAAAAAAAGCATCATGTACAAACGTTGGAGCCCTCGCATCTCACGAGATACCTAAGTCCATATGTACTGAATCATTCATGGAACTTGATTATGTTTTAAGCATGTATCTGAAGAAACATTACAAAACTTGCCATGTGACATCCTGAGATACACAAAGCATAAAGCACATAAAGGACTGGTTATAGGGTGTAGCTGCAAGGAGCAGAACAATGGATAAAAGTCTTCATATACACAAGATCCTAAAAATGCTTTTTGGCATTAAATAACAGACTAAGCTTAGTACTGAGTTCTGATCCAGAGATCTATTCTCTTGCTAAGTATAATAAACTATCTTAAATCACACATAGCTATTCTGCAGTGGTTGACTTCTCCACCGTTAAGCTGCAGCCTCGATTTAAAAAGTTAAAAAACTCCTCATCCATTTATCTCAACCTTTTTTATAGAAAAGATAATCCAATACAGTGATACTGAATTTTTGTTTCAAAACTGAAAGACATCTAAGGTGGCAACATGTATTAAAATGATTTTAAAGATAGTAAAACATCACTCTGTGACTGAATACATTTAAACTCGGCCTGAAGCCAGTTTTTGGTTCATTTTTCAGGAGGAAAATGGTGTGAAGGAATCTTTATTCCAGGCCTTCAAGCTTAGCCATCCTTTAGCTTGCTGCTATAACACTGTACATGAATTCATGTTACAGGGCTGCAGAAACTACATGTCTATGTCAACAGATGTGTTTCTTGGAAGACAGATACAGCAACCAAGTTTATTCAAATGTTTGCCAGCTACCATATGCTGCAATACTACTTTAAATGCAACATAAGGCTTTGGGAACATACTTTTACTGCTATCTACACTTTGTTATTTACTTTCCATTTAGACTAAATACCAGACGGGGCACACTAAGGGTTGCAGTGTCCTCTTTGTGAAAACATTCTACCCATTGTAATATTTAGAAAGAACAAAATACACACAGCACTGTACTACTCTCAACCACTTTCAGCGGCTGCACTTTCATAGAGAGGCTCTGGGAAAGATATTTTTACATATGGCATTAATTCTGGGAACTTTCAATAATGGCCAAATATAATTAAAAATTATGCAAAAATTCCTGCCATGAAGAAAGCAGTACAGAAACAACTCTGTTTGAAGAAAAAGCAATAATTTGCTCGTATTTTGAGCCTAGAAAAAAACAAAAAACACGTGGTATGTTTTTAATATTTGAACTACATCAGGCCCAATTCTGCTCCTATGCAAAGCAAGTGGCAAAACTCCAAAATGCATCAGGATTGAGTCCCTGATGTTGTCACAAGCATTCAAATAAACAAACAGGGCTGTAACACATTCTAAGCTTCCACTGTGTTCCTCTAAATGGATCCAGACAGAAAAAGAAAAGCCCATTTCATTGCATTTTTGCAATACAAGGATAACAACAATGTACAATTTTATATTATATAGAATTCACCCTCTTAAAGTATAAATATCCAGATTCAATAAGATAAACAGATTGAAAGATTCCATAAAGATTCAGAGTCAAGAAAACTTTTATGCACAAGTTTGGAAGCACAGCTTTCCAAATCTGATAGGGATGCCTGATCTCTCTGAGCTTCTACCATCACTTTTTCCTCTGGACTTTGATAAAGTGTGTGACATAGGGATATTTTCACATGACCCAAACGTGGGCATCTCGCATAGCCAGCTAAATCCCTTAGGCTCTTTTACAGACAATAAAAAGTGTTGTCAATGTTCTGAATCATCCTCTGGGGAATATAAACTAAGATTCTGCTTTCAGTCTCTTTAGTAACTCTACAAGGAACTGCATAATCTGTAACTCACTCAATTGAGTTAAAAGTCAACTGGTGTGAAGATGACATCTAGTTTTTAACCAGCAAAAGAAATTTTGCTTTGCTTGATCTTCATTTTCAGTTACCTGTGACTTCTTTTCCGTAACAATATGACTAAATGATATGTGCACCTCTCAGATCTTAATTGACTCTCAAACCTTGGGCCAAAATCCAGCAATGCCTCTAATCACTTGCATAATTTCAAGCACAGTGACATCTCAGGTTTGAATTTAACTACATGTCAAAGCCCATCATTGGATCACAGCCAAAGAACTCAGCACCTTCCAGAAGGAATCTCTAAAGTTCAAATTTTAACCAAGCCAATATCCATTAAATATTTTCCTTTCTGGATTATGTATTTTAAACGTGTCTTGAATTACTCAAGGAAGCATTTGCAACTCAACCGAAATGTCACCAGTTACTTTGCGTCAAGTTTACCTTTTTGATGAACATTATCCCACAGAAAAGACAGGTTTGTTGTACTTATGACACACCTGCATAGGCATGACAGTACACCCAGGAGGCTTCCCCCTCTCTGGAGAGGTGCCAAACAATACACACACACACCAGTTTAGGATCTAAGGACACATGCACATGCTACAGTTACCAACCCACTTCTGATGACACATACCTCACCAGTGACATGGTATATGCTCCCAGAAAATAAAGAGAAAATCCATTTATAATAATTCATCTAAAATGTCCTCTCATCCATGCTTGCAGTGTTTTACAACATCATTAACCCATGCAGGGGAGTTGGAACTAGATGTTCCTTAAGGAGCCTTCCAACTCAAACCATTATATGATTAACACTTCTAACACACACAAAAAACAATTAGTGTGCCAAAACTGTTCAAGGCCAGCTGGTACCCTCTCAAAGAATGTCTAAATAAATACATAAAAATACTCATGCCACAGATTTGATGGAGTTCACTGCATTGTGAAAGCAGCATGTCTTTCACCAGAAAAAAGCTCTTTCATTGTGCATGTATTTGAAACTATTGACCTACACAGAAGTCTTGTAGATCATTAACAACCATATGGTCAGCATCTACTAAGGTAATACCAATCAGGCTAATCTCTCTTACAAATATGGACCAAATGTATGGAAAAAACTACTTAAAATAGTAGACAAAAAACTACACAACTTGCCTCTGGATGCAAGAGACTGGCTCCAACTTTGCTACAACCACCTGCAATATCTTAATTGTTTTCTGTATCAGATTATTGGAATAATCCCCAAGATCTTGGTTGCCTCACCACTGTTTTATTCAAGACAGCTCTACGCTATGACATACGCAGCAAAGGCTGGAATATTATTTGGTCTGTGACATACGTGCCACAAACACACTGTGACTGTTACTATTAGTTGATGCTGGTAGAGAGAAGCACTGCGTGATATGCAGCAGTAAATTACTTGCATCACTGTTAGCTTGTGGCATGGTATAACCTAGAAGTCAAACCACAGCCAAACAGATGGAGGATGTGTATGCCACAAGACACTATCACTTCACATTACATTTATATCCAAAAATTGTGTTTTCAAAACAATCTGCTTCTCCTGCTTCCCCCAGAAATGGGATAGCTTACGTTTTTTTTTCTCTTGAGTAATTTCCTTCCCACCACTCCCCTCCGCACAGAGATGCTTTGGTTTTGCTTTGTTCTTTCCCTTCCCCCTTTTTTCTTTCTAATAAACACAGTGTTTTACCCTACAAGGCATGAATCTTGTCGATTTACTGGATAACATCCACCCACATACACATCAGAAGCCCACCAGGGAGTGTCACAAATCTACATAACTTCGAAAGCTAGATTCAAAACATGGACCTCTTACTTAGACAGATGTGTAAGATCATATGCAGCCAGACAACTCCCTAGTGACCACACAGGTGCATGTGCTGAACAATGCAAGTTATTCTTACTAAGACCAGCATTAGCTTATACTTGCAAAGTTATCTTCAGAAAACGTTTTTCTGATGGCATAATGTGATTCTGGGACCAAAAAATACCACACCCTTTTTAGAGGAGAGAAACATTAGCTAAGCTAGGTAAAGAGGCTGCAGGAAATCTCTGTGAAAGAAGCCAAATTTCAGAGGTTTTCTAGGGAGATATGACTATAATTTGGCCTCAATACTGCAGTAAGCATTAGCCAGAAATACTGCAGCTCATTAATGTCCATTTTCTCTTTTATTGATAACTACAGAATCAAACCCACGCTTGTGGGTGAAGCATATAAATTCCAGATTTCCATCTTAGCTGTGCTCAGTAACATGCATGAGATTTCATGGTGGCACAAGTTGGCTCACATGGGTCTGTGTCATCAGTTTCTCCCTCCACCTGACACAAGGCAGGATCCCTGAAGGACAGGACTGAAGCTGTTAGCAGGCTTCACCTTTGAAATCTGCCTTCATGACGTGGAGTCAAACTGGTCCCAGATCAGGCAATTTAAAAGCAGCACTGAATAACCTTCTCAATTTGTACTTTACACCTCCTCATTGGACTGAAGGCTCAAACCCTTCACCATGGAGAACAAGCAGCCACTGCTTGAAATTCAAAAACTTTGCAGTAACATTCAGATCATTCTTTACCTATAAAGCCTTTATTCTCCTCAAACTCATTATTTTTAATCTAATTTTCCATTGCTCTTACTCCTTTCCAGCAGTAAGAACTCATGATTCAGAACAGAGCTACTTTTCAATCTTCAGAAAAACTTTACCACTCCATCTGAGTGGACCTTAGTAAATAGTTATAGTAAATAAATGAGGATTTTTGTCCCAGGAAAAGAAATAGAACTTGGTAAACCTACCGTGAACTGAAGAACAAACCACTAAAATCACATCAACCAATGTGTGTGTCACATAAAAAAACACAAATAAGGATTAAAAGGTTTTTTTAAATCTATGCTAAAGTTTTTTCTTAAAAAATTACATTTAGGAAACTTATTACCATTTTAATTTGTGTTACTCCATAACTAAGATCTCCACCATTTTCTCTAGACTGGAGTTTTCAGTAAAGCTTCCTTACGTTGCATTCTACAAGAACAGTGATTCTCTTTTACCTTATTCAGAGACAGCAATAAAATATTACTATTTAAGTGTTTTTAAGCTATTATCAAGCAAGTTGGAACACCAGATTTGTTCTGCTGTTTTAGGGCACATACCTCTTTCACACTGGGGCCCAGTAAAGCCATATGTGCAAGCACATCGGTTCGGAGCCACACATCTCCCTCCATTTAGACATCCATTCTCACAGACAGCTGTACCAGGGGAAAGACAAAAATAAACTTTATTGAGCTATTTCCAGAAAGACATGAAGTTTTCTACTTGACCAGCTCAGGTAAACTGGTAAAAATAGTAAACATAAGAAGAGAGGCTACTTTATTTTCCAAAAACTACATGAGATGTTTTCTTATTTCCTGGCCTCATTGGTGTAATGAATTTATCTTCCCAAAGAAGCATAATATAAACACAGTAACAATCACAGCTTTTCTAACCTCTCAGAACCTCTCTCTTTAGGATGACTAGACAAAAACTTCAAAATAACATCAAACTTTGAAGAAAGAAACACTAAAATAGTAGAGATTGAAGATGGAAAGTGCAGAAGAAAATTTCATCTCTAATCCTCAAAATCTTTCC
>NW_009952711.1:8205295-8209223 GCF_000747805.2 Chaetura pelagica
TCCCTACTTAGAAGTAAATTTAAAAACTTTGTTTCTCTACTATAATATAAAAACAATCCAGCATTAAAAGCCTATTTACTGATCAAGTTCATCAAGATATTCTTCCCCTGTACTAAGCCGTCTCTAGATTTAGAATGCTGTTTTCCTAATAATAAACTGCAAAAGAAGTCAGTCTCAAAAATAATCTGAATTTCACAGGGAGAGGAGGCTTTTTAAATACCATTTGATGCTCATTGAGTAATGTTACTCTTTTTTCTGCTTCATATTCACTTCAGTAGAAAGAAGGCTTCATTTATCTTCTTTTATCTACTTGATAGGCAGAAATACAATTCCTAAACCCTTCACCATGTGATCCTTTTCCGGATTATTAAGGTAAACTCTTGGTCCCACTGAAGTTCATGTAAAGTGTGTCATTGACAGAGCACAAAATTAAAGTATTAAATGAGCTAAACATATTTTCCCTGTCAGACCAACAGCTCACTAGAAAACAACACAATCGCCTTGGTTAAAGTGGTGTCTACATTCTTATCTGAGTTTCTTCACAGCATTCCAGTCAAGAAGATCAAGAGACCACCAGAGTCAGTTTAGGAGAGACATAAAGCAGTGGATCCCAGAATGTTGTTGGCTCAAGACTGATTGAGGAAATCAAAATCACATCAATCAAGTCTAGTAAGACAACATCAAAAAAAACAAAATTCCTAAATCCTACTAGCAAAGTTTGAAGCAAAGCCCTGAAATTAAAACAAGACTTTGTATTAAAAATCTTAATTTTGTCTACAAGATTAAACTGCATCCCATGTAAATTCTAAATGTATGGCCTATTGTTTTAGTGAGTGGAAAGCCCTGGAGGTCAGTTGGAATTACAGTAGTGTGAGAACTACAAGATCAAGTTGTAACCGATCATCACAAATTCACATGATGTTTATTTTAATAGTCCTGATCTGAAAGAATTCACTCAGCATTCACTACAAAGTGAAAATTCCACTGTACCTGATCGAAAACAAGCTCAATACCAGTCCAACTGTAGTGCTAAAGGGTATTGATCCCACACATCCCAGAATTACTTAACTGTACATAGCATCTACATCAATAGAATTGTACTTACGCTGTCCACAGTGTGTTCCTGTGTATCCCTTCTGGCAGAGGCAATGGTCATCACTGCAGCTGCCTCCATTCATGCACCGGATGTTACAGTGTTGTACTTGAAAGGAAAAAAGATTTTCCTCAGTTAAATCAAACCAATCAGAAACACTTCACTGTCTGTTCATGGATTGATTTATATTTTTTTTTAGGGATTGATTCTATTCATGTTAGAAACCAAGGATGCATATTTTAGGATAGATACTTCAAATGGCAGTACAGAAAACAATATTGATTTATGGTTCCTAAGAAATACAGGAAGGACATAGTGCAAGAATTTGATACCACCCATGTTCACTGAAGTCAAAGGCATTTCATAGGAGCATAAATCCACAGAATTTGTCTCCTAGTTTATAATTATGAGAAATTGCAATCAGTAAGGGAAAAGTACTAAACTTCTGGCAGATACCACCAAGAAGAAAGACATTCTTATCATATGGGCTACAGCCAGCTGCTGTGCTTGGGGGCTGCAGAGTTCACAGACAGCATTTCCCCAGAGCCAGCAACCTCCCCCTGCAAGGAGCAGAGGAAGGGGAGCAGCAGCACGCTCTCCTCAGCCACAGCCCCACCATTTACAACTATTAACATGCAGCTTAAGTCTCATGCCAGAAAAGCATAAAAGTCTGTGCTACATTTTCCCAGTAATAAGGGTAAATACTTTTTCTTTTTTTTTTTTTTAAACTAGAGGTTAGGAACAACTTAAAAGTATGTTAGGCTCTTCATCGGGCATAGAGCAGCAGGCAGGCCTCCCAACAAACTGAAGTCCTCCTTACAGGTCCTGCTGTCTGACACAGCTGTGAACTGGGGCAGGCACTCCAGCAAGCAGCTGGGTAATAGTTTCCCTCTTAACAGGAACCACATGAAATGCTCCTCCCCAGATAGGATTACAGTCAGATCAGCATTTCAGTAGCTTATGATCGAGCACTGGATACCTACACTACATTGTCTGAAATGCTCGGGGCTGGAAAACAGAAATTGGTTGTCCTCCCAGAGCCTGCTGCTAACAGGTGCCATGCCAACCACTGAATTTTTCCTGTTGCACAAAGCCCTTAAGCATCATTTGGCTTTTTACAGTTCAGAAATATGTGAATGGAATTTATTTTTATTTCCACGTAGAAATAATAATTTTAACTGTATTGCCTTCTATAGCAATATGAATCCACAGAACAGAAGTTAAATATGCCATTGGAGAAAGATTTTTATAATCTAGCATTTAAAACACTGGTACTCTAAATTCTTACATTATAAAAGTGAAAACTCTATCTTAGATTTCTTATGTGTCTAATAGATATGATGCATCTTTGTTCTACTTTGGACGTACTTCAGGCAACAAAAATGTACTAACATTCCTCAACAAAAAGTAAATTTGTCTGCAAATACAAAGTGAATATCTGGTGAAGATTTTTGGACAATGTCCTGAGTATGTCAGAAAAAGGTGTATAGTTCCTTCAAAATGCATAGTTCAACTTAGCTTCTTACAATCTTAGAAAAACAGAGGGGATTACAAAAAGCATAGGAAATTATATCATCTGTCAAGCAGGGAAGGAACTTAAAAACCACAAACTGATTTCAATTACAGCAAGCTATGCCAAGAGCTAATTTCCATTCCCACATGAAGACCAAAGTAATTTAAATAGTTTGAACTACATTCGAGATAAAAAGGTTAACAGTAGCTTATATGATTATTTTCATATTATTTGTTCAAGTAAAAGAATATTTCCCCATCTTGGGATAAGGAGTGGTTTTACACATAACACACGCACATACACAAAGTTTCCATAATTTGTCTTACTGCTTCTTAAAGGAACTTTTCCAAAGTAAAGTATTTCTTCCTCCTTTTAAAATGAAAATCATTACAGGAGACTGCTGGGACACCCAATCATCTTTATTAAAATGGGCCATTTAAATCGGTGAGCTTTCTCCATTATTACCATGCAAGAACACCAGTGACCTATAGTGAGTAAACTCATCATTTCTTTTTTGCCCTCTTTTGATAAAATGAAAACAGTATTTCCAAAATCATACAGACTAGTCTGAAATACTACCCTTCCAGAAGTTTACAGAAACACATGCAAAGGCTGTCTGGAGCTCAGATGATGATTTTAAGATTGCATTTTTGAAAAGTAGCACATTAATGCACATCCAGAGTCTCTTTTCCCAGCTATATCAACAATTCCATGAATGTCAGCAGAGATATTCCAGTACATGAAATAACCTATTCCGAGATATCACACTGACAGAGACTCAAGGAAAAAGCACTGGTAAATCAATCCATATGGCTTTGCCTTATCTTGGCCTGTACAGGAAATGTTAACAACATTAATAAGTTATTGGTTTTAATCAATTATTGCTTTACTTCAGGTTCAATTTGTGAACAGTCTGGACTGGAAACTTCTGAGGTAAAAAAAAAGGAGTAACTGCAGGAACATAGTTTTTTTAATCCTGCAAAAGAGCCAGCAAGACCAAATGCATCCAAATACTCTGTGTGTGTGGGCAATGCCTGCATTATTTATCAAAATGAAACAACAATCTGCATGCCTCAGCGTAACAGTTCCTGACTGTTCCTCAGCAAAAGTGAGGAAAGACTTCATCACCAAGAGCACTACCACACCACGACTACTCACAAAACATTCAGGAGCTCACCAAGCAGCCGAAAGGCAACACACACGCCATCAACTCCGGGATCCCAAATGGAAAAACCGAGGAGCAGGGCGTGCGGGCCCGGGGCGGGAAGGCGGGAAGGAAGGCCGGGGCGGGAAGGGGGGAAGGAAGGCCGGGGCGGGAAGGG
>NW_009952711.1:8209340-8216412 GCF_000747805.2 Chaetura pelagica
GGGGGGGGAAGGCCGGGGCGGGCGCGGGGGCGGGGCAAGGCGGGCACGGGAGGAGAGGCCGCCTCCCGGTTTTGTGCCACTGCCGAGGAAACGCTCCCAACCCCGGCCGTGCATGACGCAGGGCTTTGCCTGCCAGCAGCTGTAAACAAGGAATGACGGTCTCATCACATCCCAGATGCTCAGCGTTCTGTGTCAAGTGCCTGACTCAGGGGCGAGGTGCCAGTGCCAGGGCCGCGGGCCTGCGGGCCTGCAGCCGTGCACGGAGCTCTGAGGAAACCCATGGCAGCCTTGAAAACCCTGGAAACGTTTACAATTCAAGACCTTTTACCACCTCTGAGAGCAGCAGAGTGTAAGGGAAGCAGCTGAGCTCCAGGCTTTGCTGCCATTGCACAGACATCTCCCACACCGCCCTGTGGAGTGGAATCCCGGGAGGTGAAGCCAAGGCCTGAGGCTGCAGCCTCCCCTCTGCAGCACACACCTCTGAGGAAATCCTCAGTCCTCAGCTGGTGCCTCTGAAGCTGCTGGCCAGCAAACACCGTCCCTGTCTATGCCAGCCCAAGTTATTCCGACTCACACAGGTTGGGAGCAAACCCAGCAGCTGAGCTCAGAGACACCCTGGGCCTGGGTGTGCCTGCTGCTGAAGGAAGGACCCTCACCTTACACAGGGGCAGAGCAGCAACTCCAGCACCATGGCAGGACCAGGATGTGTCTGCAGCACAAACAGGGGCAGGGCTGCAGCACAGACAAGGCCAAAGCGGCCATGGCCATGGTGGTTTGGCAGGTAGCACAGGAGCAGCCACCACAGAGCTGGGGCAGCACAGGGTGTAGGGCATCTCCCCACACGTGCCTGCAATGTCAGATCCAGCGGGGGGGATGTCTCCAATCTTATATCCAAGCCTACTGTAAGCATACCCCAAAATACACCAATGACACAGAAATAACCACTACTCAGCTAGCAAGTTCATTGATGTCACAAAAATCTCTGCTGAGAAAACCACCGGTTGATCTTTTGAACCACAAATCAGATTCCTAAAGCTGACTCGCAACCAGAAAAGTCCCAGCAACTGACCTGCACAACAATCAAACTCAAAGCCTTTGTTTGCATTCCAGTCCACATGCTTCCCAATCTGCACTAATTCTTTGATTCTGGCAGACTGTAAGAGCCACCACGCATTCAGTTTCTGACTATGATTGTGAACACTATAAAACCTGTACCCGCCACCAACTCCTTAAGTACTAAAGAGACATGTAGCTTACAATATCCAAAATACAACTCTGTCATCTTGTGTATCAGAAGCCATACATTTAATGCCAAGAAATCACAGCCTTTTCATTCATATTTGCTACTTGTATATTGAATGTGACAAATGTGTATCATCTACAGAAAGTGTATGTTCCGTAAGTCCCAATGAGATGCTAGGTCATAAACATACACAAGAGTGCACAAACACAGCAGAGTCTTATCTCTCTACAACTCAAGACACTTCTGCTTTTGGAACTGGTTTGTTTTAATAAATAAAGGTGATGTGACCATACACATAAAGTGTATCTTAAATTATAGCATTGATTAAACAAAATATAAACAATATATTTTTTAAGCCAACTGCTAAATCTGTTTGTGAAGTGTTAATACTGATACCATACACAGAAAAACAATATTTTGAAGTGGGGAAGCCTGTGTAGAAATGTAAAGAATATAAACACAGCACTGATTAAAGCTTTTGATTAGTAGAATATCTAGGAGATATCTAGGAGAATCTAGAAGTACTTGTCAACAATCAAAATAGCTAAGCTGTAGAAGCTACTTAATTAAAAACTGTAGTAAAGTCCTTTTGCACCCATTCAGCTGTGTAATGAAGGCTAAAACTATGGAGATCAATGGTAGAATGCTTAAGAAAAAGAGCCACAAGAACAACTGTGACTTTACTCATACTCTTATTTTTCTTTTCAGTCTTGACTCATAAAATACTTCAGTGTGGCCTAAGACAAAAATTACGTAATACTAAGGCCCACTCGTTCCTGCCTTTTATAAAGTGCCAAAACATGTAACAGATGTAGGGATCTATCTCCCCTTCTGAACCCTGAAGGCAACCTGGGAGAAGGTCATACTTGCCTTTATTGGTTTAAAAGATTAAGGTGTATGGACCTGGTAAAACAGTAGCTGTAAACCGAGACAGGAATGCAACAACACGTAGGTTTGTGCAGTATTTTGCACCCTTCCTCCTTCCAGTACTCTCTGGGACCTTCATGGCTCCCTAGGCTCATACTGGCATCTCCCTAACAGACATCACAGGAGCCTGGGAAAGGGGCTGAGCTACAAAGAACAATATTTACCATTTCAGTACATGCCATTCCATTACATTCCACAGTTGTTATTGTTTTTCCAATGTTATTGCATGAAAAGGATGCTAAAGCCACAAGCTGATGTAGTCAATTATGTGGGAAAACCCTTATCAAGTAGGAATGCAAAAAAATTGCAAGGTAAAAAATACAGGGACAAACCAGACCACACACTGAGGCTGAAAAGATATTCAGAATTAAAAGGAACAGCATTTTGCATAACACTGCAGACTTCAGCTGAGTGCATCTGCCACTGAATTGAGTTAATATGTTGCTCAGTTAGGGCATTTGAAGGAACCAGTCTCCCCCAAAACTCTTCCCAGAAATTTCTCATTTTATATAAAAATCAAAATTTTCTATATTCTAAGAGACAAGCATCATACTCAATTTAGAATACAGTGAAGATTACAAATGGCATCTCAGATATGAACTGAGATACTATCCCAAGAAAAATCATACTTTGTAGCAGATACTCCAGCCATGACTAGCCATTGAGCTATCTGGTTCTTTTATTTTTCTGGATATAGGAACTTGAAAACCTGAAATCCAAACATTTCTAGGAAAAGTAATCTCTCTGAAAAGATGACTTTCATTTCCAAGGTATCCATTTTTTTCTCATTAAAATCTATTCCACTTTAAAACTTTGACCAGTTCTATACCTACATCACCCGAATAAGGTCAGCAATATTAGATTCAGAAGACATGTACTGAGCCTGGCAAGAAAATGCTGTAATGCTTGCAATCCTATGTATGTAAAATACAGTGTAGTGTCTGGCTTAGTAACCACCAAAATGAGAGAAGAATTAAAAAGCAAGTCAAATTCAGCCAATTTTCAACAGTCACCTCTCTATCAATACAACTTCTGTGCTATATATAAGCTACATAGCATTGAATAAAGATATGGCATTTTCCAGAAAGCAAGGGATACTGGAATTAGTGTTACAAACTAGCAAATGAATATAGCTTCCAATAAAATTAATTTGGTTCTAATTTGGCAAAAAAGCATCCCCAATAGACAGTCTCTGAGTCATTCTTCAGTTTCACTGAAGGAGGCTAGGCTTTCTTTCCTGTGGTAAAGTACATCTGGTGACTCAGAGGCTATTTGGCTTAAATATTGACCACTGAACTATCTTACATACCTTAGCAGCTTCATAGACCTGAAAGAGCAATATCAGACACACACACAAAAAAAATACTTACTTGATTTTGAACCACAGGAGGGGGCTATCTGACCATTTGGGCATGTGCACATGTTTGGTCTAGAGCAAAATCCATCCCCACAGGAATGTCTGCAGATTGCTATAAAGAAAACATAAATGCCTTTAAAATATGCTTCAAAAACGCCAAACATAAAAAACACCTGATAGAAAATACACACTCAGCACCATAAAATAAATACCTGAAAACCTGCTAAATTGCAATCAAGAGATTCCAAAAGAGTTTCTGCTGCTCATCTGCACCTCTACAAGGGACAGGTAAAATCTAGACTGTCACAATCTCTCATGAACAGGTCTGGGAACATGCCACAGCCCACACTAGATACAGGGAGTTTTCCTCAAAAATTGAAACTCTGGTCCATTTCACCAGACTACTCTTGGAAGAGGGATGGCACTGAGGCACTACTTTGCTGCCTTTATTTCTGCACCAGACACACACAAGTGTAATAATTCCCATTTCATTATGTTGCCTCAGTATCTCTGGGAGGGCCTTATCAGCCTTAGGCAAAATGCCTTCAAAGTGCCTACATGATGCATGTAGGGATGTATTTATATCTCTACAGATATATTTCAGGGATATGGTCCAAACAAGCAGAGGAAATTTACTTGCTGGCCCAATGCTGTTGCCTCCTTCCATTTACTTGAATAGATTAACATACTCCACAGTTTTTGTTCCTGAAAGTCCACACACCCCTTGGATCCCTTTACCACAGGTTTAAACACAACATGTGGATAGGATTAATCCTTTGCTAAATACTGGTATCACATCGCTGTATTGCAGCCCACAAAACTTTGTATATTAGCTTAATATATTTTAAATGGCAAAGAAATTGTGTACAGCTGCTACTGAAACTATATAGAAACATATTTCAGTTCTGGTACACAATTAAAAATACCCTGACATGGAGGGACAAAGATAAACCTCAGTCATAACACATAACTGGATTAACTTACGGACTATGCATTGATTTCCACCAGGTAAAGTTTTCCATCCAGGGCAACAGTAGGCATTGTAACGTGATCCACACACATTTGGTCTGGAAAAAATAAAAAAGACCAATTCTTATTTTTATTCAGAAATATGTTTTAAAAGTAGAGGCATAAAACCAGAAATAGTAAATCACTGCAATATAAATTTCCATAATTAAATCTAGAAGCGTTGTAAGGTTTTAGCAGAACTGAATGCCTTCAGTTGTTGGGTTTTTTAGGTAACATACACTTTTACAAATTGAAGATTACATTATAAACATAAAAACAAAGCAGTAACATCTGAACAACAGGAACAGAATGGGCAAAACTTGTCTTATATTTCTCTGTATCTGGAAAAGTAGCATACAGGGGTTTTGAGCAGAGCTCCCACTTAAACACAAAATGAGAGATAACATCCATCATCATTAGTGAACACAGAGGAAATTCAGTGCCCTCTGACTAATGTTGCCTTTTCGTCTTTACTCTAAAGCATTATTACTGTCCCGTTTTGTCTGTGAGCAAACCTATGTATGTACATATGAGCAAAACGTGCCAACCATGACATTAGCCAAACACGTGAACCAAAACAGGTAAATGCTTCATTGGCAAAAATTAATTGATAGCAAAAAAATCAAGAAAGTGGGCACAAACAGCCCAGGGTCCTGTGAAATTAATACTAAGGGCCTACTGCACTTCCTGAATGACAGACCCACAGGAATTTTTCATTGCAACCTACTACTCTCACCCATACTTACCATTTCAAATAACTGTATTACTAGAGTTTACAATGAAGGCTGACAGGACATGACACTATTCTTATTGTGATTTTATTGGTAAAAATACAAAACCTGAAATGGTTTTATGTTCCTCACAGATACTTTTTTTTTTTTTAAACCAACTTTTCCTATTTATTTAATGCCTCTATCCATGCAAGTAAGGCCAGTAAGAAGAGCTTCAAAAATGGGGAAAATGTGCCTCCTTTTGTTGTATGTTTAATAATCTTACAGAGGAAAATTTTGCAACCTCTATTAACATTGTGAGCAATTACTCAATAGATTAATTTAAGTGAAGAAAGCTATAAAGCCAGTACTTCCTAGAAACTGCTTTATTAAAATACTTTATACAGATTAGAGACAGATTTTAAGTGTTTATTGTTTTAGGAAAGGTTTCCTATTATTATTTTGTCCTTGGTCTTTCAGAAAGTTCCTCATCCCAGTATTGCAATGTCTAAGTAAACAACAGTTACCTCATACAGTGAGGCAACTTAAGATAAACAACCTCGACATATACAAACATTTATTTATGCACATTTTCTAACTAACAAGACTTTTATACAGTTTTTATTTAGGAATCTGTATTTTAACACAAGTTCAAGTATTCTGATTGCACCAACTTCAGTGACACCTGGGCTTTTCATTAAGTGCTTGGCCAGAAACTGCTAAAGTCAAAGCAAGCACAGCCATGGCATTTCACTGGTTCTGGGTAATTACGAAGTGGTAACTGAAGTGAACATGAGCAACACAATTGGACTTGTTGCAGGGCCTTTTTCCCTTCCTGCAACGGGGGTTACAGACTCAAAGTCTTATTCATATAATTCAAATGTACTCAGTTCTAGTAATGTCAACTACTTCCCTGCAGGGCTATAACCCTGTAACTTTCCTAGAGTTCCCTGCTCATCAATGCCAAATGTTGCTCCAGGATCATCTGCCAAGTGAGACTGGCAAGCAGACAAGGGAGATTGCTTTTCACCTTCTCCAGTCAGAAAAATAATGGAACTTACTAAGAGAGACAGAATGGGTTTGTTGCTACCTGTTACAACCTAAAGGCATAAACCATCCATTTCTGATGCAGGTTGGTAAGAATCTGTAAATGTATGACCATAAAGTGATATTTAGGTACTCTGTCCAGTTTCAGTCTTGGCAAGTGCATAGCTTTGGGGACCATCTGGTCAAATTAAGAGTCAGGAGAAGATTTTTGTGCCACAGGGAAACCCAATTTTTAAAATCTTTTTCCAAAACAAGGCTCTGTCAGCCTACATGCACCAGCAACCGTGAAGTCAGAGACCCCGGGAGCCTTGAGACTGCCCACAGGGCAGACAAAGCCACACACCCTAGAAGCTCCAACTGGTATGTGGAGCGCTTAGCTTTAAAAAGTCATTCAGCTCTATTTCATGGAACAGTTCGAGCCTGACAAGTGAATTTTCCAGTGGAACACTTTTTTTTTGGTCAGAAAGCTGCTGTATAGCTTATAAAATAAACGTATATTAATGTCTGAATACTACTACTTTGAGAGGGGGTATTCTTTACATGTGCCATTTTGTAAAATGTCTTCAAAAATAACCTTTGAAGGTTAAATTCATTTTTATTTACTATTTGATCACACATTATAGCAAAAAAACACCATAAATATATGAAGCATTCAAGGGAAAAACATTTTACCTCATGTAAAATCACAGAAGCCATCATTCAAACTGTAAAGGTTCTATCATGGTACTTACTTTAAACAGTTACCCACTGTTGTGTTTAAAAGAGAATATTTTCCTGCTG
>NW_009952711.1:8216658-8221708 GCF_000747805.2 Chaetura pelagica
CTGCTGATATTATAGGCTATGAATACTAAAGAAGCATTTTATATTCTTATAAAGCTGTTTTCCTGAACAGCACTACAAACAGAGTTCAGTTATAAAACTTGATCTGTAATGGTAAAGCAAGCAAAAATGCACCTATAAGCCTCCTGTGGTCCCCACAGCACCTTCCTTTCACTCTGAAGCCCAGAGAAGGGAGAAAGCATGTCAGGAACAAGCTGTTCCCATTTCCATTTTAAAAAGACAAGTATTTCACTTTATTTTAGAGTAATTTCTGAAGTTACAAAGTAGAAAAGGATCTCTGTAATGATACAGTGCTAAGAGACAGTATGAGTGATGTCCAGAGTTTCATCAGTTATGTCCAAAATGAACAAAAAATTATGTCTTTTATTAATGACACACAAGTACAAATTCAGTTGCAAAATGAGTTGAATAATTATCAAAAGACATTAGTCATCAACTAGAAAAGTCTTGGAACAGCAAAGAGAAAAAAGTTCATCTGGAAGTTCTGGTAACTAACACTTGAGAACGATAGGTCAGGCTGACTGGATCTGCATGCACTGAACTAGAAAATACTCTTCAGGAACAACCACAGGGAAACTCCCACCCCCATTATTGAGTAAAGATTTATCTGTCCTGCGTGAGGATGGAGCCTGGGCAGGACTTCAGCATCAGCTCCTTCAGCTGGACACAGGCAGTCCTGCCCCAGCTAGCCCTGGCTGTGGCTGCAGCACAGCCTCTGCCCGCCACGCATTCTCAAACAAACCTTCTTTCTGCATGGGGCAACACTATATTGTCTCACGGAGAAGACCAACTGCGTCTATCCCCCCCTGGCTACTTCTGCTCCCAACGACCCATCTAAACTCCCAAACTGCACACGATTACCCATCAGCCGGGGGTGGATCCGGGGAGCAGGCACACAAAAATAAATTTATGGGAAGCAAAGCACCCTAAGCTTGGCAGTGCCACCTTAACCATGCAGCAAGGGTACATGACAGCTGGAGAAGTGAGTGTGGGGATCAAAAGCCCTGCGTAAAGCTGGCAGTGGGGAATACCACCCAGCCCAGAAACGGAAGGGCCACCTCCAGCATTGTGCCTGTCCTCCCCAGGGCCCTGGCAGAAACAGGTCCCCACGCTGCAGCCTGCTCAGGGGGTGTGCTAATTCTGTACATCCCTCCTGCTTTGCCCTGCCTGTGACCCCTCAAGGAAATTACAGCCCTCTATCAAAGAAAGCATTGCCCATCTGCAGCTCCCATGGGAGGAAGAGTTTCTGGCATTGCCTCGAGCAAGGCTTCAGGCAGAAATGTTGTCAGCAGCACTGCCATGCACCGGCCAACGCTGGCGTAACCCAGCCTGAATCAATCCCAAAGCGTGGGTCTTAAATAAATTAGATGCAGAGACCAGACAGAGTGGGCAGAGAGTGGCTGAGAGAGTAAGAAAGATAGCTGATCACCAGTTACAGCTGAGCTGAGATGCAGGGTTACCAGGAAAGGTTTCTAATGACTCCCTCAACTCACTTTTACTCTCCCTCGGAAAACACACAGGGATTCTTCCTTGCAGGAGAATGTTTAATGAAGGACTATTTGGCTGCAGCAGCAGCTAGCATATGTTTAACATAATGTAGGGACACAGTTCTCTGGCAGAAGAGATACAATTTAAAGCAACATCATCGGCCAACAGTTACTTTTAGAGAAGGCTTTGCTGATTTTTCTTCTTATGTGGGTCACATTGGTACCTGATAAAATTGTACCCAGAATTATTTAGTGATCATTTCCATGATTAGAAGAATTGTAGTTTCCATGCTTGCACTGGGAGTTAAAAGAGAGGAACAAACTGCACCTGAAAAAATGGCAGGCTGGTCATAAAAATGTGGCTGAGTCTGAATATAACCAGCATACTAAGAAATAGTAGCTAAGGCTCCAGAATGTGAAGAACAGCTTTTACTAGTAATTTTTCAGAGACAGATAATCAGATCTATACCTGATCTATACCTTTTGCTGTAAAACAGATTTCTGTACCTTCCCTAAAAGCACGGAGTAGCTCAGCTCTGCTAACTTCACTGGAGCTTTTCTCAGGTGTCCCACTGAATCAGGAACTTCCTGTTAGAGACACAACAAACCCGAGTGGACATGGCCACAAGCAGCTCCATTTCAGTCTGTCCTGCTCTGAGCAGGGGGGTTGGACCACATAGCCTTCCAAAGTCCCTTCCCACCTAAATAACAGAAGCCAGGTACTTGGTGCACAAAAGTAGAGGTAGACACAGAAAGCACCTCCTTTTGCTGTGCTGCTGCCTACCTCTTCCTCCTCCGAGGAGCAAGAAGGGAAGGTCCAGTTCCCAACGGGATGCAGCAGCTTATAGGTGCAGCATGTGACAGGCAGCCTTCCAAGCCACCTGCCACACGGAGACATACCACACTGCATATGAAAACCAGTCAAACAGCCTGGTTGTCCTTTGACCTCATCACTTTCAGTGAGCACATTCACTAACTGAGAAATTTAACTATGTGGATGGGATAGAGCAAAAATCAGAGACACAGGTCTGCATTTAACATGCATAAACCTCATTTCCATGTACCCCAAATACTTTACACAAGGATTACTTCTGTTGTTCAGCTAAATATTAGAAAATTTGATGTATTCAGTCACTGGGCCCTTTTCATCATTCAGTGAAGATTATTAAGAGGACCCTTGAAGCAATTTATTTCAATCATGTAAGACTAAAATCTAGGAAACCATGCTAGACTCTGAGAGCAAACACAAAATTTAGCCTCCGTTATCCTATAAAGGACAAGCATGCATTTTAAAGCAAAATATGTTTTTTATATACAAAGGACTGCATCTGATGTACTTGGTTTTTACCATGTAATAAGCGAGCCTCGATGTTTGTGCCATGCAGAGAGCCTAATATGATAACTATTTCTCACTCTGACAGTAAGGATACCGCTGTCCCAGAATCCTGGCTCAGTTCAACTGAAAAAATAACATGCTGAGCAGCTCTACTGGTGTCTTTGGCTCCAGCCTATATGCAAGTCAAGAGTTCAAAATGACATGCAAGTTCCCTGCAGCAACACTGAACACTTTTCTAACCCTAACTTCCATCACACTGTGACAGCTAAGCACAGCAATCCAACAACAGCATCTGACGTTAAGTGAATTGTTCCACACTTGCTCTGAAAATCTGACCGTGTCTTTTGCAGGGACAAACTCATCTAACCTGACAGCCAGGCATTGTTCTCATGCATAGCCAGGGACAGACGCGTTCCTGGCACATACTCCCTCATTGTTCCACTTGAGAACATCAGTGGGTCCAGTTCAACACCCAATCTATATGGCTATATAAGAGATGTAAAGTACAAGCGTGCCACCACAAAAACTATCTGCTGGACCAGACAAGCACAGCTGGCACACAGGAGGGTTCCAGCAGGTACTTTCTTAAAAATAAATAAATAAATTTTTAAAATTATAATAAAACCAAATAAATAAATAAGGCACTTTCTTCAAAATAAAAAAATATTTTTTAAAATAATAAATATATAAATAAAAGGTGCTTTCAGGGGACAAGAAATCATAGCCTTTCTACCCTGGTAGCACTAAATAATGGGAAACAGATGTAACTGTGGGCTAGGGCAATGCTTAGCTCTCCAGATGTCACTTCCAGCAGGGAAACAGGGGGAGAACAAGTTACACCTCCTGCACCACTCACCGAGCTCACCAGGTACCTACTGATGGCTATCAATGGAGGAAGACCTCTAACAGTCTCCCAAGAGAAAGCACATTGGCAAGCTCAGGACCTCCCCCAGCCCATGCCATGCAGTGAGCAGAGCAGCAGCACAAGGACTGGGAAGGGGCATGCTGGTCAGCCAAGCCCCAGGGCTGGCCAGCCCCTATGCCGAGGTTTTCCCACAGGCTGCCAGATCAGCTGGTGCTACACACCATCCCCACCTTGGAACAAATGCAAGCATTTAGGGAGTCTCATAAACCTGACACTTGTATTAACACTTGCCAGTGAACGCCCTTAGGTGTTAAGCAATTTCATTAACTTGTGTTTTAAAGTGCTCTCCCTCAGGCTATCTGAAGATTTAGTTCCTGTAAGAAAGCATTTCTCCACCTCCCTTCACAACACACTGTATCCTACCCTCTGCCTCTCTGCTTGCTGAAACAAGTGATACCGTGGCCTTTTCAAGAGGCCAGTTAACCTGCATGTCTGCCAAAAGGCAACAGGAAAGCTGTGTTAACACAGATCCTACTCATTTACTTCATCTTGTGCCATAGCAGCCATTGATAATTTACTCTGTATACAGGGAAGAGAAAAAGAGGGAAAAACAAAGAAGAATAAAAGAAACAGGAAAAAATGTTCCTGAAAGGAAACAAATTTTAGTTTGAAACCTCAGCTGAACATCAGTGGACATTCTGATGTCCCCCAGCAAAACACGAGAGAGGGGGAAGCTTGGAAAAAGAGGATGAAAATGATTAAGACTGTAGACAAAAGAACTGTGGATTTCATTTGGCATTTCTGAGGCTTTAATGGTCATGAATCATTTCATAAAATGAGAAGTAGAAAGGAAAACAACAGATTGTCCAGCAAGTCAAGACTCAAAATATTCTTCCAGATAAAAGCTAGAACTCCTTCATACTTCACTGAAGATCTGTAAGCAAAACCAGAAGGCACAGGTTTTAATCTAACAGGCTACATTTTACCTCCCAATGTACTTTCCATAGAAGAGCCAACTTTACTGAACTGTAACAAAAGAAGAAAATTATTCTTCTCACGTCTCTATCTGCACATCAACCTTAGGATGAATGAGGCTGTTCAGTAGCTCTGAAATCCTTCAAACAAACAAAGAAAAACCTGAAGTGGGAAAGTCAGAATGGATGAGAAAACAACCAAAGGAGACATCCACAAAACAAGACCAGAGCGCTACAAAACATATTTTCCAGCACACTGTGATGGTTAATCAGAAACACTCCAGGCCACAATTGTTCCATTCTACAAAAATATTTACTGAGTCTGGGGAGTAAGACCAAAGTGACAGACATGCATCCATACCCTCTTTAG
>NW_009952711.1:8221819-8227842 GCF_000747805.2 Chaetura pelagica
CAGCAGGGAGATGAGGAAGAGGAACAAGAAGGAAGGTGATCTTATTGCAAAGTGAAAAAGCTAATGACTAATTTCTTACTATTTCCATATGTACACATGGAAGATCACTAGTTCCTAAAGTCTTGTTTAAGTAGAGATGGCCTCCTACTAGGCAATGTCTACTACATTTCTATCAAGAGGATTTTGTAAAAAAAACAACAAAGTTTTCTTGGTGCTCCATGTGCCTAAATAGTTTGAGTCTTGCATTCTGGGTAGTATTATTCTAAAAATCACAGGCTCCTTAGTCCATGAATGTATTTAAAGTGACTCTTGTCAAAAGTCCTATTGAAGTTCATACATAAAACATTCAAGTTTGCAGGGTAGAAGATGAGTGACAATGAAAAAGTCTGCCCTAATTTAGCAGCACTGCTGAACAGCACACCATGGGAAAGGAAAATAAGCATACAGGAAAACAGAAGCTGCAATTTTATTAAATAAGGATCACTGTAAATGAAGCAGACATGTGGACTGTCCCTGACAAATCCTAACCCAGTGATCCTTCTGTTCCTCCCAGATAAACTGAGGGCAGCCCTGTCCTTACTTCAAGTCTGCATCCTAAAGCCCAGTACAGCCCCAAAGGCTCTGGCACAGCAGTGTGACACTGCATGGAGAGCAGCTTATCTAGCTAAAAAGGCAAACATACCCAGATCAGACTGAATCTGATGAACAACTTGTGGAACCACCACTGAACACAAAATGTAGCCTGTGCTGTCTAACAACAGGGAAGAAGTCCACTTCTACATGCTTAAAGTGGGCTCCTGATGGAGGAACATGCAGCTGTGGTTAGCATCCAGCCACGTGCAGGAGGCTTCTTCCACCTCCTCCAAGCAATTGTCTCTGGAAATCTTCACTGGAACCTGCAGACTGCTGTACACTGCTGCAATCAGATGCACTCTCTGCAGCTGCTGTTCATTCCTCCCAACACTTTATGTTTTCAGTATCTAAAGACTGAACACCACCTCTCCCATCCTCCTCCAGTAAAAGTTCAACTAAACACCAAGAGAGATGAGAAATTCTCCAGAAGGACATCACCACACAAATATCAGACATTTCCATTACATACCCACAAAAGAAAATTATTACCTGGAACATAAGAAACAAAGCACAATCCATTACATCTCTTGCTTTATGAGTAAGAGCTGTAGCATAAATCTGTTTCCTATCTGCCAAGAAATTAAGTCATAGCCACAGTAAGCCTTACACAGGACCCCTCAGGATGGAGCATAGTGAGGTACCTTCCTATGATGAAACACAAAGTGGCAAACCCGATGTGAAATTCTCTACTCACTCTGTACACAAAGTACAAACCCATCACAGGCCAACTGTGACACATCCTGCAGCATCTGGGTCACCATATCACGCAGTCTGGTACAGCTGAGAGCTATGCAGGCCTAAATACATAAGTAAGGGGAAGAAAGGAAAACAACTGCATCCAACCTTGCCCTCCTGATCTTCAACATGTCACCTTGGAAAAGTGGTGGCAAGTGGTGAAAGGGAGCCTATGACAGTACCCAACAAATGTTCAGATCATAGGATGTTTTTTCAGTGGCATGCTGCAAATTCATTGAGACCTAATGCTGCACTATGAACTATGCAGGCCCAGAAGCCTATCCCCCTAATCATAAACCAGAACTGGGATTAAGGCAATGTCTCGTAAGGAGTTGGTGTCCAAATGACAGGATTTGGAAATCTAAGTGGAGAGCACAAGGACTGTGTAGGTTTGAAGACTATTTAATTTGCATGGCTTTTCTTCAGACTGAAGAACAGCATAGAACTACAAGAATGTTAGCACAGGAGCTTTGTGTGGCTGCTGGCTCTGGATAAAGCAATCCAGCGTAGGGTATTGTCAGAGACCTTTCATTAAATGCATTTAAAAATTCACATATAAAATATTATTAACATTAAACTAGTATATTCAAAAATGTAACTAAAACCTACTGTGGCAGCCCAGGGAAGATATATTTATGATCACAACTGAAAATCTGTTAGTCCTCTGTTAATATTAGCCATTCAGCAAGCCTTTCTATAACAGCTATTGCCAGGCACAGAATAGATTCTGTGCTGGCTTCTTGCTTAGTTCTCTCTGCTCTCCCTACTTCTCATCCATACATCCCTGCTCCTCAAAAGTAGTCACATCTACATCACATCATCCAGCCCTACTGAAAGGAAATATATACATGAGAGACAGTGCCAAGATTCATGAACTCATTTCACTCTAGAATTAGATTTCTGAGGATAATGTAATTACAAAAAAACAGCTGTCACAACCATTGACATAAATTCAGAGAAGTGCAGAATCTAAACAGTATGTGTAGTTTTTGCACTAGGATGCATTGGCTTAAAAGTTCTCCATCCTCTATACAGGCCTTACCCCACAAGACACAGAGGACCAGAAGAAGGTCATCCATGCCTCCTGAAAGCCAGGTGACTCCTTCAGCACATCAGGTATTACAGCAACCTGCATGTATTTTTAATTAAGAATTTTATTCCCAAGTATTCAGGCTGTCTCCTGCTGACAGAGTGACGCTAACAAGGTGTGGCACCAGCAGCTGGCCAGAGGTGTGCAGGCCAAAAGTGGCAAGAAAAATGTTTGAGGTTTTTCAGTATAAACCAATACTTCCCGGTACAGAAAGTCTGGCTTTCTTCAACTGGCTTTTAGTGGTAAATATTGGTTTAAAAGAAAAACCCAAAGCCTTAATTATATAGTTTAATAATGGAATTATGTTATAGAATTCTAAGATCTATTTTAGTTCAGCAGCAGTGATGCATTAGAAGGGTCAAATCCAACAAGTTTACTCAAGTAAGCATATCAGGTAACCTGTGGACTTCATCTGGAGTGACCTAAAGGAGTTGGTGCAAAAAACCTCAACCCCCTGTTGAATAGCTTTAGTTAAAGTTTTATTAATTGCTTTGGAGCCAATTGTTTTGTTCTGTAATACTCTATCATTTCAACTTAACAAAACCAAAGAAAATAAATAATTATTGCACAAAATACACTAAGTTAGTGTCTTAATTAGAATAATGTCACAATTTAGCTACCTTGAAAAAAAATTAGTTCTTTTTAAATTTCTGCTGAGCTTTTTGTTAGACAAATAATTGCCCTCTTTGCTTCTCTCCAAGAAAAGACTGATAAATATGACAAACATTTATTAAAGTACTAGTGAGAACAGACTGATCCTCATTAGAGTTTGAGGTCTTTGTCTAACATCATCAGAAAATGGAAAATCCTAATGAATTCTAAGATATTTAAGCACAATACTTCTTGTATTCATTCAGGTGCCAATCTAATCACCAGTAAATTACTTCTTCCTTTATGTTCAAATAATTGAAACATGTATGACTGGCTGACTTAAAGTATATATTGTTTAGAAAAACTCCCCATTCAAGGCCAGTTTGTAGGTCTTATTTCTTTAGAAGCTGACTCTACATTCTTAGGCTCTTAAGGGGTAGCAGGATAATGCTTGATGCCTTATCATTCAATACATTAATATTTCTGTTAAAATTTTGGGGATCCAGAGGATTGAAGTGTCTCAGTAACAGCTTATTTTAACTTCCTGAATCACAACAGATTCCAGCAACATTTCCATGAATGCAGAATCTAGTGGTATTTTTAAATAATTACTGCCTTGATTCTGATTGCTTTCTGATCACTTAGAGGCACCAGCACATAAACACACCTTGCCTTAGACCAAACATACATGGAATTGCAAGGACTCTGTTGCTAATGCCTTCATAGCCAGGCCAAGTTGAACCACAAGAACAACAAGCTTAAAGGCTTAACCTGAGTACATAGGAGGCATTTCCACATAATTTATAATCAATTATCACACTTAAAATATACTTCTAGAATCATTTTACATGTTCAGATGGCTCAATGGCATAAACAATGAGGTAAAGGTCACAAGGACAAAAGCAAACACCTCCTGCAATCAACAGCTTGCAGTAAAAAATGTTAAGTGGGAAAAATCATGAGAATTTAAACATAGGCTTCTTAGGCTTCTTCATTTTAACATACAAGGCCTATATTCACACAGAGACTAACCTCAGTATTTTTTAGTGCTAAAAGACTTTCAATAGTCATTCAATAAAACACACGGAAACTCTAAATGTAAAGGGTATTCTCTAAAAATATATCCCCATGCTACTACAACCTGAGCAAGAGTTCATTTAAAAAAAAGTAGAAAAGTCTTAGTCAACTACAATAACAACAAAATAAATTTCCCAGCATCTGCTACATCTTGTATAACAGCTAATTCTCTGATTCCCAAATGTATTTGTACTGATGAACAAGTTTAAAAAGTAGCATGCCTTCTTGTAAAATCATGTTTTTAGTGTTTTAGTCCTTCAATCACAAAGAATTCTCCTTGTCTGATATACATACAGTTCCTGTACACTAAAATATGTTTTCCATCTGACTTCCCAAAGAATTAGTTCCAACCTTGTCTGTTAAAATGACAATTCTTTTTATTCATATTGTACAGCACAGTACCACACCTAAGGAAGTGCTCACAATTTCTAAACTGGAAATATCCAGCGGGATTAACCCAACTATGATAAGGGTGACTGCATGTTAACATCTCCACCAAGCAACTTGGGAACTGTTACTATTGTCTAAACAGCTCAGGTTTAGAGCAACAGTTACATTCACACACAAAAAAAATATTCTTAGCTAACATGCCTCTTACTCCCACCAAGTCACCATGCATGTCCTAGATGGCATCCTCTGTGCTGATCAGAAAATGGTGTTTGTCAGTTTGATACTAACTCAGAGTTCAAGAATGAGAAAGTTTATTAAAATATTCTAAAAAATAAAGGATCTTTCTGATAAATATTTTTTTCTTATCATATTTTATTGCTTGCAACTAGTCCAAGAAACTTTACTGTATGTCCTCCTCATCTGCCAGAATAGCTTTTGTCACAGGAAGGATCTACTTTGTCCAATGATTACTTTTGTGATAAGATAGAAGGAAATTAGCCAGACCCTACAAAAATCAGATCCCTGAAAAACAATACTGATTGCTTGCATCCATTTTTGCAGCAGGGGGACCTAAAAACATAAACCAACTTTGCCAACCAGGCAAGCATTAAAAAAGCCCAGATGGCAAATGTGAATATAAATAAAAGTACCACACAAGTATGAGGAAGTTCCCAAGAAATTAAAGCATATTCATTGAGACATTTAAAAAGAAAGTTTGAGTAGCTCCTTTTTGAGGAAATCAAGGAAGGAAAAAAAATGCCCTACAGCCCCTACTGAAGCATAACTATCTCCATACAATATTTGCTATATTTGCCCTCTACCTGATGAGTGAAAAATCTGACTATGGGCTGAAAAGGTGCATTGCAACACCTGAAAAATGAAGCCACTTTTTTCTTCCAACATTGCAAGCTTTTCACCTTTACAGAGGACTCGATTTTCAACTGCACACACACACAGCACCTTTCAGCTGCCTTGATTACTTTTGCATCAGAAAGGTGTTCCCTTAGAACTGGGAAAAAGTTTGCCTGGCACAGATTTACACTTTCAAAAAGCTCCCTGCTAAGCCCGCACCAGAATGCTTCATGTGTATTTTAAACTCTTGCATGCTTAGACTTACTCATACTAGTACTAGATAGTTCTGATAGCAAAAAACGGTGTCTATTCTTTCTCTCTGCCGTCTCCAGGTCCCAAGGAGCACCAGGTAAGCAAAGACCGTCCATTTGAGTGCAAGAGAAGATGCAATTAGCAAAAGGTGGACAGGAGAGAGGACAGCTAATGCAAAGGGCACGCTGCTGTCTCCGGGCCTCTTCTGCTTCACGCAAAGCAGCAGGACGGGAAGGAACGCACAAGCCTTTATCTAGGTCCTGCCTAGAAGCCAAATTAGCAACCTCCAAACTGCAGCGGCTCAGTCCCCGGAAGCATCAACCACCCAAAGGCGAAGGGAGGCTGCACTGCAGGGACCCGCACCCCGCTCCGCGGGCAGCGGGGGGGCCGGGAGGGCAGGGGC
>NW_009952711.1:8229209-8243074 GCF_000747805.2 Chaetura pelagica
AAGAGTGTAACCCGGGACTGGGGGGCACTGAAGGAAGTGCCTCCGTCTCAGACGCACAGATGCCCTAGGGGTGCAGCGGTTTTCATCTATGGAGTAGCTTCAGAAAAAAAAACCATAAGTATCAGTTTTCCTTATAAGGAGAGAGGATGGTGGGTTTACCTTAGAGCAGGACGGATAACGCACTTGATGGCAACCAGCATGGCACAGGCACAGGCACAGGCGCACCAAGCTCTGCTGCACATACCCCCAAATCTCTGCAGCCAGCTCCAGAACAAAGGCATCTCATTCTTACCCCGGAAAGGAAAACAAAAATCCCTGCAGTTTGTACTTAGGCTTTTGTGGGTTTTGTCCATGACCACCTCTGCTAACACTGATTTAGAAATCCTGAGGAAGAGTAACAGCTACAGCCCCTTGAAAGGTAGAACATTTTCATACTGAAATCAGTTGGGGTAGGGGAAGGACAGTTTAGAGTTCACACCCAGACTATATACTCTAGTCAGGAAACTCTGGACCAGGATTATCCCATATACAACATACACAGAAAACACAAAACAAGAAAAAAAAGCAAGCCTGTAAAAATGTGTTTACTGAAAGAGTGGTGAGGCACTGGAACGGGCTGCCCAGGGAGGTGGTGGAGTCTCCATCCCTGGAGATGTACAAGAAGCATCTAGATGTGGTGCTTTAGGGTATAGTTTAGTGGTTGTGGCAGTCGGATTACGGTTGTACTCAATGATCTTGGAGGTGTCTTCCAACCTTAAGGAGCCTCTGATTCTGTTAGACTGGAAATATATTACATGTATGCATTCTGCTGCTCCTCACTTTTTGGGCAGAAATATTGGGTTTCCTGATGGGCAGATACTTCAAGTTTTTTGTTAGTTCCAGGCAGGTAGTGATGGTGAGTGGTTCTGTATTATTGAATTGATGTTGCAAAAGCTCAGCTGCACAATTTTATAAGCAAGCAGCTGACCACGTATCCACAGCAGCTGCCAAACCACCCTGCCCAGAGATGAATGCATGGTGTGTCACGTACCACAAATATAGTATTAGGGAAAAGCAAGTACAATGTAAGATTTCCTAGTACCAATCTCTGTTTACAGGTGAAATGTAATGGTGACACAAAATATGATAGATGCTATTCTAAATACATAGTTTATATTAGTTTTATAATAGCTTTTATGGTACGTGTGCGTTACCCATAATGCATTATGTTAAATATGCATTACCCTTCTAAATGTACATTTAAGTATTTATACTAGTAGAGGAAATGCTGTATTGGTGTGCACTCACTAAAGTATCAGTGTTCTGAACATTTTGGTTGATTTTTATCATTAAGGGAAGCTGTGGATTCCACAAATTACAAAACAATTATTTTATTTTGACCATTCCAACATTGCTGTTTAGCAGTTGAACAAGAAAACTTTCAGAGAAACATAGGTAAAATGTAGATATGCAGTGAAATACTACAAGACAGCAGCAGAAGTAAGTAATGGGATTCAAAGTACGGCTCTTCAGTGTGTCTGAACGAGGCCCCAAGACAGTAGCTACCTAATGTAATACTATTTTTTTGTAACTTGTACAAAACTAATCCAGGCCCTTGACTTTAATTCTCCATGCAGAGTTTTAGCAATGCACAGTTTGCACCAGACAAGTAAAAATTAGGGGTTTTGATCAATGCAAAATGTTGCTTTTCCTGGCACTATCCAAATGGATAAATAGGATTTTTTTTCTTCTTTTTTCTTGTCTGCCACATAAGCAGACAAAGATAAGGTTGTTTTTTTTAATGCCTACGCTTGTTGAAGAGAAGATAGCATTGTGTAAAGGATTTTGTATTTCTTTTGCAGTGACAAATTAAAATTTGTTCAAAAAACAAACCAGACCAGGATAAAGGTGGTAGTAATTGTCCCCACTATTAAGAAATCCAGGCCATGTAGTACATTGGTACACAGTTCCTTCACTCTCATCTACATGTACAGCAAAATCTAAACATTTATTTAGTGAATATAGAAGGTGGATGTGTTTAAACCAAACCACTGCAAAAAATGTTGTCAGATATTTACTAATTATGTTTATGAGGTGAAGATAGAATTTACCAGTAAACAAGAGTAAGTTATGAAAGGAATTCTGGGTTACTATTTACTCAAACATTCTTTCAGTGTCAACATTTTCTGTTTCAACTGCTTTAATTTTCTGGATGAGCTACCAGAAAAAATATCTAATATGTGGCACAGGTTAATGGGATGATTTTCTCAAATCATCTAGGACATTTTAGGATATAGTATTTGGTATCCTGCATGGTTGCAGAAATGTGGATTACACTATATGAAGTAATGTTACATGATACGTGGGCTCTCCGTTAATTAATCTAGTGAAATATGTAGCACATCATCAACTTCTAGTGTGTCATTTTAAAAAGTATGCTTATATATTAGAAGTACTTAAACTGTTGACAACTTTAAAATAGTGCCCACCTGGGTTCTCAAACCACTAGAAAAATACGCTGTCACCAGCAAACGACTTAAAACAACTTCTGCTTTCTGCTGCTGAACAGAGCTACTAATAAGGGTCATCCCCACACTTTCCCACAGCCACTTGAGCCTTTGCAAACATCTGGACTCTGAAGAACATCTAGACAAACAGACTTCTAGATGGCCTCCAAAACGCATCCTTTCAGAAATGTCATTTAAAATAAAAAAAACACAAAAAAACCCACAAACAAACAAAACCCCTACAACAATAAAAAACAGCAAAGAAGCAATTCTGAAGACCCAGTTGATCACCATCTCCCATGACAAAAAGCTAAACTCTTAGGTTACCCAAGATCTAGAAGCTTGTCTATTTTAGTTCCTTGATCAAACCCTGGAATTCAACACAGAAACACGAGACCACCACAACAAGGCATAAAATATCATGTCTACATGCATAGAGGGATCACAGTCTCGATTCTTCCTGATAAATTTGATAACCTTACAGCTGTATCTAGGAGCATGTAGATGACATGGATTGTGGTGGCAGGGCCCAAAATCAGGGGAGGATAATTACAGGGAGACTGACTATATCAGAGACCGATAGAAAAGACAGACTATCTTTGCTTCCAAGATAATACCTAACTGCAATGATCCTAAATATTTACATAGAGACAAACACACAGACTTTAAATCAAGACACACTCCTAACTAGCCATGCCTTAAGTGCACATCTCTACACTTATCAACATCACATATGTAAATCATTTTATACAGTGGCTAAATTGTTTAAGTGCAACTGATTGTCAGAGAAATCTTGGAACATACCTGTTTGTCCTGCTATTTGATTTTTGTAAAACCATTGAAGTCTTCAGTGCTGACAATCTTTGTGTTCAGCAGCAGTGATGTGAAGTTCTGGTCTCCCTCCTTCCTGGCCTTCACCAAGCTGGTCCTCTTAATCTTCTGCAAACATTCTTCCCTCTTCTCTAGGATGCTTATCAGAATTTGCAAGCTTTACACAATTGAATTGCTTTGAACTGTTGTAAACAAACAAAAAAAATAGCTTACCACATGGAAGTACTGATAGAGTTTGGAGTTCATTTTAATTAGTTTTTTATTTCAATTTATGTGAAATTTTACAATTATTGTATTTTTTGATCTGTAAATTTACTCCAGCTCAAGTGAGCAAAAAAAATAAGTATGTCTCTCTTACATACTTCTTTATTAAGAAGGCCTTGATTATGCCAATGAAAACAAAAAGTGTGGGAAAGTTTTGGTGTGTGTATTTTTTTAAGTGCATTACAAGCACAAACAGTAATTACATCCAGACAACCAATTAACTGGTTTAATTTTTTTTTTTTAATTAGGTAACTCAAAACAAACTCTCAGCCATTTTTCTTAATGCTGTTTGGTCAGACAAAAACCATTAATAATAGCTTTTAGGAGACAAATTTCATTTTAGACTTTTACTTCATTTTTACAAATTGTTTTAAGTTTTCAGCTGTCATCTGAGTTTATAATGATGGAAGAGGAAATCCAATCCCATATTAGCATAATATTCCACAATTTATAATACGATGCAAAGTGTTGATGCAATATTTCTGTAATATTACAAGAATTAAAAGTTCTCCCTTGGCTCAGATGTTGGAGACCTATGTGTTGCTGAGGAAATATCAGCATTTTATCTCATCTGTATCCTTGATGACCTTAAAACTATTACATTTTATACCAATTCAGAGCATGTATTTTCTATTTATGCCTGTATGGAGTGGTCTTAGAATTTATGTCGTTTCAAACAAAACACCTTCAATTCACAAGAACAAGGCACATTTTGAGATCACCCTACAAAAAAAATGTGGAAGTCAAACAGTAATTAGATTTATCCTTACTAAGATGTGAATGAAACAGGTATTCTTACTTATCTAAAACACCTGGATTCTTCAGCATCAGTGACAAAGCACAAGGAAACTTATATCCCAATTGAGACACCCTCTTGTCAGCACTTTTTTTAGGAAAGCTCTGTACTGTACCATAGGTATTTTCTTTTCTAAAACTAGGTCTCATTTTAAATCTATCCTTACCTATTAAGAGTGAAACTGTTATACTACATTTACTAAAGACATACAAGATTACATTAACAGAGGTATTCATGGGGGTCCTAAACAACAGATAACTAAAGCTTAAGAAAAACCTATTGACTTCTCTTCTGTCCTCCAGGAAGGGGGAGCACAACTTATCTTTTGTAAGACTAATGTTGAATAGAAATACAACTAAAATACAGTAAAATGAAAAATAATTTTAAAAACCACCCAGTCTAATACAATATATAGATGGATATATTTAGTTCTATGCGTACAGCTAGAAAACCAAGTTTAACAATGGCAATTGTTTCTTTGATTTTAATATAAAAATTTAAGCCTGGCTTAATGCAAGAAAAGGAACTATTTACACTACTTTCTGTCAGCTATAACCCTGTCAAATTTAATGGGAACTTTGTCAGAGTTACAGTTGCAAGCCAAGTTTCCTAAATCTTACATTTGTCCCAGATGACCTCTTAAATCCCACCTGTAAGCTCAGAAGCAAAGTGGAACAAATTTCATGGCTTAGCATGCAATGGCAACTGCTGGGTGAATTTTCAGTCTAAGATACTGAGCAAAACAGATACAATTTTTTTATTAGTTTCAGTACATTCCAAGTGGGTGGAAATCAGTAACTAGGAGCCTCCTCTTGAAGTTCTCATTTATGCAGAACTCCCTACTGACTCAAACAAAGACAGCTGAATCAGACCCTACATTCCTTCAGACATTGTGTTAGCAAGGGATTGGGTGTCTCTGCCTCTGTTTTCCATCCCAGTGTTCCTTTAGCTATGAGATGTCTTGGATGATAGGGAGTGGCCCCATGATGCAGTTGAAATAATAAAATAGGTAATAAGGGATCAGGGACTATACTCTGAACCCACCACATTCCATTTGCAAGGTGTTTCCTTTGAGAAATAGCACAATGAGAGCATTGCATACAGCTCTCATAGAATCAATGATGAGTAGGTTGGAAGGGACTTGTGGAAGTCATTTGGTCCAGTCCCCTGGTCAGAGCAGGATCAACTTCAGAGTAGGCTGCTCAGGCCCTATCCAGTGGAGTTCTGAATATCTGCAAGGATGGACACTCACATCTCTGGAGTTACCTTCTCCATTGTTTTACAACCATCATGATTAATTTTTCTTATTTCTGAGTAGGAATTTCCCTTGTTAGAATGCATGTTTGTTGCCTCTCAGCCTATTACTTCTCACTACCCAGAGGAGTCAGGCTCTGAGCCTATCGCCTCTATACCCTGAAGGCAGCAGTAAGATCCTCCTTAACCTTTGCTTCTTAAGGTTAAATGAACCCTCTTCCTCAGAGAGTGTTGCTTTAGCCCCTAACCATCCTGGTGCCCTCTGCCAGGCTCACCCCAGGTGTCAGTGCTTTCTGGGTTTAGGTATGGGGGTTTTTTTGTACCAATGTGCCCACAGCTAGATACAGTAGTGCAGAGGCAGTTTCTCAAGTCCCAGAGGAGAAGGAGAATCACATCCCTCCACTGCCTGGCTCCAGCTCTGTGTGCAGCTGGCTGCCTTCACTGCAAGGGCACATTGCTGACTCAGGTGTGAGGGATGAGCCTCCAGACAGGGAATAGTCCAGTACAGCTCTGATCTGCACTTTCCTGTATTCAGTAACTTTCCAGAAGCTGACTTCATTTTCCCCAGGTTTTCTAGATACCAGTAAATTAAGTGAGACAATGTCATCTACAGTCTGTGATTTCTTACTGAGTATAAAATAATTTGAGGATGCCCTCTCTTCCCCCCCATATATGTTGAAAATTTTAACATTTACTTACTGAGAATCACTGTTTTATCAGCTTCATAAGTTTTAGCAGCCAGTCCTTATTGCCTCAAAATGTCCATCAGATACAAGGTCTGTTATTTACTACGCTGGATAGAACATGATCCATTTAACAATGCACACATCTAAGATAATACATCTGGTACTTCCAGTATTGTTACTTAGATATATTCCACCCACAGAAGTCAATAGTAAACTTCCTCATTAACTCTTAAGATTATTTTGTTTCATTATTAGCCCCTTCTCATTTATGGATTGGCTCAACTCACAGCAAGCTGATTGTGTCCTAAAACAGCCAGCCAAAGTATATAAATAATGCAAGTAAGCAGGTTGTCTTTCTTTATAAGGAAATAGGGAATAATAATTGCAGTTAATTCAGAAACATACTCATTTTACAAGTAACCAAATTAAATCAAGGAAGCTACTTGAGTAGGAAGCTGCAATAGATTCCAAATACTGTGGTTCAAAGTGGGAATGAGAGAAGACAGAGAGAAAGCTCTATATATGTTTTTTGTGGAGTTTTTTTGTTGGTTTTTTTTTTTAAAAAAAAACTTTTTTCTTCCCTACAAAGGGAATTAAGACATAGGGATAATTTAAATTTATTATTTAGAACACTTGAAAAGTAACTTTTACCAGTGTTTCTAGTACAAATTATTCAGATTACAATTTAAATGGGGGAAGCAGTTCAAACATTAAAACAAAAATCCTTAAAGCTTAAAAAAAAATACATAAATACTGCCTCTAAAACTTTCCTAATAGTTTGCAAATTATCAACACCAGATCCACCCAAAAAATGCTCTTACTCTGATTAATAGGGTGGAGGTCAGAAGAGATTGATCTGCTATGTTTCTTTTTTAAAGGGACAGGCTTTGACACTTTACAAATTTTAAATAAAATTGTTGAAGACCGTTTTTAGCTTTGTGAACTCCTTTCAATACCAAAAAAAATACCACAGAACTTCAGACGAATAAGAACAGAGGTCAAACAGGCACACAGTCGGCAGAGGAAATGTCATCTGACACCCGTAAGGGAGAGCCAAGGAAAAATACTCATGGGTAGGAGATGCTTGGGAAAAAGGACATCTATATCTATCTATCTATAGATATATGGATATATAGTAAAGCTGACTTTTCCCACTCCTGTTCATCAGTAAAAGGAAGGAAGTCTAATTTTTTAGATGAAACAGTGGGTGATGTAAATGAGGAGACTCATGCTGCCTTTTCAAGATAAGGAAATCTTTCAGAGGCTCCAGTCTGGACACATTTTATGATAAACTATTGGGAAAACAGAGTTTCTCTGCAATGCAATGATCTAGAGAAACTTCCTTTGGCACTACAAGCCTAGTCCAAAGCCTGAGATAATTTCTTTCCCCCTTCCAGTTATTTCAGTGGCAGTCAGAGCATATCCTGACTTCAGTGTGATGAACGCTATTCCAGCAGTTAAGCTAAGCAGGAGCACTGAAGTTTCTGAAAACAGCACATTACATGGATTCCGATGCATTACAGAGAACTGGAAACAATTCTTTCCATACAATTGGCTTTCCTCCTTTTCAAAATATGCAGTCCTCTGCCATACACAAGGCTCTCTACCTGCCTGACTGAATTTTTGTCACAAACAGTAAAACAGCAACGAGACTGTGCAGTTTTGCTGACTAAATATTCTGAGTCCTGCACAGTGAAAATACAAAGAGAAATCTTGGCAGTGTTGTCTAAAACAAGAAATTAATGCTTTTTGTATTTACTCCAACTGCTAAAAAAGAATTCTTTAGAATTCACACATATATTATGCTCTAATACATGTGTTTAACCATGATAAATTCAGAGCTAAAGGCATTCTAAAAGCAACTGCACCGATGGATCACTGATATGCAATATCAGTCATTCCCCATGGAATCCTAGAAAAAGTTGCTTTTCCTAGGACATCTCAGCATTCAAAATTTTATTAGCCTTTTCTCTGGGTTTTTTTGGTATAGTTTCCACCTCTCTCCCTCCCCTACAGTGATATCATAAACTGCATCTTAAGGGTAGAGTTGACTTAAGCAACCCTAGTAGCTACTTAGCCTGCTCTGACAGGTTTGTTTCACAAACTGTCCTTCCTTTTCCTGTGGTCAAAAGCTGTATAATACCATTCGCAAGGAGGGGAGGGGGGGAAGAAAAATAAAACTTAAATATTTTGAAGACAATATTATCATTTATGCCACTGACTAAACCCCACAATGTGGGAAAGGATAGCCCTGTGCTTAATCGAGTCACATCCCAGAAAAGAGAGCTCTTCTAACACATTTGGAACTAAATCCTGTGTTCTGTTAACTGTGATTGAAGGACCAGAGTAGAAGGAAAATTGAAGGAACTTCTTCCATTCATACAGAATGCAGGTGGGATTTAGCCCAGGAAGATGCTGGGAAATAAAACAGTGTGTTAATCTGCAAATCCCAGCTATAAACTTATCTGAGTCTACAGTGCTCAACCCTCCTCCTGAGCTATCAGCAGACAGCCTTGTTTCAAGGCAACACTGTCTGACAGCTGCCAGGTGTAGAAGTTGCTTTTCTTCAGATGATCAGCAAAATATGTTCCACAGTTGCCAGCACTTCTGCTAGAAAGCATTCAGCAGACACTGTGGTGACTTAATTTGTAGAGTTGTTCATATTCCAGAAGCTCTCAGAAACCTCGGGTGAGACTGTGGCCCTATTGCACTATACTAATAGCACAGAAAGAAAGCCCCAGACAATTAACCATTACCATTCAACACCAGGTCTAGGCAAGCTGCAGCAGTGTTGGAAGGAGACTGATGGCAAAGGAGAAATGTATGCATTGAGAAGCCCATCTCTTGGACAACTCCAGAACTTCATTTACCACAACTAAATCTTACAGGTTTATAAGACCACTTGTATAGTCATTTTTAAGATCCATTTTCCTTGTCAACAGCCTCATTCTTCTGAAACTACAAAAAGAAATGAGATTAATTATAGGGTGCAGGAAGAGGTCCTGTTATTAGGGATTTTAGCAATTCTTTATCAGTCATACCATTGTTTCTAGTAGCAACAACAGTGAGCTTCCTAATAGAAATGAAGAATTGACATCTAGTAATGTTTTAAAGCACCATATCACATAGAGCAATCCACAGGAACTGCCTGACATGACCATAGATTTCTTCCTCCTCTCTCACTGTTGCTACTGTGGGCTGAAGTAATAGCCATAGATTTTTCCCCACAATTATTTCCTCCTCCCTGCTCTCCCCATCTGAGTTTAAGAACAGCTTAATATATACTTCAAGGGTAGGAAGTCTGCTGACCTAAAAGGAACAGATTGTGCCGTAGAGTTTGTGAAGTCCATCCTCCAAGATACTCAAAACTCTGGGCAACTGGCTCTACGTGGCCCTGCTTGAGCAGGGTGAGGGTTGGACCAGATGACCTCCAGAGCTTCCTGCCAACCTCAACCACTCTGTGATTCTGTGCTCTGACAAGTAGTGTTACAGGGATCATAAGCTTCGTATTGGCATCTATTCAATCACTTCCTCTTTGATACTTCTGAGGCACAGTGTTTCAATTGATTTTCTCTGTTTCAGAGACCTCGAATCACAGAGTCAGAATCCATCCTGGCCAACTTCCCTGTTCTAAGCACACGAGCCCAGAAGTCCTACTTCAACTCATGTTAAACTGCACCACTCTTAAATAACCACATCTGCTTCTTGGAGAAAGGTACTTGATCCTATGCATGCCTGAAATTGCAAGATTATGGGACCACTACACAGACTGGATGCAGAGAGCTAACAAACTGAGCCTGCAGAGGAAAACAGCAGTCATACCAACAAAGGAGGCAGGGAAACTTTTTCCAACCATCAAGCTCCAGTGCCCACATTGCAGTTCTGGACTGACAGGGCTGGAACAGGCTCATCTCCAGAATTGTCAGGGTTCAGGCAGGATGCCCCACGCAGCAGCAGCAGATCCTTCCCTACCCAGGCTCACACAGTCCCAAAGGGGCCTGCCAGCTCATTTGAGTTCAGAAAATTCTGCACAAGCTTCTGTGCTTTTCACAGCTATACAGAAAAGTTATTTCAATTTTGTATCTCACCTGGTTCCTACATTTGAATTATTTTTATGTAGTTTGACTGTTGACATTGCAGTTCAAGTGAAGAGTTAAGAACAAGTTAAACTCCCTGGCTGATGAATTGGTCACAGCTTCCCACAGGGACTGCTCAGACATCCGCAATGATAAATAGAGTCAAAGCCTCTATTGGCTCAGCTCATGTTTATTAGAACTATCTGCTAATGACCTAAAGGGAACAATCTTGAGAAACGTAGGAAATAGTTTCCCCAGCTATTGGTTATTATAACACGCATCGCTGACACAGGCAAATAATCTCTTGTAAGAGCACTGCAGGAAGACAGGAGTTACGTTTTATGAAGGATTTTACTTTTCACATTTGGTTTCCTTCCAGCTTGGAAGGAAACTGAGATACTTAAGTTTTCCACAAAAGAAAAATCATGCAGAAAAAAGGCTGGGTTTGGATCTCCTAAACTGTTTCATTTCAATTTTGACTTTTCAGAGTTGCAGAAGTTTACAAATGAAGGCTCATTTTAAAACAAAAGGTTCTACTCAAATGGTGTTAAAATGTTTTGATTCTTGGAATGTTTCCATTTTTCTACCATAACTAAGTATGAAGACAAACACAGTTTTGTGAAGCATTTTAAAAGCACTGTGTTTTCAAATGGAAAATTGTCAACATTTTCTTTATTGACTCTATTCCCTTCTTATTCCCATTTTTCTTCCAAGTATTAGTCCAAGGTAAAGTTATGAGTAGGTAGTTTGAAAAGAGCAGCTAGGTTCTGGAAAGTGAATCCTCTGTCTATATTTTTCTTACTACACTCTCTCTGAGCAGAAAAAGAAAGGAGACAAACATGAGGTACCCTATCTTCTCCAAGGACACTTTATTAGGAAATAATTTCAAAACCTGTAAAATACAGTCTCCAGGAAGCAAAGAAAAATTTAGCCAAGAACATACCCATTAACTATTGCTAAATTAAGCCTGTGCTGCACACCTGTATAGTGTTGATTATAACATCAGTAACTTGAGAAAAGAACCAGAGGATTACTGGAAAAGTAGAAGTTTCCATTCTGATCCTGTAGGTTCTCATCCGGTTTCCAGCTAGTGGAAGCCACATCCTATATAAAATGGCCAACTGGCAAGCTTAAAGGAGGAACCCAGTCATTCAACAGTCTCCATATGTCCCACAACTTGGACAGGCCCAAACAGCCTTAGACACGCACCAAAACTGGCATGTCCCACAGAACAAACATAAATGCACTACTGATGTGACTGGGTTCTGCTGATGCTTCTACAGCCTTAACTGCATTTTGAGTCACTATGACAGTGACACTAAGACCTCTTGTGAACGTTTGAGCACACAAAAAAAAATTTTAACACACAGCTTTAAGATTTTTTGTACTGATATTAAAGCTGTGGGTGCAGTTTGGCCTTTAATTAAAGTCAACATGTAAAAAACAGTTTTGTTTAGAGAGTTACACTGGTAAGCATCCCAGAACTGGTTTCTCTGTAGAAAGAGAAGATGAGCAGAAGGAAGAAGTTACCAGTAGACTTCTGGTTTTTGCAGAATGTTAACACCATCCTTAAATCTATTGTGATGAAGTGTTACATAAAAGTACATATGGCATAAGACCACTAGAGGGGAGTAAAGTAACTTAAAAGTGAATGTTTCCTCTACTTGGTTTTGCTGTACAAATTGCATTTGCATATGTTAATTAACAGCTATAGTTAAACCAGAATATTAAAAAATTGCATTTGCTTAACATTCTAAGCAAAGTTTATTAGATAATTACAGTATTTCTGTACCATTGTCCCCTCTCACTAGGCTGCAGGCTGACAGGGAACATCCGTCATCTAGATGAAGCCAGAACACCAGGGATGGCATTCAGCCAGAACATTTGGCAATAGACATGAATTTCTTTACTTGTATTCAGATTTACAAAGAAGCAACACTACATGATGGAAACAGACTCATTTTATCAAATGTGGAAAAGGCACCAAGCTTACAAGCTTGCTTGGTAGATAAGCATGTACAAGAGGTAGGAAAACAAGAACCTGGGTTCTCACACACATCCCTGTCCAAGTCTACACAACAGTGAAGTATTTACCCAAGAAACAAGAACAGAGAGAGAATCATGATTAATTTGTAAGTGTGAAGTATTCTGCATCAGAATGCTGGGTGAAATCTCACTGCAGCTGCAAATAATGTGCTCCTGTATCACTGCCAGGTTACCATCGTCTCCATTGTAACCCATCTACACTGTGGGAGACAAGGCCATGCAGTGAATCTGCACAAAAGAGCAAACATTTAAAATAAATTTCAATGGGAAATCTTAGCAACTCCCACAGAACAAAGGGAAACATGAGAACAGAGTCCCAACAGCAGAAGAATGGCTTTGACAGCAAATTTTAAGGATGAATGACTGAAATATATGTATGTGACTCTGTATCTCAATACTTCTGGGAAGTATACCCAGCTTGAGATTTTATGGGAAAAGCAACACTATACAGAAGTAAGTAGACCTCCAAACTTCAGTTGAAAGCACCAACTACAAAGTAAAATAAGAGGTAAAGGGGTAACAAGATATGAAATTCCAGAGATGCTAAGGAAAGCCTGGGAATGCAAACAAGCCAGAGCTCTCTTTACTTGTATATCCACAGGTTACACTTTCAGAAGTTGGATTTCCAGCAGTCCTGGAAGGTTTTCACAATCACAGATGGGGTGTTTTCCAAAGATGTCAATACTTCTGCAGAAGAACAAACAGCCAGTTGAATCACTCTGAAGACTATCTAGCATGGTAAGACAAAGAATGATTGGTTTCATTTTTTTCCATTTATCATTTGATGTCTTTTGGGTTCTTTCCACATCTGCATGCAACACCAAACCTGTACATCTTAAAAGCTGACTTATGGAAAAAATACCGAAAGTAGTGTTACTTATGAGAAATAAAACTGAGGAGGAAAAAGCAAACAGAAAAGAAATCCCTATTCCATGTCTTTGGTGCACTGGAGAAAAAGTAATAAACCTAAAATGTGGGAAAAGAGTTCAGATAAGACACAAAGGGAATGGGGAGTCAGCCTTCCAGCAGCAAGGATAATACTGGAAAGGATAATACTGGAAAGGATTTGTCTGGACAGTTGTTGAGTCTTTCAGAACATATTGGATGAACATCCATTAGGACCAACATCAGCATAGCTGATGCTGCCTTGCAGCAGGAAAAAGGACTGCATGACTCTTTTAGAAATGTAAAGGAGGATAAGATCTGTGATATTTAAATTGTAATTAATTAATGTAACATAGTATCATTAATCATATAAAACAGGACAAGTGGTATTTGTCACTCTGGAGAAGAAATTAATAAAGAAAAATCTATTTCCCAACAGCAAAGGCTGAACAAGAGGATGGGGAGAGCCACACACACATCTCAGAACAATATGAAACTCAAACAAAAGGACAAAAAAATCCATAAAAAGCTAAAGGGAAAG
>NW_009952711.1:8243706-8262991 GCF_000747805.2 Chaetura pelagica
AGAATCCAAAGTTAAGCTGGGGGGAACAAAGGGGGGGGCTGGAAAAAGAAAAAAAAGAGTGGCTAAGGGCGAAGCCAGAGAAAAGAAAACTGACAAGACAACAAATATGAAAAAAAAAAGTACAAAGGGATAAACCAGTCTAGAAGAGAGAACAAGTCAAAAAAGTGTAAAAGAACAGTAAAGCCATCAAGTAGAAAGAAAAGGTAATTTAGTGGTTGAAGTACTAGTCTAGGATTTAAAAGACCTGTTTTTAATTCCTTGTTCAGGCTTCCTAACTTTCTGAACAAGTTACTTACATAAGTAGGAACTGAAGCCACAAGAGGTTAACTATTCATGCTCATAGCAGCTTGCTGTGATAGCAGACAAGGTTTCAGATGTGTGTATATGTCTACCAAAAAAATAATGTGGGAATTTAGTTTATGCAAGACCTATTCTTTTTTCATTAATAGCAACAGGTGTTACTCATTCCAGTTGAAAGATATCAGTGAAGGGATGAGGTAGAACATTAGAATCTGAGACCATTAATGTATTAATTACTCAAAGCATACATGAGTCAGACAAATCCTGTGCACTCCTGTTCTATGCATCACATCGGCATCTTATGCACTATTATCTATATAAAAGATGTTTAAGATACACATAAAATGTTAACTTTTACTACCACTTAAACACAGTATGAAAAAGTCAATCTGCAAATAACTTAAATCATATTCATACTTTAGTATGAAACAAGAGTGATGCATTTTTACAAAGACAATGTTCTAAGCATGGATGTACAGACATACTATACCTGCAAGATAAATCAGCTAAAAAAATATAAAGAAGAACAAAACAACAAGGAAAAGAGTGCCACTGCAGTCTGCTGCTTTAGGGGTGGGGTGTAGTTAAAAAAAGTCAAGCTAGTAAGTGCCAAACTGCAACATCACTAGAATAAAATCAGATCTGGCTCCTACGGCATAAATGCAATATTCAAACAATGAACCTTCTGAATCAAAAAGTCTTGAAGCAGGTAACTAAGTACTGGGGGAAAAAAAAAAAGGTAAGCTCTTTCAGCAGTATAACCTAGTGTGAAAATACACAGCAAACTTATTTTAAGAGATTCATTTAGTGGCTCTGCTACAATCTTGGCTCAACTATAAAAGTCCAACCACATGTATTGCAACACCACAGCCCCCTTTCCGACTGGTGTCGGCTGTCCAATTTCAGGAGTTGCCACCCCCTATGCTAGGCTGTTATTGCTTCATTCTTTCCTACTGACGTTAGAAGAGGGGCTGAGGAATATTTTTGACTAAGAGTTATTGATTCTTGGACTAAATATCTTCTTGCTCCTCAAGCTTTACTCACCAGGGAATGATTGCTGCTGTTTGGGTATGGATCTTTCCTCCAGGCCTCTGCAGTTGATTTTTATTAAGGAAAACTTAAAATCCAGCTCTCAGCATTTCTGGAGCTCTCTGGAGTTGTCAGTGCAACAAGACACACAATAAACATTAGGTGAGCAAGGATTTAACTGTCTACCTATATCCACATTCTTACACACATTGCAATTCTGGTTACTGAAGTTGACCAGCACCAGTAAGTGATATGACTTGACTGAAACAGCAACCAAACCTATCTGGGCACGTAATGCCCACATTGAGAGATAGCCCTCTTACTAGGTGGAAGTTTTTTTCTCCCTCCCTCTTTTGCTCCATCTGCATAACATCTTCCTGCTCTGTAAGAGTGGAAGGACACCCACAGGAGAATCTTTTCTCACACCAGGCTCCAGTTTGCTGAAGAAAACTCTCCTGGTTTCCTCACGGTAGCTGGGATCTGCTGTACCCTTGGATTTCTACGGAGCAGTCAGGAACATGGAAGATCCTCTCTCTTCAGTGTGGGACCTCAACTTCTAAGTTAAAATATGTGAAAATCATCAACTATTCAAAGCTTTAACAGGACTAGGATTAAGTACTTCATTTAGCACTGAAACCACTATGCTTTTAAACACAGATTCTTTTTTTTAAAAGCTACAGAGAAATGACAGTAAGAGTTATGCACGCAAACACCATTGAACAAGGCAACAGAAATAAAACATACTGTAACAAGTTACTCATTTTAGGAGAATTTGAAAAGCAGTTTGCACATTGGCACTAAATGTGGCATTTTGGGTAGCAACCACAGAGAAGCTCTTGAACCCACCTCAAGATTGCTTGAAACAGAATATTTGGTCCACGCCAATGAGATGTTGGGCCCTCAGCTGCTCTGTCTGAATGGTCAGAGATGTCCTACAGGGAAGCTGCATGTTTACTTTTACAGATGCATGCTTTCTTCATCTGGGGAAGGTTTTTGGACTAGTCCAAGGAATTAATTCATCTGATGGCTTAAACATTTTTACAAGTATCTCTTACTCGGGCATAAATGTGCTTCTTTTTTACCTTGTGCAATTTGGGAAAGTGTTTAAGCTAACCAAAAAAAGCCACTCATCATTGGAAAAAAGCCTCCACGTGGGGCTTTGAGGACAACCAGTAAAAACTTTCCCTTGCAGACAAGGCCATAGCTATTTCCTCAGCTAAGAGCTCGGAATTTGGCCCTTGAAGTTAACCACTGCCCATGTTTGTTCAGGCACAAGTGGTCGTTCGTGGCCTCAGTTTGCTCCCACTGATGATGACAAACCCCACCTTCGCTAAAGAGGAAGTGGGGTTGGATTTATAGGCAACGTTAAAGGCCACCAAGAAATTCAGAAGTCTCTCATTATCTCACCTGAGTCTCCCATCACAAACCAGTCCTGCATACCAAGAGCTGTAATGCAGTCTGCCTTGCCAATTGGCTTGAAATATAAACAGGCAAGATGTTTTTGTAAAGGAAGTTACATATTTTTCTTCAGATTTCTGTTGAAGCATGTACTGTTTTCCTCTTAAAACTGCAAAGATTCTTAGACTGGACTGTGTTGTTTGACTCTGGAAGAAGAAATGAGCATCCTTACAGCAGTTAAATATTGTTACATATGAAAGGCTTAAACATAGAGAATATTCAGTCATTTTTCTTCTAGGGTCACAGAATAATAGCAAGCAAAACCTTTTTGTTTACATCTTCCATATTATTGTTGATGTGAATTTCTGGCCCATAATCATACTACCAATTGCAATAAGTGTGATTTAATCACACTCTGTGCAAGCAAGCCACAAAACACTGCTTTTCCTCACAGCATCACTAGAAGTGAAATGCTACCCCAAGGAAAGCAAGAAATCCATTTCATAATTCTCCTCAAAATGCGAGCAGGCCTTTAAAAGAAAAGCTTGCCAAGCTTCAGGAGGAATATCACTACACTTTCAGTTTACATTAATAACCTATGCTGTTTAAGGAACACCTGCAAAACACAATTATTCCATTTTGTACCTTTCTTCTCCCCAGTATGAGCTATTTTTTCCTGTACCAAAGAGAAGAATACTTGAAAATTGATTTGTTATAATATTTTAATGAAAAAATTGCAAGAAGTTTTGCTTTTATTATGGGGATGCACACAGACTTAAAAGGGGTCATCAAAAAGTCAATTAAAATACTTACTTCAAACAAATCCTAAAATATCTCTTCTTGAGTTCTGAAGAAATTTCATAGGCATTTTAAAAGATTACCACAAGTTACAGTAGCTTTTACATAAAACTGCACTGCAAGCTAAGCTTAATATAAAAATAGATTCTATTAAATATATTTGTGTATAATACATTATAAACAATTATGAAAGTGTTATTACAAAAGTAAGCAAACATCTACATTAATATTTCAAGTAACTTTCTAATATTTCCTCATGTAACACAAATTGTTTAACTTTGATCATAAAATAGGCACAGAACAGGTTTTACTCAAAACTTACACTTTAATTTTAATATCAAGTTATCTTTTTTCCTTCAAATGAAGAATCACCGGTAAAGGTTCAAGGTATGAAGTGGGCTATCAAAACCACTATCTTGCTGAAGAGACTGGGGATCCTATATCATTTTCTTCTAAGCATTTGTTGCAGCATCTTCCTACATTTGAATCTGGCAATACACCAAGTTGTGTGACAGCAGATTTTGATTTGTCACAGTTGAGTAACGAAATATGCTCTAGGTTTGTTATCAGGTGGCCTCTATTGTACACTTTAGTGCTGCTTTTTGTGCCACGAATCTTGCCACTGCCATCAGTAAAGTCTCTCCAAGAAGTAACATTTTCATCTGCAGGGGAAGATGACCTGACGTGAGAGACCTCTTCACAGTATTCAGTCTGTAACTGAACATCAGTGTTGGCTTTTTGTTCAAGATACAAGAGAGGCATACCAATGTGATCCAGATCCAGGCTTCCATTCACAGAATTCCCTTCACTGCAGCTTCCTTCATCTCTTTCTGGAGTTTCTTGACAGCCAAATTCCTGAGTTCTTTTAGATCTAGTTTTCTGTTCACCACATGACAGGACACATTTACCCTCTTTCAAGACCATTTTTTTCTTGCTCTTAAGCATATGATGAGTTGGCCCAGACATGGTACAGCCATTTGTAAAGCTGGGTGCATGCATATTTTCTGATGCTACTTGAAAAGCAGATGGAAGAGCATTGTGATGTCCTATCTCACTAGCAGCACACAACAGTCCTTTGTCTACATTTACAATGGGGCCATATTTTTCTTTTCTTCTATCTTCCTTTGGATAAAACTCTGGCAGAGTATCTCTTGAAACACCATCTAGATTTTTAGAATTGCTCCCATTCTGGATATTCGAAGTCACTGTTTCATGACACATATGTAGAGTTTCATCAAACTGCTGTCTCAAGTCATGTGGTACACGTCTCTGAACAAATTTATCCTTTGTTTTTTCAGTAAGGCTTTCACCGCATGACTTGCTTTCCATATGATTTGATCTAGTCTGAGGCATTTGATCTCTTTTTGAGTACTCAGACCCAGGTAATAGATCAGAATTTGATTGCAGAGCTAGCAGAGGAGAGGAGGAAATAGATTAGAGGAAATGTTAATGCTGGCAGAAAAACCAGGTTTGTTTGTTTTAAATAGAGTTGCAAGCATTGTCAAAATAAGCAGCCTATATTCACATTCCATTAGCAAACTTATTAATAGGTAATACTTCACTTTTCATCTATATTTTCATTACTACATGCATTAAATCAGTATGACCAAAAGGAGAACTACAGAATCTAATATACCTGAGCGGGTAGATTTGCTATGGGGAACGTGTCGTAGAGGTGTTTCAAGTCCTTTAGCCATTGTAGCAAGTTTATGGGCAACATTCATTATTTTTTTTTCAGCCCTGCCAAAAATTGCAGAAAACACACACACAAAAAGTTAAAGGGTAATTCCTTTTCACTTCTGCATTTTACTTCAAGGCAATGTTGGCAAGAGTTAAATAATACTGAAAAAACAGTATTGCCAGACTTCTCAGCAATGACTCCATACCAAGCTGAGCAGACTGGGAGGACTTCAGGTCAGACACTGCTTCAAGATGGAAAAACATCAGACTAAAAGCACCTCTTTCAGAACGAACAGTAGTTTCCAAACACATTGAACTTACCCTTCATGTCTCCCATTATCAGTAAGAAGTTGTTGAAGACATGTCAAATAGTATTTGCGCATTTTCCGTGCTGTCTCTTGGCGCTCTCTTAAAACCTCCACTTTAATCATTTCAGCAGCTCGCTCCTTACTTTCACGGATATAACAAAGCATATCACCTACAAACACAGCTCATTACTACCAGTTTTCTCCCAGAAGGAGAAAAAAAAACAACAAAACAGCATCACAAACGGGACTGTCTAGCAGATGTGGAGTAAGTCAATGAGGGCCTGGATTTATTTGCCAATGTTCCACCCCAACCCTTGTGCTAAGTGTTGCCTACTGGATAAATGCCATTGAAGATCAGAGCAGGTCAATATGAAGCATCAGACAGGAACTCAGTCCAATTCTACATCTTCAGCAGCAATACCAAACACTAAGCATGGTGATTTGGGGGGGGGGAATGTTGGCTGGTAAAACACAGGTCTATAATTCTTTGACTGCAGCGCAGCTGGCGTTTGGGTACCTGTTGCACTCAGGTAAGACACAGTGCTACGCTTAACCCTCCTTCCTCAGCCAGAAGGCTGCCAATTAAGCTAGAAGGCAGGATACAGCACAAGAAAAAAGCAGACTCTCCCTCAGGACAAGGTGGATAGGTGGAGAATAGGTGGATTGTTTGCTGGAGAAACAAGATCAGTTCTCAGAGTACACTTTGGCACTTTAAAAGACATAATACAGTGCAACAAAGCAAGGATGGCATAACAAAGCTTCAACTCATCACAATTCAATTTGTTCAAGATTATGGCTACAATTCCATTTCTCACATTTACTGTACTAAGAAGGAAAAAGGTACTTCTCATGCAATGTGGCTCTCAGATTTCTGTGTGAGTTGGCTGAAGGAGGTAGAAGTGACAAAATAAACTATTTTGCTCTCCTAACTTTTTAGCAAAGACTTCAATACTTACACTTAATCTTGCTCACAGCTTTAACGTACTGGGCACGTATTTCTTCTAGCCCTTTCACAGAGTCACAGGACGTACAAGGTTTTGAGACATCTCCCTTTGACAGTGACCTGAAATGCACATCAGTCACACTGCACAAGAATAATGCTTTATAAAAAAAAAAATTAGTCTGTTTATAGATTTTTAAAATACCTTGGTGGTGTTCCCATGTCTTTCAGTTTAGTCTTCATCTCAGAGTTTTCTGCAATTAGAGCTTCTAGGACCTTTTTGTTTTCTGTTAAAAAAGTGATGAACTGTAACTCATTAAATTTCTCTAAATTGGAGTTCAACAGAAGTTGTTACATAAATTTCTGTCTCTGGTATAAGAGCTCAATGTCATAAAGTATCATCAGCAAATTATCAGGTGTTGCAATAAGAAGCCCACAGGAATCAATCACAATACACCTTAATGCAGCCTGACCATTTCATATAGTAATTAAATAAGCTTAGAAGCCTTCCTATGCCATTACTAACACTGTTAGAAAGAAAGACTGGACTTCCATGCTGAGCTCTGCTCAATGCTACTAAGAAGCCTAGAAATACTATAATGAGCCACCACAGAAAATAAGAAGACAGTGAAGCTGAAAGAGCCCAAAGCACAGGACTTGAGGCTGATGCTGAAGACTCATGATTGTGGCATACATACATAGTCATCCTGTGGGTCTGCTGAAAGTTAAAGTACCATAAAACTGATTTACTAGCTATCTAATGTAAGCAATTTATTTATTTTTTAAAGGGATACAGGTATTTACCATAACCTGAAGAATTAAGGGGTAAACTTTAATAGACCCATAAAAATCAATAGTTGATTACTAGCTTTCCTGTTTTAGGAACACAAACCAATATGAACTGAACACCTACACTGAATGCTGGGGATACATCCACTGCACCCAACCACAGAAGTTCTCATGTGAACCATGGCCCAAGGAAACTAAAAACTTGTCACCATACATCAGAGAGCATGTCTTCTTAAAGACAAGCCTTCCTTCTGGAGTACTCAAGGCTGAGCCCCAAGAAAGACACAGACATGTTTGGCTTTCTTCCTTCTCTAAGATGATGTCTGGAGAAGTAAAAAGCAAGTAGCCACGCTGGAATACAGACAGAAGCAATCCATAGCCTTCAGAGCTCCTCATTTGTGGCCTGAATCTTATTTTGAGCAGTTGAGAATTGTATCTGTGATGACCCCGGTGCCAGCAGTAGCCTCTGTTTTGGTTAATAGACTTCCTAAGATTCTTCAATCTTTCCTTCAGACTTCCAAGAAAGTTTACATGCTATATGGTTGTGGACAGAGCACAGAAATATTAAGCAAATCTGTGCAACTTGCCCACCCAGCCTTGCTCAGGTATCTGCAAGCTGGCAAAAACCTCTTACAAACATACAGCATTTTACTCATCCTCACTGAGCATAACATTTATTGGAGCAGGCAACTGAACCTTTTCAGTAAAAGAAAAAAAAATAACCCACTCCACACAACACACACACAAGCCACAGCCTTTGGCAAGTTAAACTATTTAGTCACTTGGTAAAACCTACTACCTTGCATCTGCTCTCTCCAAGCTACCATCTGCCCAACATGCTTACAGTGGCCACAGTGCCCTTTCACTGAGGCTCAAACCACTCTATAGATCTACTGATCCTCAAGATGTAGTTTGAGACCTCTCCTGAACCAGAACATTCAGCAAGTCCAATTCCTGCCATGCTCTAAGGAGCCTAAAAAAATGCCCTGAACACTACTGTGTACAGCTTCAACTGATTAAAACACTGCAGGGAGAACAATCCTTTTATTCAATCACCAACATGTTTTCATTCAGAGAAAATATTCTTTGTTCTGCTCCTTAAAACAAAGACCTCTACTGACTTCAATGCAGTTGAATAAGGGGATAGAGTTCCTCAGATACCAACTGAATGGGAACTGTGCTTCATATGCTCAAGTAGGCAAGTTCTTGAGTACAGGAACCAAGCAGCGCAGGCATTCCTCCTACAAATCCTCTCAGAAATAAAACAATGCTAAAGAAATTCTTGTTGCTATCAGATGAATCAATGACTTCCTCTCAGTGAAAAGCCTACACGCAAAGCCCATAAAGAGGACCCAACCACAGGTATAGCAAAGGGGTTTAATATGCCAAAGACCTTTCAAACTTGCTAATCCAGATTTTACTACTGTCAGAGACTTCTGCCAAGTTAAATAAAGCAATAAAGGACAAAGTCTATTATCCTGAAAAGATGACAGATGTACATGATGTAACAGTATCCATAGTAAATGCATGTATTGACATCAAGTCAGATAATATTTCAATTGCTTAAACTGATGGCTCAAGTGTCAGGGAGGTTTTACCACCAGGCACTATCAGCCTGCCACAGAAAGTGATACAGATATTAAGAAAGCAAAAAATAAGATGTTGGACAGCAAAGAGTGGACACTTACAGCAAAATACTACCCCAGTAGAAGTGGGGTGTGTATTAAACGAGAGTACTGGATAATACCACTAATTAATCAGGAGCTATCTCCTACAATAGAGTAATCTCAAACAAATTACTTTGCACCATCTTTTTCCATCAGAAATAGCTTCAGAAAAGCATTATTTCCATACCACAGGCATAAGCCTTCCTTTCAGTAACTCTTTCCAAATCAGAGTGGATATTTCATATCCATCACTGGTAGAGGCAGTTGTCACACAGGAAAGATAAATAGGGACTTCTGTCCTATCTGTTCTGTATTTCTCATTTCAAAGTGACAAAGAACATCTTGATTTAAAAAGCCAGGAGACGAAACAAAACCTACTTAAACCTACTTTAAAGTTTACCAAAATAAATAAAGAAAATAAACAAAACTATAGCTTCAAACTATTGTTATCTGCAGGAAGGTACCAGAGAACTGTGGTCAATGACTTACTACTAATGTTACCAAGAGGAACAAAGTAACATTTGGGGCCTCTCCACTCTTTATGCTCTCACTATGGGAAGCTACGTGCATAGTAGCAGTAGAGCCCCAAAGAAGACAGCTAAAGACCTCCCTGACTCATTAATTTCTAAGGACACATGTATGTGCACACATGTGCATTAACTATATAACCTTCATGGGCAATGAGACCCACATATTCAAAAGATTATCTGCCACATGCCCAGTTTTCCTCTCTTCTTTTCCTGATACACACAAAGGAGTACTAAAGCAATAAGCAACACTTAAAATCAAGAGGGTGGGGGTATTTCTTGGGGGCGTGGGAGAAGAGAGGTAAGTTTGTGGGTTTTAATTGTTGGGGGGTTATTTGTTTTTTCAGTGTGCACACACCCATTCCACCCACTGAAAATAAAATGCTAAATGATGCAGCATATGACTCATACAGCCAGCAAAGCTAAGCCATTCAAAGTTATCTTTTGGTGACTAACAATCCTAACCTTGCGTTTCCTCTGACTTAGCTTTATGTTCTTTCACAACAAGCTGAAGATGTTTGTGGGCTATCTCCAGCTTGTCTTTCAAGTCCTGGCACACAGTCTCTCTTTTCTCAAGCTCCTGGCAGCAGTGTTCACAGCAAAAAACTTTCCGAGACCCAACGTTCCTTTTTGTACATTTCTGACCTGAAACAGTAATTGCTAGAAGTTATATAACAACCATGGGACCAAAACAAAGAAAGACCAAACTTCCTATTTCCAGTGGTCTACTTAGTCCTTCTCTTGGTGGAAAAGCATGTAACAACACATCAGTCCAATCCAAAAAAATCACAAGAGGCTGGAACACCGTTATAGAAGCTGCAGCAGTATCTATCAAGTTGTTGAGCCCTGACAGGCTCAACACATTCCCATCAATGATGATCTGAATCTTCAGTCAGCATTATGAGGCTTGCAGGGCCAAGCAGGGTCTCTTTTGAGTCAGCTGAAGGAGATTGTCCCAGCTGGGAAGCCTCACATGCAGTTGAGTCTAGTTAAGAAATTCACAAAGACTGGGCTACTTCCAGGAGAGCAACTGCTGCTCTCTATAGCCAGGACAGGGAGCTCTAGAGACAGAAGAGCTGCACTGCTGGTATTGTTCTGTGTTTTATAGATGGTTTGTTATTTTGGTGTTGAATGAATTCAAGCCACACTATAGGCATAAAGCCAAAGAATCTCTTGGTTTTTCTTGCTTTATGTTTTTCGGTTGCGTAAGAGCTCAAACTAAACAGAAAGCCCCAGAGAGATTTCTGTGCCTCCCACGAAGCTTCTCCCCAGCTATGCTGTCTGCAGCTTTGCCATAATACATGTGACAGCTTTGGGAAGAGCTACAATCCTAAAGTAGATATAGGGGAGAAAGATGGCGGGGGGGGAAGGGAAACATCACCCAGGGGGATTCACAGCTTTTCAAGTGTATTTCTTGGTCAAAAGAAAAAACAGGAAAAACTACCATGCCAATTAAAGTATAATTCCTGACACAGCAATATATTTTACATGAATGCAGAATTCCTTGTCTTGTCTAATGTCAAGAGCAAGTAGTGTAATTCAGTCTTTCAAGCTCTGATGTACATTTACACCACACCCTGCTCATGATGATCATCACTGGCTTGCTTATGAGCTGTTAAACACCAAAGGTATTTGTGCTCATGTCCACAACCTTCAAAGAGCATTTGCAGCTGCAGCAGATATGGCAGCTACTTCTTTACACCCAAAGAATGGCTTAAAAAAAAAAGCAGAAAGCTACTAGCATGTAATAAAATCAAACCTCAAAGCCTAGCATTAAATCAGTAAGCTGGAGACCAGGAACCATTTGTTGCATAGTTTGTGACTTCAATATAATACAAGATAATGCAACGTTAAACAACCTTAAGAGTCAGAAGAAGTACATCTTCCTCTGTCACCCAAATATTCACTAATTAGCTAACCTTGCATTAGAGTAATCAACAAGACATTGACTGTTATAGACTGTTACTAAACAAGTTTAATTTGATGACACATACTTTGCCAGATTAAAAACAAACCAAATACCTTTGCCTGTTCCAGTTTCCTGCAAGGGTTGCTGTCGTCTTAGCCTCCTCTGTGCTTCTGCTTGGTGTCCAACACTGCACACAGAAGGTCCTGCCATGGCCTCAGTTTCTCCTTCACCATGTTGCAGGCAACAGTGTGCTTCTTTGTTTACATTACTCAGCAGCTCTTCATATTTCTGCAATTGAAAAACACTTCCTGAAAACCCACCATATAGCAAAAAAGAAAATATTCCACACTATCTAAGTAGATTAGTATGTTATGCATGAAAACAAGCAAACCTGACCACCAAGTATCTTTAGTAATCATAATACCAATGTTTCAAACCTGAAAGAAAACTGTATATTGCAGCTCAAATCAGGAGGAAAATGTATATTCAGCATATAGAAGTTTTACTGGGTAACTTGAGTATTATTTTGGAAGTGCCAGAAGCCCTTAACGTCACAGAACCAGACAGTGTCTTTGAACTAAGTTGAAGTTAACTTGTTTTTTAAAAGGCATATCCAGCAGAGAAAAGGGTTGTACACATTTAGACTTTCTGCACAAGTATGTGTAGTAGAGGGACAGGAATATAATCTAGAAAAATTTAACTTCTTTGTTTATTGTTATTACGGTAGCATAAGAGAAGACATTAAGAAACTACAAAGACTGCACTGGATAAGGTGCTTCAAACCCAACCAGCGTTTAGGAGTTCAAAGTAATATTAATAACAGTTTACCAAGAAACATTTGTATCTATTACACAAGATGCATCAGGCATAGGAAAAACAACCTTCTGATTCTCTTTACTATTGTGGAAATAACTCTCAAAAAAAACCCCAAACAACCAACTTTAAAGGACCACTTTCTGAACAGAAACATTATCACCACTAAACAACTGAGTAATACAGTGACTATATAGTCACTGAGTAATATAGAGATATCACTTCATACTCATGTCCCCCTGTCCTGCTTTTTCTTGAAAAAGAAGACAGTTTCTTTCTCTGTCCTATTCTTGGATAATTCCCCAGCTGCTAAATGCTGGGTGGCAATGGCATTTCCAGTAGGATGCTCCCCATAATCAAAAGCTTACTATAAGCATAAGTATTGCAAAAAGAGGAATCTGCCAAAACAACAGAAACAGAAGCTTTTGGATAGAATTCTACTTAGCCCCAAACTCCTCTAGGAGACAGTAGGATGTCTTTCTTCATTTAGGCATACACATTGAAAAGGATTTCCTAGAGCCACAATAAAGTTAAGCAAGACTGTTATTCCCAAGAGAGATCAGTTTGTCAGCTATTCAGTTCTACTACAGATAATTTGTAAAAAGGATTTGCTGTTTTAATTTTTATTTGTATCAGAAGGAGGTGGAGGGAGTCACACGATCCAAAAATCAGCATCTGATCACCATAGAAACCGCTAAATTTCTCAAAAAAAATGTACCTATGCAAAGATCTAAGACGGGCCTTAATGACAGAACCCACCTAAGAGGACACAAGGAGCCTTCAACTGGCTCCCAGACAAGATGGTGGATTCAACTCCTTAATTAATGAATCTTGGCATTAAAGAGTGGCACTCCTAACCTGGCTTTTCCTACTATGAAGATTTAAGGTGGCAAAGCTACACCCATCCTTTCCCTTTGCACTTGCTAATAGTAGCTTTAGCCATCTTTTACAGTTTTAAAGGACTATTGTTATCAATGAACTCAGATGGTGGATTCTTAGAATTACAGAGATATTTTCCACTGGGAGATAACAGGTATGAGTTTCACTTCTCAAATCCCTTTTCTGGTTGGCACTTATAATTTACACAAATATTACCTTCTTCCATTGTTGTTCCTCCTTTTCCAGAATTGTGTTAACTGTGGTTCTATAGGCCTTCTGTAAGCAAGTCTTCAGTTTGTCTTTACATGAATGGCTTAATTGAACATGAGTATCAAAACACTTCTCCTTACAAGAATGCTTACTATCTGTGCACTTGAGTAATTCTTCATGGATTTCACTCAACAGATATTCAAGCTCAGCCAGAGTCTTCTCCTCATACTGATTAATTTCATCCTGCAGTCTCTTTTTTTCCTGAGCCTCCCATTCTTGCTGCTTTTGGTGTAGTAACATCTTAAATTCTGCCTCTTTCTGTATGCAGATCTCATTCTTCTGCTTTGCAAGATCCTCCTTTGCTGTTGCAAGTACCTCTTTAATTCTGTTTCTATGATCATCTAGAAACGAGCGGTAATCTCTCTCGTTTTGCTCTTGTATCTGCAAGATTTCCTCCTGCTTTTCTTTGTTCCACTGAACACGGGCTTTTGCTAGTTCTGCTTTGACAGCTGCAGGGATTTCTTCTTCTTTTAGCTCCAACTCTTTCTTGAGAGAAATCACCTTTTCTTCAAGTTCTTTCATTCTTGGGCCAGATTTCTCCGTATTCTCATGTTCTTTCTTCCATTTCTCTTCAGCAGCTGAGAGAACCAGGGCTAACTGGTGAATATATAACACAGTCATTATAAATATATACATAGATGTATAAAAACTTAACTCTGGGTCATTATCAATGTATAGGAGATTATTTCAAAATTATTTAATAAATACATAATCTTTTATAGACAAAAAAACTGATCTGAACCAGACTACACTAGAAACATATTTCCTTAATGATTCTCCAACTATATCTGCATTCATTCCTCATTAACATATGGGACTTAGAAGACTAAACTGTTTATCAACACACATATACAAGTATTTTAGGCTACCTGCTTTGCTGCAGACACTTGGTGTTCTTTTTCCCATTTTTCTTGTTCTAGCTTTAGATTTATTTTGTACTCTTTGAGATCTGTTAATTCTTGCAGCCACCTGGCACGAGCTTGGGTTAAAGCTGCATCTACCTATAGGCAGATTAAAAAAAATCTACTTCAGTCACCACGAATGCATCCATTTTTATACTTTCATGCAGCAGTGAAAGTACAGACTTCAGTTTGGATGGCCTATATTCATAGAAATCAAAAGAATCAGACCAGCAGCATCTGCTGCACTTCCTGATGCACAAATGATTAATATTCTATTTCTTTTTCTTTCAAAAAATTATATAAACTCTAAGTAAGTTTTGCACAATGCTGTTCCAAACTCCTGCAAAACTTGTCCAACTGTATGAAAAAACAGCTAGAACAAAAAAGCTTCATGTTACAGTTTCTTCAGAACTTTTTTTTTTTTTAATATATGTTTCTAATACAGCAAATATCACCTGCTGAGCTTAAGATAAAGCTTCTCAAAGAGAACATCTCTTTCTAGGTGACTTAGCTGCACGTGGCAGTTTTACAGGCACCAGGCAGAGAACACATTTATTTGTTACCTGACTGGCAAGATTTTTATGGTATTTATTTTCCAGTTCTATTTCAAATTCTTTTAAAGCCTCTTGTGAGGCCATATTTTCTTTCAGAGCCTTCTGGATCTGCACCTTCTGGTCTTCAATCCCTTTTAACTCTTCAGTTGAAGCTCCATCCACAACTGTTACTTGGTCAGTTTGGCTGCTGCAGTCTCTACATTCAACTACAGTTCTTCTCATTTCTTCCAGCCTACTTTGCCATTCTCTTTCTATTTTTGCAAAGACTTGCTCTTTATTCTAAGGAAAAAAATATTTTTTAAGAAAATGTCCAAATAACCAGAATTTCACTGGTATTTAACCAACAAAACTCTGCTTACACTAATAATCTTCCCTAACAGGATAAGAACGAAACCATTCTCAGGGAACAGAGTTTGGTAAAAAATGACTTGGTTTTTCTTCCTCATCACAGCTTCCCTCTCTGGGATACAAGGACTTCTACATGGTAACTGAATGAAATGATCAGGGATGAGGGCAGAAAACTCCAGCATATGACCAGCTGTGACATTCATGACATTCTGCATGTTACTTTGCAAGGTTTAGGGTTTTTTCTTCCAAAATCTTAAGCATATGTAATATCAACTGACTTTCTCTGATACTCCTAAAGTTATAGATCCTTAAGCCACTTCAAAAGGCAGAATAACAGTCTAATAAGTCTACCTACACGCAAGTTCTCCTTCTGAAAATAAACAAAACAACAACAAAAACTGAAACCCCTTGGTTTAAGTTCCACACCTCTTTTTCTTCCATCTCCCAGTGAACTTTGGCTAATGCAAGTTCCTCTTCAACCTGCTGTTCTTTTTCTTCCAGCCACTGCTTCTTTGCTGTTATCAGAGAACCATGGTGTTTCTCTTCAAGCTCAGTCCTCAGAAGGCTAAGAGCATCTTCTTTTTCTTTTAGTAGCTCTTTCTTGAGCTAGGCAAAAATAGAAAACAAATTTGAAGTATTCTGCAAGGCATAGCAAACTGCTGTGAGACAAGAGTTTGTGAGAGAAATTAATAACTCTTGAGAGCCTGTGCACTGATCTTAGTGATGACACCTGGAGAAGAGAGTCAGCTCTCAAAAGGTGTTTTAAGGCAGGATATCAGAGGTTATTACAGGCTATTACTCTAAATTAAGTTTTCTTATCAAGGATTTTTATTCCCAGCATATTTTGAACTGCACCTTTTACTGTACTTGCTTAGCAAGACAGTTGACCTACTTCAGTCATTTCACACTGCTGTCTTCAGAAGAGCAAAGTTTTTAATCAATATAGCAGTGTGAATTAATTGCTACTTAAACTCACAGTATTTTCAGATTAATTTTATATAGGGAAAACAATACTTGTGCTGTCATTCTGTTTTCTGAAAAATGCCTCATGAATATAAAACCTCTCACTGCTGACTGAGCAGTCCTCAAGATTCAAAGTTATGCAAGTTGACTACAGGACAATGAACAGCTATTGGAAAAAGTTACTTCTACAATATTTTGAACACCAGGACACCACAGCAGGTTAACTTAACAACCAATAGGCCACTTGTATTAACTTTCTGGTACAGCTGCATCTTTTCCAAGTATCTTCAAACAACTACAAAGTTAAATACACTTATGAATACTACATCTTAAAAACAGTCTGAAACTATATGGCTTATAGCTATTTCCATTAGTACCTTCTCTTCCTTCAGTTGCTGATCTTGCTCAAATTTCTGCCTTAAAGTAGCTTCTAAGGTGTCTTTCTCCCTACAGACTCCAATGTAACATTCCTTCACGGCAGTCATCTCCTTGTTCAGCTCCTCTGTGTCAGCCCTTGACAGGACAGATTATTTATTATCAATTAGTTTTTACACTCACAGGACAGCCTGTTTTGAAAAGAGGGTAACAAGCACAGAAGGCCAGACAGGAAATATTAAAGTTTCAGTAAAAATAGAAAAACATGGCAATTCTTACTTTAATCTCGAGATTGTTTCTTCGTACGTTTGAACAAGCTGCTGTTTTTCTGCAGCATACTTCTCCATCAGGTCCTTCTGAAAATGGGCTTTTGTATCCTCATGATGTTGCTGATAAGTCCTTTCATACCTACAATTTCAAGAAATGAAAAAATTACCTAGGTTCCACCCTGCTTTTAAACTGTGTTCAACTTGTCCTTAAGTAAGAAAACAGCTTTCTAATGCTGACAACCCCTTGTACCAGACAGCTGACACAAGATCATACATGCAGCCTACAAGTTCACATATGGAACTAAACAGATTTAACAGACTTACCTGTCAATAGCTTCTTGTTTATCCTGATCAAAATCCTGAACCATCTTTCTCATTTGACAACAGAGATCTTGATTTAAACTTGTCAGTTTTTCCTCATTTTCCTTCAGTTGTTCGATGGTCAAAGTGTGGTTCTGGACAAACAAGGATCAAATAATTAGGTGGGTTGTAAAGAAGCATTTCTAATAGCAGGTTTTAGCATAGGGATTTATTTTTTTTGTAGGGATAAGCAGCATCTCTGTCTCACCTCAACATCTCTCAATAAAGTTTCATTAGCCTTTCTGAGTCTCAGAACTTCTTTTTTAAGATTATCAGAAACTGAAGGACTGGCCAGCAAAGTATCATTCAGATTTGTGACAGGCTAAAAATAAATAAAATTTAGAGAACTTTCAGGATATGTGATTCAGAGGTTGATGCTTTAAAAAAAAAAAAAAAAAAAGTTAAAGTTGTCAAATAAAAATTTTGCTTAGAGAAAACTTAAACCCAAAGGAAATTATTGCAGTGCAAGATGTAACAGTATCACTGTTATTCCAGATTAATTCCTGGAACTCATGGCATCATGAAAGTTTAAAGCAGCACACACTTGATACTGTGTTTGCAAGCTGAAAGACTACTGTCATTCAACAGAGAGCACACTTCTCAAGCTTATTATATTCTTATCCCACATCCAGATCACAATGTATAGATTACAAGAGCAGATGCTACTAGTCTGATCAATTTATAGAGGACAGTTAATAATGGGGTGAAGAGAGAAGTAATATCGAAGAGATTTATTGTTAGTCAAATTACATAGTGAAGGCCTTCTAAAGGCAGTCTGTTTAATGTTCCATTTGTCTAACCTAATGATACTATCAGCTTTCTCAGAGACATTACAAGGTCTTCTTGGCTAAAGAAAATCTGCTTTTTCCAATGAAATTCAGTTGTGAAAAAAGCAGAGTGGCCATTACATGCTACTGAGGAAATAAGCCACCACATCAGAAGTCACCTAATGAGGCACATTATGCCAAGTTCTCCTACTCAGTTTCTCTTTTTCACCTATGATACAAAACAAGGTATCATCCAAATGACAACACTTCCCTTAAGATCAAAAGCAGATTTATTTAGTTGCTATCAGTACTTAGCTGTGAGTAAATTCTTTGACCCATTTTCTTAAGAGGTTTACATGTTGGTTTCATTCACTAAAATCCAGCGCATCTTTTTTTTTAAATAGTGTAAAAGAACAAACCTCTGACACTTTTGATGCTTTTTCCTCTTTCAACAACTGCTTGTATTCCTCCAGTGTCTTCTGGCAATCTTTAAGATCATTTTGTAATTGAGCAATCTGGTTTCTCTTCATTTTATTACTGCTCAATAAACGTTCCAGCTCAGCTTTTAATTCTACAGTAATTTCTTCTTTGGAGAGCTCTTTATCCAGGTCTCTTTTCTGTAATGCACTACTAGGGGAGATGTAACCAGTTCAGTATTTGAAAGACAAAAAACATTCATCTGAAAGGTAGTTGTGGCAAAGAGCAACTAATGCCACCAGAAATACAGGTGCCTAAAAGGTAATAGGAAGAAGAACAATAGAACACAGATACAAAAACCATATGCTTTCTCATCAAGTTGCAATTAACACAAAGAAAACTTGTTAATTCAGCTGTTTCCCCAGAAGACTCATTCTCTACACGATGGGACGGATTTTGAGACAATTCAATTGGTTGTTTAAAAAGACAGCTTTAGCATTAAGTAACTACAAATTTTTATTTCAATAAAAAATCACTCAATACCTGCAGAACCTTGGTTTCTTCGAGGTCATTTTCTTAATTCCTAAGTCTACATAGGAATCATCCAGATTTGTATGCAGCTCTCCACCTGTATCATTCAAAAATACTCCAAGCTTAGCAGCAGATTCATACAAAGTTATTTCTTCCTTCAGCTCCATTAATTCTTCCTTAAAAGAGACAGAAAAAAATTAAACTGAGTAGACAAGCTCCAAGCACACACGAGGCCTATGATTAAGTCTTCTAAATACAAGAAATGCATGGAGCTATTCTTTCTAAATATAGTTGTATTTAGCTGCATTTACCTGAATCATAAAGCATTAGTTTTATTTATTTATGCTATCATTTTTGATACCTCTAGCAAAGCATACGTTAAAATTACAAGTTCGGGACTATTTTCTGTTGCTCAGTATCTTCTATTGTTCTTATTACAGTTCATATACTAATTTAAGTATTAGTACTTTTGCTCTTACTTCTTTCCTGCTG
>NW_009952711.1:8263044-8271838 GCF_000747805.2 Chaetura pelagica
CTGCTGACGTTTTATAGTAAAAAGGGTGACAACAAAAGAATACATAGCTGGAAAAGTAGCCTGTTACTCTAGTACTCAGTAAGATTAATAATTTCCAAGATGACAGATTTAAATCAAATACATGAACACAGACTTCCACTCAAATTTTACAGACAACTCCCTAGCATTCTCTTATGCTGGCAAAAGGTAAATTTTGGAACACAGTATCTCCAGCTATCCCTACAGCCTAATCAAAGTTAGAGATTCCCAGCAAGTAGAAGTATCATTCTGTTTTTTCCATAAGCAGGTTAGATAGATATATGGCATCACATTTGTGCCAATACATATGCCCCACTGTGTTTTCATTAAACAAACCCACAACAAAGTGTTAAACATGCAGCACTGGGAGATGAAGCAGTGGGTAGTCCTCTACTGAAAGGAGACATGCTTGTTTCTCCAACAGGTAGAGTTTCTACTATTAACCTGTTAGCTAGAATGCCTGTCCTCCTAAAATCAAAGTAGTAAAACACATATTAAATGAACAAACCTGTAAAGCCTCGTTCATGTTCTTGGTTATCATGTGTGCAGACTGAGCTTGTTGCAACTGAAAACGCAATTGATTTGTCTCCTGTATCGAGCCTATTGCAGGAAAGAAAAAGGAGAGAAAAGCAAGTAAAAAAAACGCAAGAAAAACTGTAATCTGAAAAAGATCACTGTTAAAAATAGCGATGCTGACACTGGTAACAGGCATTAGACTGTTTCCACTTCCTTAAACTATTAAAAAATACAAAAAATGAAGGCAAGAATATTACAGCTTTAAGGCATTTGACCAATATAGCACAGAAAAATCATGGCTTTTCTTCAAGTGGCAGTTGCACTCTTTTTAAATATTGCAACATGTTTAAAATTGCTTATTTACAACATAATACCAATCCAATAAGGTTTCTCCCTTCTCTATCCTGACATTTAGGCTCTCTCCAGGGACATTTTTCTTCTAGACTACCACAGTTTTCAAAACAGCATGCTCTTAAATTTGGATCCAAGAAGACAGACATTTAGTTTAGTTAAGATGTTTGGATTCTATGAAAATACACACATTACTATTTAAAAATTTCAGTGTGTAAAGGTAGGCACAAGTCAAATACACAAAGAGCAGAATATTTTATGTGCTAGTCCTACTGATGGGAGTTTCCAAGAGCCAGCCTCAAAACCAGTTCTGTTCTCTGAGATTTTAATTTAGAATGGCACTTCAAGTCAAACACCTAACACAAAAACAAGTAGCTTGTTCCCAAAGGCTGTTATTTAGTCCAAAATTTAGTTTAGACATACACAGCAAAAAATGCATATAAGAACAGTTTAATCACTGTGATTTGGGGTTTGCTGGGTTTCTTTGTATGATAGTGTTTCAGGGTTTTTTAAATTTTTATTGTTTTTTACACTTCACTCTACACTTCACTAAATTTAATTTCAGTCTGACCCAGGTACTGCATAGGAAATGGTCTAGTACAAATTTAGCTTAATGTTGGTTCCATTTCAATAGAGACACAGATGTGAAGTTTCATACTTCAAAAGACTGGAGCCATTTCTGCAGGGAAAGATAAGGAATGAGTTAAAGGCTGACCTGTTTGCAGTAAATTTGCACATTGTTTTTGGCTTTCTTCTAGGCTTCTTGTCAGCCGATTTATTATTTCAGTTTTTTCACATTTGGTTTCTTCCAGCATTTTTTCAAGTTGTTTAACATGTTCTCCTAGATTTTTGCAAAACTCTTTCTAGGAAGACAGGTTATTTTTATTAATTTTACAAACACCTAGCCAATTAGGACAGTTTCACATATAGAAAGAACCAACACACACAAGAAACAGAAGAAAAGGAACCAGATATCTAAAGGGGCAGAGGCCAGCTATATCAATCACAATCAAATTCTATCTTTGGCTGACAAGTCACCTCGTGCAGCATCAAAGGTAAGTTTTCACTAGGAGACAGTAAGTATACTCATATACAAACGTACACGATATGAACTGTTGCATATTTCCTAAAGCAGTTTGTTTTCAGCATGTCACATTATCCCCTGTAATTAATCACATATGGTTAGTCTACTGCAGAAAAATCAAGCCTTCACACTATTTATATTAAGCCTAAACTTGACCCAATTTAGTTTATTTTAAGTGAGCATAAGCCAAGGCAGCAAGTTCCAACTCTCTGTAAAAGAGAAACTGTAGGGTTTTTTCACATGCCATACAAAGCAGACATTCACGTGGCATTACAGCTACCTAGAGACCTGAGAGGCACAGCACCTCACCTCACCTTTACGCCTTTCCACTTTTCTCTCCCAAGAACAGGAGCTTTCTCTAAATACCTCAAATGTGCAACCATAAAACACTTTTTTTACAGTAGAAACACTGTTTCAGTAAGCTTTGTTGTGGCACTAATAGATTTAGCAATGCACTTTTGTTTACAAGCAAGTGCTAGTTACCTTTTCAAACATATAGCTTATTTATTTTTATGCATATTTATGTTGATGCAAGAATTACAGACCCAGAATTAAAGAAATTTAATTCAATTTCCTTTATATGACAGAAAAGGACAATTTAGTAAGGCCTGCCTAGACTACGTTGCTTGAATATTTCTAATAATGCAGTGGACTCTTATGACATGTCAGGTAGAATAATTTTAATAAGCTCTAGAACCATGTGACACACTCAACAACATACTCCATCTTAAAGTCAGATTCCCCCTCTCTCCCTTTAAAACTCTACTTCTAAAATAAAGGGATTTTTCAGTGGTTAGTCATCCTTGATCATTTTGAGACTAAAGCTTGGCAATGACCATTCAATAAACAGTTCTTCTTGAAGCAAAAAAACATCACATCATTTCTTACTTAGTTCTTTTCTTTCCCAGATTTACCTTCTGGTACTCTTTCACAAAGATATTGGGCACAGAATAAAAGCTCATAAGAGAAACTCAGACAATGAATTCCTGCCTCCTCTGCATTGACTATGTACAAACTCAGAATCTGAGCTCACAGCTGCCTGGAGATGTTTATAAAAACGTACCACATAAGCTTTAAAGTTTTGAGACTTATGTAGAATTTCCTTGCCATTTGCTTGGCAGCTTCCAGAAGGAGTATTATAGGTCAATAAGTGCATTTTAGGAAACACAGGGAGCTGTGCAGCCACTCCGGTACAGTATTCAGCATCCTCAAATAATTTCTCACCTCCTCTTGGAGTGCAGATTTTGTAGTATCAAGTTTCTGCTCTAATGCTAATACTTGCTTTTCATGCTTTTGCTTGAGCGCTGAAATAATGGACTCATGTTGTTCTCTGGCTCGCTGAAGGGCATCTGATCGTTGAAGTTCTAACAGCTGCTTCTGCATGCTTTCCATGGCTACCTCTGCCACTTTGGATTGCTTCAACAGCTGTAGAAAAAGTATTAGAATAGCTCCCAGTTACATATATTTTACTTTTGCTCCAATATTCTGTATGTCAATTCAGTTTTGTGTGCAAGAACTGCTAAAAGTACTCAGATACTGGATACTGCCTGGATTTTAATACAAAATATTTTCCAGCCAGGCATCCTATGCATTCATCATATATTCAGCTTCTGCAATGATCATGAACACTGTTTCAAGAGACTGGCACTTCTGTTTAATGCAAATGCACTACAGACATAACTGAGATCTTCCATAATAAACAGTTTAAAGATATTTATAGTACCTGCTCCTCATTGGTAGTAAGAGTCTGAATTTGAGTTTCAAGGGACTTTATTTGACCTTCAAGCTGCACTTCCCGTTCCTTTCCATTCTGATACAGTTTTTGAGACTCACAAAGACTAACAGCCAAACCATCCTTTTCATCTTAAGAGACAGATAAAATAATTGAGTGAGAAACATGCCCAGCCACCCAACAACTTCATGGACCATAAGTGTTCAGTATCCCTGCTCTACAGAACCACTTGCTATGAGCCCTCCATGTCATGCTGTGGACAATGAGCAAAAGAGAGAAAAAAACCTTTCAGTCTCCATCCAGTAACCACTTTCTCCCTCCGGTAGCTGGAAGCTCCCTGATACATTGCACTTGCAGAACCCTAGTGGAAGCAAGCCCCATTCTGCCAGCACTAGAGACTAGCATCACCCCTTACACCTCTTAAAAGGAGAACCAAAATAATATCCCTGGCGGCACAGCCAAAACACAGCAAAATGGTTGGCAGATGAAGTTCACACTCTCCTTTGTTCCTTTTGCATTGTAAGAACTATATTCTTAATTCTCTAAGCTCAACTCTTTTTTGTCCATTCCTGTAAGTAAAGGAAGGCCAATTCAATCACCAGTCTCCACTAAAGCTTTAATAATTTTGGAAGAGCTTCTCTCCAAATACAGTTCAGGATTTGTTGAACCAGCAGAGACCAAAAAAAAAAAAACAATTTTTTTTTTTTTTAATTTTTGTAAATGTAAACTTCTCCTTGGGTTTTTCGGCAATTTGATTTTTGTTTGGGGTTGTTGTTTGCTTGGGGTTTTTTGGTACTTTTAACATACTACTGTGGCAAACTTCTCGTTTATCTGTAAGTTTTTAATGCCTGGGGCATGGGGACTCTGGAGTATAAGGGTGGTCTTCAGAACGCAGTGAAGGGCAGTTATGTAGTCAGACACCAATCCAGAGAATTTTCTTTAGAACAACATTTGGGAGAGAAGTTTAGGTCCACATCATCCCAAATCAAGTTTATAAATATGATCAATACCTGCAGAGACACTTCCTAAATTAAAATTTCAGAAAAAAGAAGTTGTTATATATAAAGAAAAGTTAAGAATTAGTACAAAACATTTTACCTTTGATTATTGAAAGCTGATGATTCAAATACCTAATTTGCTGTGCACTCTTTTCTAGCTTTTCAGTAAGCTCTTCCAGTTGTCTTTCTCTTGCTTTATTTAGAACTTGAAGTTGAAGAATTTGCATGTTTTCTGAATCTGCCAAATCTCAAAGAGCATACAGACAAGTCAGCACAGTCAACTAACCAAGAAAGTCATTGTCATAAGCAATTCCTGCCACAAGTTGCTTCTTTCATACAGCATCAAATTCACTGCTGGTTGACAAAATTGCATAATTTTTTAATCTATGTTTTATTCACATCATCTGAGTTGCTGTGGCAGCAATAGCTGTAGAACTGCAGGAACTACCAATACAATTCAAACCTAACAGCAGGCCCAGGTAAAAGTTTACTTGCTGTGAATCACACAATCCTGTGGCAAATATAATTTTCAAGATTTGTAACAAGCAAATTCTGTCACTTTGAAGTATACCTAACAGAAGAGCACAACGTGGCACCAAGAAAGTATGTTTCCCATGCTATAGCAAGTCATTGTTTTCTAATATTTTAAAGACAATGTACCAGCAAGACTTAAGATCATAGAATCATAGAATGGTTTGGGTCGGAAGGGACCTAGATGATGATCTAGTTCCAAGCCCCTGAAAGGGCAGGGATCAAGGCAGCAGGGGTGGGGGTAAGCAATAACAACAACAAAAAATTTTGGCTATCCCAATGTAAGCTTAGAGCAAAAGGAAAGTTCATACACATCAACACACTTTCAGTTTTCCTCTTACAAAAAAAAAATAAAATCTACTGATAAATAGGTTTTCTGTGGCTGATTTCCAATAGACTTTTCACACAAGTTTAAAGAGCAAACTCTTACTTTCATCATTGCCTAAGAATTCATGTTGCAAGTCTTCAAAGACTTCATTTCCTCTGGCTCCTTCTTGGGTTACTGGAATTTTTTGATGAATGCCATTTTGGTATGGTTTATAAGTCACTTTGTAAGATTCTGGTGACTTGCCACTGACAACATCAGGTGCAACAAATTGCTGTTGGGACAATAAATGCATAAGAGGAAATAAATTAAACCCAACTGTATTCCTGCTCTTTGAAAATACTTTTCATTTTACAGGTTGACATTAAGAAGAGCTCTATTTACTCTTCATATTCAGGCTCCAATACAGCACAGTGTGACAGAAATTTTCATGAAAGCTTCCACTTTAGGAGAGTGAAGTGTCAACTTCAAGAGTGTAAGCACACACTTGAGTGAATTACATTCATTTTACCTCATGAAATTCTAGCTAGCCAGTAACAGTAAAAAAAAAAAAAATCACAACATGTACATAACAAAATCCAATTATTTAACACTTAATTGTTTTAAATAGACTACAGAAGCCTCCCATCACTGTTTAAACTGATAATAAGAGACTGAAAGCATTTCAAAATACTAGTACCAATAAAGACTTAGGAAATTTTCCAAAAGAGAAAAATATATCAGCTCTGAAATACCTTAGGATGTTCCTTTGGAGCATCTGGAAAATTTATTATTTTACTTCGCTGATTGCTAAATTCTGGTTTATGGCCATTTGTATATGGCCTGAAGTTTTCAGGAAGGTGATACACGTTGTTCTGTTGGTAGCAACTTGGAGCATTAAACTTATCTCTAGCAAGATACACATCATCAGGATCCTCTTGACCATTCGTGATGTGGTAATCTTCTTCAATGTCATATAAGTGTTTCTTTTCCTCATCATTATGAAGGCCATTCCAATTCTTTCCATGTTTTTCAACATGATCATTTTGCTGGTCGTGCAAGAATTGTTCAGGGTACAGATTTTGTCCTTGTTTATATCCCTATGAATGTATAAGAGGTATAGAATTACTCTCTCAAAACTCATTCTGAACTACAATCCCTCAAGTTCAAAATACTTCAAATTAATAGCAAAAAAACATCAGCTACATTAAAAGTATTTTTCCAGTGAATTTAAGTAATATTTAGCATGTTACTGCGAGCAAATAGTTCCTACTAATTAAATCACTGCTCATACAAGCTTACATTTTGAGGATCACTTATCAACGCATGGCCATTCCACCTTCCATCAAGCTTCCCAGGCTCATGTGATCTAGAGAAAGACAAGCAGCTTGACTATGAACTTGTAATTTCAGAAAAAAACCAAAACAAAACCACATCTTTGTTAAGTGGCATCTAGTTTGTTTCTCATGGAATACAAACCATACTGCAAACTGCACTACAGCTCCCCTTTTATTCAGATTGCTTTCACACACCTCAGCAGCTGAGATTGGCTCTATTCTCTAAAACACAAATAAGAAAAAATGGTGCCAAAGGCCTTACTGCTCCTCAGCCTCATGGATGCTACTGTCCGAATAGCTGGAGAGCTGGTCTCCACTGTCCTCCAGCATATCATGGGGAAGGTCTGTCAATAGTTGTTGCAACTGAAACAAAACAAACAACATTCACTACATGTTTTTCAAAATATTGCATACAAGTTCAGTACAAAGAGACAGGTGAAACAGGCCACTTGCACTAAAGGCTGTCTGTTTTCCTCATTTTGTCTTAATGTTACCTACACCCTAGACAGTGATTGCTGAAGTATCTAGTGGGGAGGTTACCTGACATGAGCATGATTTACCACCCTGAAGAAACCATTATGCACATTCATGTTAAACACTTATTTTGCAAATCTTTATGAAACAAAAAGCACCCAAACTACTTAAACTTCAAAAAAACCCTGAACACATTCTAATGTTTTTTCCTAGAAATTTAAATATGTAATTTATAATCAGAATTTTAAAATTCTGGTTATAAGTATTTCTCATTCTTTTATAACCTAATCAACTTTTCAAGTGAAAGAGAGCTGTTGCTTTCTAAGTATCTGTAATCAGGGAAAAAGCTGTCAAGAAATAAAAAACATAGGTGACACCAGTCTTTGCATCTGGTCTGCTGCATAGGCAAGGAGTGACAGTTTTCCAGGCACTACATGCAACATTGCAAGGCACTTTTTATGCAGCACAAATGTTCAGCCTAAAGAACTTGTTCTTTTTTCACCTCTTGCTCTCTTGCATAATCTTCTTGGTCATAGTCTTCATCTTCATGTTGAGTTTGTAGAGCTCCACTATCAAAGTCAAGGGACATTGTTTTCTAACAATGTTTTTGAGCATCCAGCAAAACCTGTTGCAAGACATCACAGACAAGTAAAAGGGGATGGGGAGGAAACCAAAAAGTACCAACCTCACATCCTGAATTATGTAGCCAAACACACAAAAAATTCATTTTTTAAAACAGTGCACATTATCTGTATCATTCACTTGAGCTGTTGCTTCTCAGTACATCTAATGCTAGTAGTTCCCAAAAATGTAGCTTTTCAGATTATTTGGGCTTTTCTTATTATTGAAGCTCACTTACAAGACATTATAGTTGTTAGCTGAGTCCCCTATTAATCCTGCCTCATTTATTTCTACAGAATAACTATACTTTGTAAGAAATACTGAAAGTATGTTGCTGCTTTCATATCTGGATAATAACTGATGGAAAAAAACAGGAAGAGTATCATGGAAATACGAAAAGCATTGTGTCATTTCCAGATTTAACTGCTTAATGAAGCAACTCAGACTCCCAAGGGCTCATCCACACTGAGCAGTGAGTTCACAACCTGCTGCACTGCCTAAGTGCAGGCCCACATTTGGCTGCAAGTTAAATTACTCCCTGCCGAAGAGATTCTCCTGACAGGCAGTTAAGAACCAGAAACGACCGATGGATATTTCACAGCAGGGCACGTTCCCTGGGCACGCAGGTGCAGCACGCGCCGAGTCCTCGCTCAGTGCACAGTGAGCTTTACACTCCCAAGTTAAAAAATGTAACTTCGTTATGTTGAAAGGACCTGCCCGCCCTCTCTAAACACAGCCGGAAGGAACCCCAACAGCAGAAGCACCCCGAGACCCGCGATCCCAGCGCGTGCCCGCCCGCAGCCCCCCCAAAGGGATCCCGAAGCGGCT
>NW_009952711.1:8272453-8302279 GCF_000747805.2 Chaetura pelagica
GGGGGTCGGTGAGGGGTGTCCCCGTGAGGTCACAGCCCCGCCGCGTGACGTCACGGGGGGCTGGCGGTGACGTCATGGCGAGCGCTGGCACCGGGGCTCACGGCGTCGCCGCGTCCGGCCGCGCTCCCCAGGGCACCGCTCCAGGGCTTGTAGCAGTTACCGGTTTCTCTGGGGAAACTGATTTTTCCCTCAGAATTATGTGTAGCGAGCGTTACAAAAAACCCAAACCACCCAGGTTTTGTAACCGTGAGCGTGTTCAGAGACGAGCAAGGCCCGTAACAGCTCCACCTGGTGACACCCCCGCAGCACAAACGCCTCAGTCCTTTGTTAAATCGCTTTTATGAGGGAAGCGAACAGAGCCCCGTGTTCGTGCTAAATTCACAGCAGCTTTGAGAAGAACAAACATCCTGTGCCTCGTAGATGTGACACTGTAGGCAAAATCAGCTGGTTTTCTCAGGGATTCCTGGTAACCATTACACCAGAGCTTAACCAGGTGTCCTCAGCATTTTCTCAGGCATGAAACATGTAAAAAGGAAAAATAAATAACTGTGCCAGACAATTCCTACTAACTTTCTCAATAACAGTATTTTGTAAAACCTCCAGAGGTCAGGTAACTATGCTTAAAAGGAAAAAAAAAAGTTATTTCTCAGACCTCCACACGAGGAGATAGGTTACAGGAGGTGGCTGGTCCAGACACTAGAAGCCACATCAATAATTGAGTGAAGGCACATTCACGTTGGAAACCAGAAACTGAGTTCCTAGGGCCAGCTCAAGAAGAATGGATGTACTTTAGTCTAGGAAAATGTCTGTTGTCTGTAAGGCCTGGATGCGTTTGTGTCTGAATTATATCTGCTGGACTCTCTCTCACATCAAGAGACTGAGATACCTGTTCATTGCACTAGCACCCAATTGGCTCCCTTTTCTTCCTTTTTTCCTTCACAGTTATGCTTCAGACGTACAAAAAATGCAGCAGCAAACATTTTTGGTTTAAAGCTTCTCAGCGTTCCAGAACATGTAATTGGGTAGTATTAAGGGATGAAATCCATTTTATAAGGATTAGCTGAGGATCAGAATAAAGATGTCTTTTGTCAGCTCTAAGTGTGACTCTTTACATTGTATTGTCCTCTCATGTCTTGAATAATTGTATGTGTAAATGAACCCTCTTGTTTTCTAGAGAAAAGAGCTCTTACTATAGTGTCCCATTTAACACGAACACAGGAAAAAAGAACATAATGTATTTTTTATAGTCAAGTCTTCCAGCAATTGCAGAACTCCACAACAGTTCTGCCTTACGGAACTGAGCTGGTGGGCTGGGAGACAGAGGGAACGTCCCTGCTCCAGAAGTTCCAGAAGACATTGCTTATCTTAGAGAGACAACTTTCTCAGGCTGTCACCCAAACTACCAGTTCATTCCCCGAATCCCTCCTCCCCTTTCTTCACTTACTTACTAAAGCATTGTTTCTCCAGCAGGAAGCCCAAGAAATCACTGTTCACTCTGAATATAGGATTGTTCTTATTTGGAGTATTTATTGTGGCAAAACAAATTATAGGTTTCCTTTAAAAGAATTTTTTCCATGTTTACGAACAAACGAGCTCTACATGAAGAAAGGAAAAACTTTTATCTTGTTTTGGAAAGAACACTGAATAAGGGCACATGCAAAGTTCAAGCAGTCTTTTAAATAGTTTCCTCTCAAAAATGTATCATTAGTTCTGTTCAGATTCTCTAGTTTGTAAACAACTATGTAATCAATGAAAATATATTTATAGCCTACCTTTAAAAAGAGATGTCTCCAGTATTAATTGGTAATAACAGTAAAATCATATGCAAGACAAAAATATTAGGATCTAGCATGCTTGTCCTTTAACAAGTTCTATTCCAAAATTATATTACATATATTAATTACAACCTTGCAAATGTTGTGTCATCTTAAATCTTTGAGAAGTCAGACAGTGTAAAAAATGATTAAGAAACCAGACAACCTTTCTATACTGTGAATGCTATTCATTTCAAACATGACTTGCTAGTAAAGTGCTGTTACAAGCAAAATGAAACAGTTAGTGTCTATCAAAAGCAGATGACATTTCAGTAATATTCAAAGTGTATTCGTTTTGGCAAATAGTTAAAAGCTTAGACACATTTGTTTAACTGCCCAAAACTAATTCAGTATAAATAATATTGGTTTCAAATAATTCTATCCTAAAAGGCACATACTAATGTTCCAGCAGTTTGTTCAAGTGAGCTTTTGCATGTAGAGGTTAAATTGTGCTTTTAAATAGTTACTGATTCAGTACGACCTTAAAAAAGTGACATTTGTGCATGTCTAAAATACCTTCTCACAAATGAATCTCACACTCTGAAGGTGTAATTTCATTAAGATTATATGTATCTATATAACTATGCTTGTTGATCTCTCTGGATCTACATAGATATACTCATATACATATATTCATACATACACACACAAAAGGGTATCTTCTGAAACAGCAGCAGAAAGTGCAGTCTATGCTTTTTTGAATTGTCTTCATAATAAAAAGTTCTCAGTACAGTTTTCAGATACGAATTGTCTTGGGATTTGTGAGATCCAAGGGGTTATTTGTGACACTGCATGTGTCCCACATTACTCTCCTTCCTTACAGGTTGCTTCAAGCTCACTTCACTTCCAGAAGAGATGATTGGCAAATTATTTTCCATGTGATACTGAATAAGATGACCCACACTGTCAAATATATGGTCTTTGGTTCTCACCTAATGAAAGACACAAAAGAGCACATTTATGGTTAGACTGTGCTTGTCACTGGTTGGATGTGAGCCTAGGGCAGTAAAGTCAAAAGGCATTGAAGCCACTCAACTCACTGGAGCAGGCTCTTTAGCCTGTAGACTGCAATTCAGACCTCTTCTTCGACATACAGAAGAGGTATTTTCCCCTAAATCCCACTGAGGATTACTTTTCTGATTTACTCTTCTGAGAGATGTCGCTCAGGAGAGCTCTTACAGCAGAAGCAAGTAGAACTGAAGTGGCAACAAACCAGCTCTACTTTTTCTGTATCCAAAAGTGCATTACTAATCAAAATAATTACTTAATGCTGGGGTTATTTTTCTAGCAGAATAATAATAACAACTCAAAGGATGTATTAAAGTGCATACACTAATTATCAGCACCTGGACTAACAACAATATTTAAGTACCTTGCATCTCCTTCCATGGTACTCCAGTGTTTACAAATTCATGAATTGAACTTTCAAACCTACTGAATTCACTGACAAGATTTAAATGAAACTGAATGGAATCAGATCGGTTCCACTTCCTGGAATGCATCCATACATTTTGACTGAAATATCTGAGTAGCCTTGAAATTTCAGGATATGAAATTTTCATACCTTGCCCTCAGGATCCACCAAGAGCAGATGCTTTGCTTGCCCTCCCTGAAGTCCACTGAGGACATACTGACCAGGTGACGATGTGCTCTCTCGCACCAGAAAATCCCCATCGTTGACTAAGAGGCTCTCTGCTGCTTTCCTGTTTAATTTGCCATGGTAACAATCTTCATTCTTTAGCTGTTGCTTTATTTGTGGCAGAACACAGAGACCAGCTGTGTTGCTTGTGGCATTCTGCTGAACAGCTTCCAGTAACTCTACAATTAAATGAAAGAGAATGAATTGGACACTTTACCTAGAATTTCATCCTAAAAGGATATAAGACAATATTTGTAACAGCTTTTAAATCATTCACATGGTTCAGTTTTCAAGCGGTGATCAAACCAGCCTTACAGACTGCAATAATATGCACGCATGAATGCTCACACCCTCCAGTGCATTAGGTAGAATTATCCCACCATCTCCTCCCATACCTTCGATGGGAAAGCCTTGGGTCGCTAGGCAACAGGGATTGGAAACAGGAATTTTTCTGATGCTCTACAGTTCTGGGTTTGTATTTCTTTGGTTGTATTAAAGTCAAATTTTCCCCTGTGAAAACAAGATTTTTTTTTACTGGGTAGTAGCCCTCCCCCTTTTTTTTTTTTTAAATCTAGTTTTTCCCTCTTCCTTAACAAGCTCTGAAGAGATTGTCATGGATCATTGGGAGAGTCGTGTTGAGTGGCTCCAGCTATGTGCAGGAATGTAACACAACATGGCCAACATAGCCAGAAGGAAAGGATTATGATGCATCTGCTGTGAAAAAAACGAACAATTACTGAATGTACTAAGAAAACTGGGTGGTTTGGGATATAGCCAGTCAGACTGCAAATTATTCACAGACAGGATTTTTCTAAGGAAAATAAGAGGATACTGCTTCTTCAATGGAATTGTGCAACCTAAGGGTCCTCAGGTTACAGCCAGTTCCTTTCAGAGCATATTAGAGCCCTGGGCTTGAAATGTCTTACTGGTCACAGATTCCTTTTACTGTAGTTCTGTCCAGTCCTTTGCCCACTTTCCTGTGCAGAGCCAGCTCTGCCACAGAAAGCACTCAGTAGGAAGCCATAAAAGGCAAAGCTAATAAACAAACTTTTTTCAATAATGAGAACAATCAGCAGGAGCTATATAGTTATTTAATAGATATCCACCACTTTGAGTCTGTGAATCAAGACTTAATTTGACATTTGATAGAGTCTGCTGATCAAACAGTTTGATTCAGAAATTACTGGATGAGATTCAGTGGTGGCTTATACAAGAATTGAGAAAAGATGGTTGTAACAATCCCACTTGGACCTTGCATGCCTGTGAAGCAAAGGCATCTAAGGCTGCTTCCACCTTAGAGTGGTTAAGATCTTGAGCAGGCAAGGGAACCCTCTTCCTTGAAGTATGGTGCAATCTCAAGCTGTTACATGATCTTAAAGACTTGCTTATTATTACCTGTGGGACACTATTCATTATCATCAGTGACAGAAGAGGTTACTCTGCTTGCTTACAATCTCTGCTTTTACTCCTTAGTCCCCCTTGTCTTGAATTTAACAAGCAAAACAACCAACTGGGAAGATTTACTCCCCCTGTCTTTTCTATACTTGATATTGCCAAAATCTTTCTCCATGCACACAAATGACAAAACCCCCTCTTCTCAAAGCTTAGAAAGATAAGGGAATGCAATGGGAACCTACTGTCCTGACGCAGGGGGCTCCCATGGGTCTGTGTTGTTGCTGTACCACGGGCTGTACAGACTGCAGACTGCAAGGTTTGTGTGTTGATGTAACAAGGGTCATCAAAAAGATCTGTTTTGTAGGCAGGCTTCAATAATGGTGCCTCTTTTTTTGTCTTCCGTGATCTTTCACCACAATTACCTGCAATTAGTATATAGGATGCACTGATTGCCTTTTTTTTTAAACTCAAGTTAAAAGAACTCTGAAAGCTGAAATAGGAACATTGTTGTTCTTATAGATGCTGAAGTCATTGAGAAGGAAAAGAAAAATTGGTGGATGAACTTATTTTTCTTTATGGCTAGAAGGCACAAGGTGCACTGTCCAAAATGAGCTAGAATGAACTTTTCAAAAATGTTGCATGCTGATCCAGCTCAGCTTCAATGTCAGTAGTAAACCCCCCACTGATTGAAAAGAAATTAATACATTTGACTCTACAGAGACACAAGCCATTGATGCTGGCTTTCCTTCCCCTCTGCACCACAAAAAAGCTTGTAGGAAGCTGGACAATTCTCTCTCTTGCTATTCTGGTGGAGCAGGGAACATGGAAGAGGTCGTTGCTTTGTGGCCCTGCCTGGAGAGCCAAACCACATCTGTCAGGTTAGGATCCAAGCCTCGGAACAGGCTAACAGAACATCCCCTGCAGTGCATGAAAATAATAGCACTTCAGCTAGCCAAATAGCATGCATATTTTTGCTCTTCAGCAAACCTTTTATTCATAGATCTATTCATTCATTCTTTTGTTTGTTCATCCTCTCTTTATAAAAACCATTTTATGCTCCTTTCCTTCATTCAATTTCTTGCGTTATTTGTGATTTAACTCCTGCAGGCAGTGCAATGGATCACTTCAGAGCAGCACAGGTGGGAACTCAAAAAGAACCTCATTATGCAGTGAAAGAGATGAGCTGAGGAAATGCACTCGGGCACCAGCTGTGGCAAGAGAAGCCCAGGAAGGGATGGAGGCTGGTGATCTCCTGGAATCCCAGAGAGAAGGGTTTGCTAAAGGAAAATTGATCTGGGACTCAAAGCCACCCAAGGCAGGGGAAGGGCACAGTCACAGTGAGAAGCCAGCAGCACAGAAACCAGGGGCACAGTCTCCCAGCCACCCAATGCTGATAGTTTGTGTCTCATGAAGCATTAGTATGGGGAAGGGATGTTTTCAGAGTCTGATAAGCAGTTAAGTATCTTCCTTTTTCAAAGGGTATGAAAGGGAATAAAGCAACGACGAATATGAAAGAGAAAAAAAAAAACAACAAAACAAAGAGCTACTGTACATTATCACGACAAGTAAAATGAGTAAGTCTGCCAGCAGGCATGAAGATAGATTAGAGGCCTTTAGAAAAGCTGTAAGGCATTTTTATCTGCCCTTCATCTAGGGAACTAGAAATGACCCACTAAGCAGAACACTTTTCACCATTGTATTGTAAGCCAAAGGGCAGCTCTTCCAGACAATCAGCCTTGGTTAAATCTGCATATGTATGAAAAGGAAACAGAGCACATACCCACAGTTCTGTTTTCATCTGGGCAATTTTCATATATATTGATGAATGTCGGGCTGCTTGCCTGTGGAAAAATTGTAAAAAACAGTCATGTAAAGGAGTCCCTTAGAAAGCTCAGGTAGTTTTAAAACATCCATGCACCAGTTAATTGGAATAAAGGTAACTAAACCAGAAAAAAATCCTAGTTCTCAAAGAATATTTCATGTTAATACTCTTCTTTCTACAGGGCATCATGTCTGGACATATTCCAAGCTCACAGAGACCATTAACTGCCTAGTTACGTATGTAAGGTTTAGTATGTAGAATGTAACACCTAGGTAATAAAGTTCAGATTTTCTTTTAAACATTCCTTGCCTTAAAACCAAGGAAAAATAACTACAGACATCATGGTTTGAAAGTGAAATGGTAACCGTGTTGTCTGAGCAGCATTAGAAGGTCATCGGAACTTAAATGAAAAACAAAGTAACACACTATGGAAAAAAGGCGTTTGCATTTACATACTGCAGGGTAACTCCTTGCAGCAGCTCTGGTGATCTTCAAATACCAACTTGAGAGAGTCAAACACCTTTTTAGAGAACTGCTGGGGAGGTGGAGACAAATAAAACTTGGGAGCATCAACATCTTAGCACCAGCTGGATCCCAACATCTGAGTGCACGCTCTCTGTGCAAGGCAGTGGTGCCTGCCTCCCTGAGCTGGGACACACTGGTGTTCCCAAAAACTCACTCAGCAGGTTTCAGTCTGTGCAGCCAGTCTGAACTTGGCTGGTTTTACTCCCCAGCTGGGTTTTATTTCCCACTATCCCAGACAACAGCCACAGATATCTACATCTTTTGCTGCTGTGGCTGATTTAACAGAGCCTCTTGAAACACTACAAGGGTAATTAACATTGTATATACATTGCAATCAGTTAATGTTGTATGTATAGGCTGTAGAGAATAATGGACAGGATGAAATATTTATCAGATCACAGCATCAGGAGTCAGGAGGTCCCAGATTTTGCAGATGTTCTGAGACAAGCCATTTAAATCTGTATCTATTTTTTTCTTGCTGCTAACAAGTGAACAAGGGAATATCACTTGGTCTCCTAAAAGTACTCTAAGGACAAACCAGTTAATATTCAGAAAGTGCTCTTGTATTCAATTATGTACTAAGAGTCATTAAATGTAGCCTAAAAACCCCTTTCCCAGGATACTCAGGACGTGGTTCTGATGTTATGCCATGTTTTACACCACAGTAACAGTTTATTACTCATCCACAGCAGCAAATAGTTATCCCAGTAGAGGATGTACTTACCAAGCACTGCTGCTTTTTGCACTGTGTTAGACAGTTAGCCCTTTGGTCTGTTTGCACTTTCATTCGCATGTCTAACACTCCACCAGTGGGAGGCTGACCTTGGAGTCCCAGCAATAATATAAACATTCCAGTGTTTTCAATCCTACCTGGACTACTTACTGCGAGTTAAAAAAACCTTCTGAAGGAAAAAAAAAAAAAAAAAAAGCAACTGATGTCATCATCTGCTTTCTAGTGCAGGCAAACATCCCCAGCGTTTGCACATCTCACAATACACAGACTCGCCATATGGAGGCTGTAAAGAGCTTTGGGCCTGAACTTTCAGAGCTGTTTATTTTTCCATTTACTTCTTCCTGAATTAAAAATGGCTTCATCACAGTTTGGGGTGAAGGGAAGTACAGTCATTCTTAGCCCCACGCAGCCCCCATCCCTTTTCTTTGAATTGAAAATACAAGAGCTACTGAAACTTCAAGAGAAGCATGTCAGTGCACTGTTCCTTAAGGGAACCAAAAGGCAGACCATAAAACCAATTCCTCTGGCTTCTTGTCTCAGCTGTGCAAGTCTAGAGATTTCTGGGGCAGAAAGATTTCCCTCTTACATGAGAAAACTAAAACCTCACAGCATTTAGGTAAATAAACCTGCAACTGTTCTAAAAAAAAAAAATCAAATACTGCTACAAAAAAAAAAAAAAAAAAAAGAAAAAAATAATTTTTATGAATGGAATGTACCCTGGTTTTAATAACAATAATCAATATAACCAGTCTGTTGTCAGCTTGAAGAAAACACTGAATGGCACAAAGGAGAGTGCCCAGTGTTTTTCTTGAGCCAAACCAGAATGATGAGAGTTTAAATGCACAGCTGCTGCACTGCAAAACAACTAGGTGCTTCCTGTGCTATCTCCGGTCCCGAAATAAAAAGCTCATCTCAAATCTTACTTCTCTGTTTAACAAGAATATAATTGGATAAAAGGCCTCGAGCAGGAAAGAGATAAAGTTCAAGTAGCTGATTATGTGATATGCAGTGCAAGTATTTGATTATGTGATTCATAGTAGTTTGGAAGCGAGTGACTCATTCACACAGCAATATCCGACTTCTCTGCCTGAAGATCATTTTCCAAGGCTGGCTGCAGGTTAGGTTCAAGGAGGGAATCTAATTAGCCTCCTCTATGTCTCCTTGCTCTGATTGACTTGTGGCATAACCTAGCAGAGTCTCATAGGAAAGGCCCCAGGAAAAATAGACCAGTATTAGCAGTGGAATGGCTTGAACCATTATATACAAGGAAATAAACAAACTGGAGCTGGGGCTGCTGTTCTGTCACAAAACCAGTTCTGCTGTAGTGTGTCAGGCATTGTTCTCACTTCCCCCACAGTGACTGTGAGAGCTCAGGATGCAGTTAAGCAGCATTACAGCTTTACCTGCTCATGGGAGCCAACAAGCAATCAAATTTGGCAGTACTGGAAAGAAAAGACTGAGAAAAATCGACGTGGCTAACCTATGAGGGGAGCCATAAATCAGAGCAAGAATTGTGTCCCCAGTGCAATGGAAGAAGGGCAATTGAAATGGGGAATTGCAGTTCAGAAATTAATCTCGGCCCTACATTTTGAGCAATGTGCAGAGAACAGGGTGTCACACTTTAAAATGCCAAGTGGTGGTATTTCAGTACACAAGGCTGAATTTAAGTTACATCAAGTGTAATCTGAGGCCACTGCCAGGACATGAGTATAACAGTAGAAAGGTGAATTACAATGGGGTTTTCCCCCATGACACATTTTCCACAGCTGCAGCAAGCTTAAGCTTGGCATAGGTCAGGACTGAGTTCTGGGTGTGTGGGTGCACGTGTAGTATTTATAGAGCTGACCTTACCTGGGCATAGTAATTTGAACATTTGTTCAACTTACTTGCATGACTTAAGGTTGTTTTAGCAAGGAACAACGCAGCTAAATTCTGTGTTACGCACCTGCACAAATGTCATGGAAATCATCACAGAATACCAAGTTTGAAGGCACCTCAAGGATCATTTTAGTCCATTATACTCTGTACATACAGCATATATTACAATTAGCAAATGTCCAGAAATTGTATCCAAAGCATCTATTTATGGATCACTGTTTGGAGTATATTGTTTTCCTGAAAAGTACTAAAGAGAAGGAAACCACCAGTTAAGGGGCCAAAAATGTGCTGACCTTCCATTACATGTAACCAGGCTAGATGGGTTCTTCAGGTACTGTTTGAACCGGAGCTCAAAAGCTTGGCCTATGGTGTTGATCACCTCCTGTGCCATCCCATTGGGACATTCCAGTATGTGGCAAGCTGCAAAGAGACACCTGACTTTAATAAAGTAAATGTACTTTATACCAAAAAAAAATAGAGAGACAAGCTATATTGCTTACAGAAGGAAAGCTGGACATGAAATGATAGCTTTAAGACATTATACAGACTGATATTTTTTATGTTTTAAGGAAACAGTTGCTCTAGGTATTTTTTTAGTCATAATATCAACCTATACCTCAGTAAAAGAAACTTTCAATTTGTAATTCCTGCATGGAGCGGCCCAGTATCTCCTTTTCTCTCCCTATCTGGCAGTCAACAGCAGCAGAGGAGAGAACTAGCCCTGCCAGTGGGCAGTCTTCCTGTGAAACAGCATTAAAACACAAGTATGGGTGGCTCTGGCAGCCTGGGGCTGGACCACACTCTTGCCACCAGTCCTTGTTCTCACACACAACCTCAGGAAACTCACTCCAGCAGTGAGTGCTCTGTGCTCAGGACCAGCTCTCCCTTCTACAGGGCCACCATGAGATGGCACTCAGGGATGGTGCTGGACCAGCCGCCAGCAGGATCCCAGGGTATAACAGGTCTGCAGACCCCAGCATCAACAGCAGGACTTGGTGAACTCGCAGGGTGCCCTAAGTTAGTCAAAACAGCAGTGATGGAGCTACAGAGAGGTGGCAGGCCAGACTGCAGGGCTTCAGCCCAGCTCCTCCAGAAAACATCCTGATTTTCTAAGCCATCCATAGCACCTTAAAAAGTGAGCTCTCCTGGGAGCTGCCACTATATCAACTTCATGGACTTCAGTACCATTGCTCTGAGAACTGTCTGGCACAAAAGAAGCAGCCAAAGGCCAGTCTGTCTTGTAGTACAAGCACGTAATGCGAGTGATGGAAGGGGATTTTATCCCCTGGGTTAGCCTCCAAAGGGAAAGAAAGTCTCCTACACCTGAGTTTATACCCAACTCTGCCTTTCAGCTACATACCCAAAAGTCTGGGTTAGATGAGGAGGCTCACAAACTACCTTTTCCCTCATCTGGAAGCTGTCCCAGAGCACGGCAGCCACACACCTTGCCAGGCTCTGCCCTTCCTCCCAAGACAAGACTGGATTGGGAAGGCTCCTACCTAAGCACCGAGCCAGCAGCTAGTACAGCTTTAGTCTGACCTGCAGAATCTCACAGAGTTGCACAAAGAATAGAACATTTACAGCCACAGCCTGCATACCATCACCTATATCCCTACAGGGAAGCCAGAAATTTTAAAGAATATTGAGCTGTTCCTGCTTTAAAACTCAAGCAATGCCTGAGTACAGATAAAGCAGTCATACAAATATGCACAACAGCCTGAAAATTGTTTCCATACCTCTCTGATTAACAGGGTCTTTTGCCACATATGCAACATAGTCTGTTGTATCCTGTAGGAAAGAAGACAACAAATATATTTAAAATTATAATTTTGAACAACCTTAACATCATAGCAAATCAACTGACTATAGCTAGAGATAGTTTTAGCTTGAAAAAGCATGTTTCTTTCAAAGAAAACAAAGGGCTAAAGGAAGGCTCAGTGACACACTGCTGGCTATTGACACAGTTGACTGTCCTAGAATCTCTTCCTTGTAATAAATGCACTAAGACCATTTGGCATTCTTTGGTCTGCAATAAACTGTGTTTTTCATTCCAAATTCAGTAACAGGAATAGAAACACAAGTGGTGCCTCAGCAGCAGGCAGTGCTGCTCCCACGGAGCTCAAAGCCTCCCCTGCATAACATGCTGGGGCTGCCCGACTGCCCGTTACAGCCTTTAGCTGGGACAGTCCTTATCAGCATCAGTGGAAGATAAAATAGTGTCAAAACACTGCAGAGGGCAAGTCAGAATATTCCACATTTTTAGCATGGAGATTGAGTTTTGAAGGCATCATAGAGGAAAGTTGATCTTTTAAATATTGCAGAATACAACAGTTATCTGATCTCTATCGCTGCTGCCCGATTTTAGTCCAGCTTTAACTAGTTTAAATTGCTCTGGACCCCAATGCTGCTGCTGAGATGGAATAACCTCTGATAATCAGTTCTCTTTTTGAGATTCTCTTTCCAGCCAACATTAAAATAATCCTCACTTTTTCTAGTGAAACTGAAAAGGGAACCAGAATAGAAAAATTAACATTTCTAGTCATACTGCAAGAGCCACTTGATAATTCAGTGTTATAGTAAGGTAATGAATAACATGATTTTAATTATTAAAGATGCATTTTGTTATTTTGGATCTTTAAGGAGGGATGGGGAAATGCAATTCACAGCTTAAAGGCATGGCTCTCCTGAGGGAAGATGCAATCAGCTGGCAGGAAACAAGGCCTCCATTTGCAATATGCACAAGAACAATCATTTAATAATTCACAATGAATGATATGAGAGGCAGGTCTTAGGGCCAGCAGAGCTGGTCCTAGATGAATTATTTTTTTTTAATTTCCAAAGTTACCATCATTAAAACAAAGCAAGCTAAATGTTTCTTATGCATTTAGTGAACTCAACTTGCTTCCTTTTCCTTTCAGGTTTTTCTTAGAAGTTCATAAATATTTTAGGATACAGTCTGAATATAAATTAGATCTAGAGAGCAACTGGAAATTAAAGTAACTGGAGCAGAACCTTTTTTTTTTTTTCCTTGTAATGTTTATGTACATGCATGGATGACTTGGCTTTCAAATAAAGCCAGAATAGGCAGAATGCTGCCTAGAGGTGCTGGTGCTGACTGCTTTTGAGACAGATACTGCATTATAGGGACTATGGAACTGATGCAATTTCTATGTTGGTGTGTTCTTATTTTTAGGTCCCTAAGACTAGGGGCTTTTGAGTCAACAGAGGCTCACTGATGGAGAATGGCAAAAGTACAGATATATCAGAGATCCACTAAGTCTCCTTTCCAGTCTCAGTCCCTCCGTTCTCTTGTAGTTCTGGTTGTGATCCAGAAGTGTGATTGATTAGTTAGTGCTTGTGGATAGAAAGGGATGAAGCAAAGTACTTGCAGGTACTTTTATTCTTATAATAATTTCATTTATACCTGCAGGAGTATATCTTATAAATCAATACTTACTGGGTCACCTCCCGAAGCAAATGAGATGGACTGCATGTGATGGTTGGCAATAATCTGAAAAGCATGACAAAGTAATTAAACATGCTGATGTGCCACACATTTAGAAAAAAAGCAAAGTATGTATCTTTATAGAACAAGCAATTAGATAACCTAATCCATTAACACATGCACATATAATTTGTGAAGGAAGGAGATAAAAATAGGAATATTTGACACTACCCTTTCATGTTCAGTAACATCTAAGTAATTTTCCTTAAAGGGTTTTCAGAACTAATTCAACCACCAAATTCTACTGGGTGCATTTACAAAGTCTTGAAAAAACTAGTTATTTTTATTTCTTTAAGTGTCTGGTGTACACAGCAGTAGTATTTTTATGGACAGGCCCCACCCATACTCTGACCACACTCTCTCTCAGCACTAACATCAAACTGTCATCTAGTAGAGATGTCACTAGCCAAATCTACTATCAACATTTCATGGTTTCAAACACTACATCATCTGTGGAGACAAACTGTGGGGTTTTTTTCTAGAATCAAGTGCAATAGGTTACACAGGTGGGAACACAGTGAAACACGGTGGCAACACAAGAATAGAATAAATGTGCATTTCCATTAGCAAAGGACTAGTAATGAAAGACCTAGAAAGAATTTCAAGACAGTCCCCTGCAGGCCCACATGTGGCACATTAGTGCATTTGGAAAGAGATCTGCTCAGCCAACTTTAGGTCCTGTTACAAACAGGAATAGGTTAGAAGGACCATACTTTACCTGCCAACCCCCAGGGCTTTGCTGCTGTACCTGAAAGGAAGGGAAAGCTGGTGCCATAGACCTTTCCTGGCATAAGGGCCCAAGGGACAGGAGACCTCTGTGCTCTGGTGAAATCCCAAGAGCTGCCTGACCCTTAGGTAGCATCAGCTTAGTGCTGTGATACCTCAGAGCCAGAGAGCCAAAATTATCTCCCTCATGTTCCCCTGCTCCAGCTTGGAGCAAAACCCACTGCTGGCCCTGGGCAAGATCATGCTGGGAGCTGAAGCCAACAGCTCATGGAGGAATTAGGTGGGCAGGACAAAGCTCCTCATTGCATATGCCAAGAAGGGAGGACACCCCTGCATCCAGGCTCTCGGGAACACATCTCAATGAAGCCCTGAGACTTTACACAGCATAACTGACTATGCACATATATTACCCAAATGTAAAATAGCTTTGAACGACACTAAAGCCAAGCTCTGACTCATTATATCAACTTCTTCCCTTAGGACTTGTCTGAAACTCCAGTCTGGAGTAGTGCCTCATTTATTAGGCACTGTACAGGCAGAGACACACACATGGAGAAACAGTCTGTGAAGTGCTTGAAGAGCCCTCCCCATAGAAGACACCATCATAAATAAAAAGGGCATGTGCTACATGGCCAATTCCTCTGCAGTGCTCTCATCTTTCAACTCAGAGGCATCATGTAATTAATCACAGAATCATAGAACAGTTTGGGTTGGAAGGGACCTTGAAGATCAACCAGTTCCAACTCCCCTGCATGGGCAGAGACACCTCCTACTAGACTAGGTTACTCAGAGCCCCATCCAACCTGCCCTTGAACACTTCCACATGCACAGCTTCCCTGAGCAATCTGCTCCTGTTTCTCACCACCCTCACACTAAAGAATTTCTTCCTAATGTCTAACCTAAATCTACCCTCTTCCAGTTTAAAACCATTACCCCTTGTCCTGTCATTTCATACCCTTGTAAAAAGTCCCTCCCCAACTTTCCTGTAGCCCCTTAAGGCACTGGAAGGCTGCTATAAGGTCTCCTTGGAGCCTTCTCTTCTCCAGGCTGAACAGCCCCAGCTCTCTCAGCCTCTCTTCATAGGAGGTGTTACAGCCCTCGCATCATCCTTGTGGACCCTCTCTGGACTTGCTCCAAGAGCTCTATGTCCTTCCTGTGTTGAGGGCTCCAGAACTAGACACAGCACAGGAAAACTAAAGGATGCTACCTTCCCATTGAAGAACCCAGCCTTTCCCTCAGAAGCCACAAAAGGAGAGAAAAGGACACAGATTCATACGTATCCTACCTGCTGCGTGTCAACATTAACCAGAGTGAGGCTGCTTGTTGAAATGGTCAGCTTTATATTCATGCCAGAAAACTGAAGGTTACTTTTGCCAAGCACTGAAGACAAAAACTTCACTGGAGGCTTTGAACAAAGCAACAAAATAAAGAGGGGATCAGCCGAATCTTTCAGGGGCAGAAACGTATCAAAGTCAAGCAGATTTTATTGTATCTTATTGAGACTTTCAATGGAGCAAGGATAATGGTTTGATCAAAGGCAATAACAAGTACCTTTGAATACAAAACCTGTAGGCATGTTTTTTTTATGGGAAAAGTTTTAAAGAAAAATTCTAGTGAGCTAAAAGTTTTAGCTGATTCAGTCATTCAGTAATAATTCCCAAGCCTGAACTTTGCTTCATTTCTTAGGGTTGAAGCATTTCTGAGTAAATTAATACATTTTGTCTTTTGTGTTGATTTTTCATGAACATGTTCATCCTTTCCAAACCCCACAGTTACAAATCAGCAACTCCCACTGGGGACAATCCAACAGCAACCACTGACATAACCCCTCACTGCATCCCAGCCATTAAATAAGTGATAAGCCCATTAAATGCTGCCATGTTAGTTGTGTGTCATTTTTTACCTATAGAAATAAAAGTTAGGTAAGATGAGTGAATCCTCCAGTGAATAAGCTCCATTTTGAAATTAAAAAAACCCAAACCCTCTGTCATTTTACCATTAAGAACCCAAAACTGGTCAAGCACCAAGCAATGCAAGGACTGGGAGGAGCAGGAACTCTGCTAAAAGCATTTGTCCCAAAGAAAATGCCCTGGGCCCCAAACTGAGCAGGTTAAACCCCCTACAAGCACTTCCACATTATACTGAATTCAGGTGGATTAACAAGCACAAACTCCAGCATGGACTGAAGCTTGTTAGGGAACCATGTATCCAGCTTATCAAAAGCAGATATAGAAAATTAATCGTTCAGCTAAAACAGTATTTACCTTCCTCTTTTTTATAGCTCCATTTGTACCTGACACGGCTTCACACAGTCGGCTTATTGCTTCCCTGCAAAGAGAAAAATACAGCACAAACTGTTGGATCATTTCACGTGCATCACCTGTAACAGGGCCAGCACCCTGTGATTTATTGTTATTGTCCCACTTCTAAATACTTAAATCTTCTGGAAAGTCTTTCACAGTTGTTTTTTTTTCTTCTTTCCTCCCATTGTTAAAAAAAAACCCAAACTATTAAAAATGACAATTATTTAGCAGCATAGTTTGGGTTAATTCTTTTTCTTCATAAAACATATCAATCAATTTCACCTAGTAAAAAGTTGTTATTTTTTTCAAAAAAAACAGCAGCTAACCCCAAGAAGCTCAAGCAACCTAATGCCTTTAAACCCTTTTTCTCACAGTTGGGCTGATAAATCTCTTGCTTGCCCTAATCCTTCTTATTTAGAGCAGCAGGGCTGGGCTGAATGAGCTCAGCTGGGTGCCCTGATTGCCCTTCTGGTGTTTGGGGTTTCTCTTTTTAAAAAAAAAAAAAATTAAAAATGGGGGTGGTGGGAAAAGGAGGTGTAATCAGCTTCTCCTGTTGTTTTTCAAATCTGGGGTCTCAATTCATATCTTCTGATCTCTGGCTGTAAGTCCCAAACCAGACATCCTTTCCAGCCAGCACCTCTCAGTTAGGAAGCAGAAGGGTAAGGTATAAAGCACTCAGAGCATTTATTAGTCTACATCAAAGACAGCTAAATGACACATTTAATATAACAGAGTGGCATGCTGTGCCTACTTTGCACCCTTGAACAATTAAATTTCTGACTGGTTTGGACATACAGTGGAGCACTCAACTGCCCTGCTTGGGCCCTGATTGCCCTCAGCACAGCAGCTGGAAAGAAACCTTTAGCTGGCAGTCACAGGCCTTCCCTGACTGATACCTACTGGTTTGAAATCAAGGGGAAAACGGTGACTTGCTGGGCTGGGATGTGCTTAACAAGTTTCCTTAAGCTTGCCCAGACATTCTGGTCAGAGCTGCAGACCCTGGCCCGTGCCATAGTGCCAGTGTCCCCTGTCACCCTCCCAGGCTGTGGTTCCCAGATGGGGTGACTTTATTTGGAGGCTGTAGCCTCAGCTTTTCTCTCACAGTTGAAATCAGACTTGGGCTTTCAAGGGTTGGGATTTTGTTGTTGTTGTTGTTTTTGTTAAGGGGAAGGGAATTAGTTTGTTTAATGCTTTGTTTATGTTATTGGATTATTATGCAAAGAACTAATTAGGAAACAAGCTAGTTAGCAAAGTTTGTCTGTTTTCAGTTTCTGGTGCATGTGTGGGAAGAACTGGTCTTTGTTTCCTGAGAGTTTTGGTTCAGAAAGGCATAAAAACACCAGGAGACCACACAACAGTGAGAGGCTCCAGCCACACATGTCCCACAAAGCAGAAGGGTCCTGGTGAGGAGCATGGTCCCCCCAGGGCCCTGCATTGTGCCTGGGGAGCAGATCAGACAACACATAAAGCCAGCACAGTGCTGGTGAACCACAGCATCTCTGCTGCCTCCTGCTCAACTATGCTCAACGTCCCAATGATGCGACATTAACAGGCTGTGTGCTTGAAGCACTGAAGATCAGTGATGCTACATCTAGTCTTCCTGTCAGAGAACATCCTGAGAATCTCCACCTGGACACTGTCAAATGAATGGACACCTCACCCATGGCAAAATAATAAAAATGAAATTAATATGTTCTGAGTAAAAACAGCAAGGAATTAAAGGAGCCTCATCATGGGCTATACAGGAAGGGTCAGAAACACAGCCTTTTAAACCCTGCCTCTTTTTTCCAGCCTTTTAAAGCAAACCATAACTGAAAACATGCTCTTGAAGTGAATTCCTGATATTCTTCTTGTCTAGCCCCTGTTTTATTTAGGTGTTCCCAATGGAAAGGCCAAAACTGAAAAAAAAAAGAATGGGAGAGACATCCTGCAGTATGATCTTGCAGATTCCAATAATCAGCTTGGAAAATGAGAGCTCATCTTCTCATTCAATATTAAAGGAAATTAAAATCAGAGCCAAGACATTAGGGCTACCTGGAGCCTCCAAGTCTAGCTCTACCTAGAAAGAAAACCAGACACGGAACAAATTGGAAAAACAGGGAAGTTGTCTATTTTGGTGACAAATGAGTTCTTGCACATTTCAGACAGCTCATATGTGAATTAAGGAGTTACAGGCAAAGTTTCCAGCAACAGCCCCCACTCTTGTGTAAACCAGTGTGGTGACTGCCCACTTCATCTCACTATGAAGCACTTGTCCAGCAAATGGGAACCAAAAAGCAGGCAAATCATTTCTACCTAATAGTTTCTATTACCTCTCTTTGGTAGGGGAAATCATCTTCTCACAGACACTTCTTGCTGCCTGTCTCTGGGTGTTTTTCTGGTGATCTAACAAACCTTCTTTAATATGATTTCAAAAGTTTCAAAAGCAGCAGTTTGGTAACACTTTGCTGCTACAGCTCAACACTTCTATCCTTCAGTCATTTCCATGAGACAGGCAGAATATGAACTCTGGATAAGTCCTTGATAAACTGAAATAGCATTTACTTTATCTGTGCTTTCTTCCTGGAAATATGTTTTAAATTCATTCTTACAGCCACTTGTTTTCAACCACTTTCAACCACTTGCTCAGGCAAGTCTCTGCCAGACTGTGTGTACCTGTCCCTAGCTCCTGTATTTAATCACCTTATTCCCTGATGAATGTGCAGCCTTATGGGTTCTGGCATTTACTTGTCCATTTGACATCCTTCAAATCTGAGGCAGCAGCAGAAAATGTGGCCTTCTCATTCCAGTCATGTTTCTGCTTTTTCTTTCTCTCCTCCTTCTCGTTCATCCCAAAGCAAAACACTTTGGGTTTTCTTTTTTTTCTTTTAAATCACCCTGAATGAGACAACTCCTCTGGCCTACTCTGCAGTAGCTCTTCTCCACCCTGGGAGCCACAGAATGAAACTGGGAGAGCTGTGAGGTTTTTAAATTGTTCTTGTAGTGTAAGGGACAGAAAATCTTGCTCCTTGACTCCTCAGGCATCTTCTGCCATTTGAAGTGGAATTGCTGTCCTGCAGTGCCCACACGATTACAGAAACTGGTCCCTTCTTCATTGACACAGTTTTCACTTTTTGTAGTGAATGGAAAAGATTTGAGTCAGCTCTATTTGCCATTCTCAAAAATATTACTCTGAAGCACTTTGCTCTCCTGGGCTGTCACCAGCAGCAGACCTACCACAGAGGCAGAGGTCCCACTCCTGGTCCCAGCAGATGCCCATCCACTGCAGGGGGAATTTCCCAGTGGTTATTCTGCTGGGCACCAGATCAGTGAGGATCAAGGCTGGCACAGTTCCCTGGGAGCACCTCTGTGGGACTGGAAGGTGGGATGGGGAAGCAGGACCATTCTGCTTTGACTGGGACACCAAGGCTCCTTAGCACCCTGCTGTAGGCAGCTCCCCACTTTCTGGCCTGGGACGCACTGACCTGGGACGTGTGTGTGACTGAGTGACACAGGAGCTGGTAGCACAGGGAATTTTTGGTTGCTCCACAAAAAGCCTGGTGCAGCCCCCAGCCCCGTGGGGCACTGCTCCCTCTGTCCACTGGGTCAGCAACCAGCCACCCAGCCAGGCTGTGGCCAGTTGGCAAGGGCTCAGCAAGTGCTGGGGCAGGAGGGAGAGACAAGGGCAGCCCCATTTGGGCATCCACAAGCTCTTAGCCCAGCTCACCTGTACAGGCCACAGGTTTATCTGGGTCTGGGCCTCTGGAGTGAAACCCAGAGCAGATGCTCCTCCCTGCTCCTCCGGGAGCGTGCAGGAGAGCCCAGCACTGGCGGGAACAGTGAGCTGCTTTGTTTATTGTTCCCCCAAATGAGAGTAAAAGGAGAGAGAAGGGCTGATGTAAGAGAGTAAGCATGCTGCTGAAGATTTGCTTTTAAGCATCTAGGGCTCTGCCTACACCATCTAACAGAAAGGGATTGTGAGTCTCAACAAAGTTGAAATTAATCTTCCAGACAAAGTCAGCTTTCTTCCACCAGCCCTCCCAGCAGCACGTTTCAGCCACCCTTCACTGCCTGAGCATTTTCCAGTTTGCAAGTAAATGCCCCAAACTGAGATACAGAATCCCTTTTCCCATAAATGCCCAAATGTAATTACTACTAATAAGCTTGATTTAACAGAAGAGATGTGGGAGATGTGCAGGAGAAAAAAGAGTGGAAAGGCTGGACAAGGGAAGCACATGTCAGGGTCCAGCAAAGGCAGGACCTGCCACAGCACAAGGGCAACAGCCCAAACATGTGCCAGGAACAGCAAACACAGCACATTTGTGGGTCACCACTCAAAAAATAGAAAGGCTTTCAAGCAGAGCCCTGTTACTCTTATTGTTATTTCTTGGTGTTACTCCTGTCATGCACACAGAGCTCGGGATCACAAATGGCTGCAACATGGGAGGGATGTTGTAAGAGCCTGTGAGTTGGGTCACAGATGGGCAGAGAGCTGGAAGAGAAAACTGCTGCAGCAAAATCTCTGACAACCTTCTCAGTGCACAGCCCCTGAGGGCCTAAAGCACCTCCGTGCCTGGCCCCTCTCTGCCACACTGTGGTCCTTGGGGCTCATGGTCATACAGTATCTCTGCATCCCACGGCCATCCGAAGTGCTGGAGAGGCCCCTGCCTGCCTTCACCAACCCTGGACCTGGCAAGTGACTGAAAATGCAGGTCCAGCAAGAAAACAGAAAATAAATCCTCCACACTCACCTCTTTTGACTCCTCATGGCACTTTGGCAAACACAAGTTTGCTGATCTTTCCAAAATTCATGTGAGGTAGGTAAATAATACCTTTAATTTTAGCAATCGGGAGACCAAGAATGCAAATACACATAAAGCAAGGCAGGGACCAGACATAATCAGAGACCTTTTCTACATCAGTTTAAAACAGAAGATGTCTCTTTGCCTAGTGAAATGCATTGGAGTAAAAATACTTTTTACCCCCAGTACAAATAACAGAGATTATTAAAATGGGATCATTTCCAATAACTCCTTGGTTAGCACATTGGTGCATTGGGCATGCCAGATATAAACATACTCCCCTGGGAGAACAATAGGGAAATAATCAATGTGATCTTTGCTCCAGTCAGCTTGTAATTGATCAAACTTTAAAGCCTGCATGCATGAGGTCAGCATTTCAGCTTTCAGTTTGCAAACAGCCTAAGTTTTAAATTTCTTGTGCACAAAAGAGCCCACAAAAAAAAGCCCATTAAGGTCAGCAGTGGCATTTTTTTAAGTGATGGAAATATTTCAATTGTTAAGTTTTCACATAGCTCTAGTTAACAAAACCTTACTGTGAGTCAAACTTAAGAGGCCAAGCTTTTGTCACACAGTAATTCATATTATTTTGCAGCCTTTGGGATAAGTGTGCTACATGGCTCTTTTTGATCAGTAAATGACTAGGCTGAGGGAGTACATTTGTATCTCAGGCACTTATTCATATACATGGGTGACCGCATCCTTATGCTGCTTATAAATGTCAACAAGAGCTGATTTTGCATATAAAACAAATCAGGCAGCTTTCAACTGCAGTTTATAAGCATTTAAGGACTTCAGTTTTTCAGTTTCTTCCTTTCAGCTGGTAGGTCTGCGAGCCAATAGGTAGAAATGTAACACTTTTCTCTTCGTGTTCCTTTCCTTTCTCCATAATTTCTTTGATATGAACACTTGAGGAAGCAAAAGAGCATCTGTAAACCATCTGCCAGCAGGAAGGAAGAGTTGGGCAGGCACAGGAAGCCTCAACCACACTCCTGGCATCCTCAGCATGAACCATGCCAGAAAAATAGCTGAGAGGAGGAGGGAACACGTCTAAGGCTGGGCCAAAATACTCTGCATCCACCCACCCCTCCAAAAAGCCTTTGGAGGTGCTGGGATGCCAGGTGGCTGCTGGGGCTGCCCAGCAGAGCACTAGCCCTGGCTGCTGGACCATGAGTGCATCCTGCAGCACCAAGTGCTCAGAGCTTTAAAGAGGGTATTTTGAAAACTCAAACACACCTGCACTGACAGCCCTATAAGAATAAAGGTAAAAATAAAACTGGGCTTTTCTGTTCCTGACAGACCAGCAGCCCCACAGGCGCACAAACTAATCATCTGCACCCAGTGAAGAGCAGCAATCTACAACAGAAGCTGCAAACTTTTCAAAAGACAAAAGAATATTTCAAGTTTAAGCCACATTCAGTTGTATTTGAGACTGAAATATTAGTGTTTTTCTGATGTTCAGCCTGGACACTTAGGTCTGGAGCACAGATGGAAATGGCTGTATTTCAACATGCAACTCTGCTTACAGCTGAGCCTGGCTTTGGTGCAGATGGGGCCAAGTGATGTCACCCACCTGATAAAAATTCATTAGGTGACCTTTCTAGACTGGGAGACCCATGGCACTTTCTGCATCAGGTGTGCAGCAGCAGGGCAGAGGGGCCTGTGAGCATCCAGGCGAGCCTGTGGCCTCCCACAGCCACAGCAGCAGGAGATCCCCCCTGCACCTGGGGTGAGCTGTGTGGGCACCCGTGGCCTGGCTGCTGCCAGACCCCACCAGCCAGGGATGTCTGTGTCCTGCTGCTACTGCAGGGGGAGGCCCTCTGCATCCAGAATAAGAACTGGGAAAGAAATAAGGTCTGTGGTTGAAACAATTAATTTTCCAATGCAAATAGGCTGTTGTAATGATCAAATAATTCAAATAATTGCTTGGGGAAAAAAAAACAAAACACAACAACAACAACAAAAAAACAAACCACAAAACATGCAAGCTTCTATTCAAAATTGTGTCAGAGCCTGGCACTCACCCCTGGCTTTATACAGCTATTAGCACTCAGGCTTTTCATTCTTGTGCTGAATTTCAGTTTAATACCACCTACCTGGTGACTTGTGTTCGTGTGCCAAAGTCCAGGGACCTCATTGACTGCAGCACTTCAATACAGCCCATGTACTAGGGAAAACAGAGGAAAAGGAGGAGTATGTTAATATCTAGCAAGCAGGTAAGAGGAGGATCACAGAAGGAAGCAAATGTGATTTCAGTCTTTTAAGTATATACAGAACCAAAGTCTAAAGGGAAAATCAAATCAGCCATCCTAAAGCTGCTTCCTAAATAGAGCTTGTTTTACTGAAAAGTGTAGAGAAGAGCAATAAAGATACCCATGGCTTTAACAACATAGCACAAAAAAAAAAAAAAAAAAGGTAAAGCACTCTGGAGACACGAAATCCAATAAATCCTTTTTTTCTCCAGTTCTGCTCATTCTCACTGATTGGCTTGTGGCACTGAGTTGGGAGGAATACATGAATGTTGGAGGGAAATTCCCCTGGAGCAGAGGGGCTCTGGAAGCCCTGCAGGACTGATGCCCTCAGAGCACCCGTGCAGACAAGCTGAGTGTCCCTTCAGAGCAGTGGGAGGCACTACCAGGCATGAGGAAAACCACTGGGTCTGTTCTGCTGCACAGCTGATGATAAATAACCTCTGCAGAAGATGAAGCAGGTAGAGTTGCAATTCCAGCTCATAGCAACAGCTCTTATGAGCCTGCACTATAAACTGACCTGCTTTAAATTAGAGGCTGCCTCCCACACTTCAGTTGCATGGGGCAGAGCTGGGGGCTTTTTCTATACTTGTTTGAGATTTGCATAGGACTGATTTTCAGAAACATCAAGCTTGTGATGGCATGTTAGGCCATAGACTCCCCTGATGTTATGTACAAACCTATGGAACATTTTCATCTCAATGAGGTGCACTAGTCTAAGTCTGTCCACTGAGTTTAACTCTCCCAAAACATATGTTACTAACTCCTTCTGTTGATAATAATTTCTCTGCTGCTGAAATGCTGACGTCTCCATTTCACCAGGCTGGCATAGGGCTGGGTCTCTCAGTTTCCACCCCACCACCCCTTTCCATAATGAATTCTGTTAGAGGAAAAAGGGCTTTGGGGAGCATCCTGCAGTGCTCAGGCAGTGCCTGTGGGCTGCAGTGACAGCCTGTCTTCACAGACCTCTCCTGCAGACAGTCAAAGCCTCTGGGATACAGGAGGCAGCCTGGAAATCCCGGCAGGACACATATGCACCATCCTCTTGTTCTGAATGGCCAGAGGAAGCATGTTCTGCCCAGAGAAAGGGACCTTATTTACCTCCTCTGCTTCACTTCGACCGTGAATCAATTTTTCTCCTGGGCCATTCAGAAGGGGTTGGATTTAGGTATCTGTTTCAGCTTTGGAGTCTTTCAGAAATGAATGAGTGTGTTAAAAAGAGAATGCATGTGTGCAGTCAAGCAGGGATTCCACAACAATTGTATTATCCCTATTTTGGTTTCATTCCAAATAGCAAAGTAACCCTTGGGAGAACTCCAGAATTAGGTCAGAGCCCTGGAAGGACATCAATAAGAATCTGAAGGGTTAGCAGAACTGCTTCCCTAATGAACATTTAATGACTTTGTAAAAGACTCTGAGAGCTACCTTACTTGTTAAAGATACTCCTGCTTAACAGGAACAAAGCAAATGTGGAAAATATGTCTAGAGCCTGAGCTTGTAGAACAGTGGAGACCTCTAATCCTACAGCATCAGGTCGAGCATCCTGTGAGCTAGCTGGCTGCACCTCCATCCTTGAGGAAAGAAAGATTTAAATGAGTAGGTGAGTCATAGGCTGATGAGTCCCCATTGCATCCTGAACAGATGCGTGAGAAGCTACTCCAAGGAAAGATGAAAAATCAATACTAGTTTTTTGCATAAGTGACCCTGAGTGAAGCTGAACTTATCAATGATTCACAAAAGACTTTTTTTTTTTTCTTTCTTTAAAAGCCTGAGTAGGGAAGTACATTACCATGGCACCTCACTGCATCTCTCGTTTATTTTAGCTGCTGTTGGTTGTCTAAACCAGCACAGTCAGTAATGGCTGAACCTTCACATCTCAGTAGGAGGGTACAGAGAACCAGCAGAGGGATGCCATGGGACTGGGGCAGGGGAAATCAGAGTCACAGAGCTGGGGAGAAGCCCATGGAGCACATAAAAGGACAATGGGATACCAGAAGTCTATTCAAGAAAACAAAATACACTCTCCAAGGAAGAAAAAAATAATTAACAAATAAACAATGATAGATTAACCCCTCCCTAGCTGAGTCTGACAAGCAAGACAATTGCTGTACAAGACAAAGGGAAAGGAAGGCAGGAGACAAGGGCAACATCTGTCTTGGAGACTTCTCCTGCACCTGGACTCCAGTTCAGGTGGTGCCCCTGCTCCCCATCCTGTATACCCCAAACTAGTGGGCTCATCCAGGGATACAGTATTGAGGCCAGCTTCCTGCTTTCCTCCTGCTGGGTGGGTTAAGCTGAAGCACTGGCAGGGCAGCAGCTGTGGGAGAGGAAGCCCCAGGAGTGCACAGCCCTTGCCCCAGCCCAAGCTGGGTGTTTCTGTAACATGGTGACAGAGGTGTTGAGGGTCCAGAGGAGGTGTCCAAAGAAAGGGGTTTTTCTTCCAAAGCCCTACAGTGAGGAGCAGGGCTCAGTTTCACTGAGGTGCTGAAAGGAAGCCAGAGGAAGCTGCACATAGGTGTGAGGCTGCTGTACCCAGCCCAGGGCAACAAGCACAGACACAATTGCAGAATTCAGCTGCCTACAAAGAATAAAATACCAACACTGAAACAAGCTGAGCACTGAAGACTTGACATCACCAATGAAGGCAGATGCTGAACCCACTGATCTGTCAGTAGCAGGATGGAAAGCTCTTGCTAGGACAAGTGAAAGCTCTTGGGAGGAAGAGGAGTGAGTGATGCACTGGCCCCTGCTGGAAAGGGAAGGGCTCCTCTAATGGCACCAGGCATGGAGCTGTCCCTGTTTCCCTGCAAAGGGCTGGGGAGAGAGCGTGGGCACAGGGGGAGCTTCATCCCTCCCTGCTTGAATCCAGAGGGTGATCTGGGGCTGGCTGCTGCTCCCCACACTGCTGGCATGGCTGGGGTGTGGGGGAGGAGAGAAGGCAGGTTACTGAAGATACACACATCTTTTCACTTCTATTTAGAAGAGATGATAGAGAGTGACTGAAAACAGGATGGGAGACTGTGTAGGAGGAGATGTGAAGATGCAAGGCAGGGCCTGTGTGAATAAGCTTTTCAGGCACCCTCTAATCCAGACCCATGTCTCATTTCATTCCCTGCCATAACACAGTTAGTGGCTCCAGCTCCGGCTTGAATGACAGACAGTGATTCACCCACAGGAATGATACAGGGAGCAGGGCATGGAGCTCCTAATTAAACAACACAGCTGCAGCCTTCCAATTTTACCTATTAGTTAACAGGCATCCATTCATGCAGAATGCCAAGGGCAGCTCCTACAGACCCTGGGGCCGTGTAACAAAGAATCAAAGGGACAGGATTTGCTCACAGAGGCAGTCAGGAAACATGCTGCTGCTAAACAGCCTCTGTCCAAACATATGTGAGACTACATTCAAATTCCCTAAAAACATAACACAGGCCCCTGGGCAGGAACCTGCCACGAGCAGCCATGCTCTGTGTGCATGAGTATGGCAGGGAGCTGACTCCCATGGAAGCATTTCTCTTCCCAGCACTGCTTTAACAAGGTGCTTTTGAAGCAGGGGGAAAACCTTTTCTGAGCTTCCCACCACCCTCCTTCCTTGAGGGCAAAGGCTGCCCAGGGCAGGTACTGCCTGCAGAGAGGTTGCAGCTCTGAGGTGCAGGGCAGGGGCTGCAGAGCAACAGGAGAGTTTCACTTAGATATCCTTTAATATCTCACTTATAGTTGGGAAGGGATCTGGCAGGAAGGGAGACAGGGCAGAAGCAAGCAACAGCCACTGGCACATGACAGGATGATTGCATTGGAGATACAAGGAGACAGACTTTTGCCCTTTATGTTAAAGAAAAATTACTTTTGCTTGTAACAGCTGAAGTGCCACCTCCCTGTGGCTAGCTGCTGGGCTCAGGGACATGCTTCCCTGTGTTGCAGCACCTGATCTGAGATCTCCTTGCTTTCACCCTGGTGGGAAGTAAAGCACTGGCCTCCCTCCACAGACAACACCGGGAGTCAGCCAGGGATGCAAGGAAGGAGCAATGCAGATCACTAGTTTTGGTGGGGAAGGTTTCTCAGCCCTTCCTTACACACTGCCTCTGGGGGCTTTGGGGTTGAAAAGCCATGGTGTCCACTGGAAAGCAGAGACCACCACAGCTCCTTTGGGAGTAGCACTGCATCCCTGGCAGCTGACACGATGCTGCCATTGAGCCAGTCAGCTTGGCTGCTCATCCTGCAACACACAGCAGCCTTTTACCAGGCTGGGGCCAGTGCTATAGAATGCCATGAGCAGCTGAAGCCCCGAAAACCCCCAGGCTGCTTATTATAAAGGGGCTGGTTGAAAAAAAAAAACCAAGAGTTTGGCGAGGACATGTTTTGATGCACATCAGCAATGCTCTTGCAGCTCTCTTGGGGCTGCTTCCTGCAAGTCCACAGCTGTGGGAGCAACAGTAGTGGGATGATCCAGAGAAGATGCACAGAAACATTTCCCAACGTATTGGGAGGCTCCTACTAGCATCTAGCAGAGAGATTCCCCAGTCAATCAGTTGACTTCCAGGAAGACCAGTAGAAAACTATACTGGAAATACAACCTGGGGAGCAGCATGAGAAGACAAGCCCTTCCCTGCTTCACATCACCTTCCTGTCAAGTCCTTCTCTTCTTTTACTCTTCCTTCTGCCTTTCTTGCTCATGTGCTCCCCAGCAAGTGACACCTCAGTGTCTCTGCTGTCAGCCCTGGGCCACAACAGAAACCTGGGGAAGTTCCCCCCACGCTTCATCGTCTCTGCCTTGTGCCAGAAACAGAATTCTTTAAGTGTGCCTCCAGCATTAGCATTCCAGTATTTGAATCTCTACAGATACCTCAATCACGAGCTCTGCTGCATCAGGGGCTGCTCAGACTGCAGCAGACAAGGGAGGCTGGTCCTGCAGGGTGGGCGCTGGGAAGCAGGAAGCCCTCCACCAGCACCCGCCTTCCTACTGGGCTGGCCAAGAGCTGGGCACCTGGAGCCCTGGCACTGTCACACCCTGCACATGCTTACTAATCTATTTTAGCAGCTTGTTGATGTTGATCAACTGCTCATGTTAGCACTAGAATGTAAAGAAAAGCATTACAGGACACCTATCAGCGTGATGAAATCGCGCATCCTTTCCCCTCACCTGCTACACCCCTCGGGTGAACATCCTGGGGCTCCTGTGGCTCTGCTCACAGCAGCAGATGGGACACTCACAGCTGTGCTGGGACACTGTCACCTTCCAGCCAACATCCCAGCAAACCAGCCATGCCACTGCTGCTGGAAGCCAGGCAGGCATCTCGGTCCTTCTTAGGAAAGGTGGACACAGCTATTTCTCCATGCTGCTGTTCTCCCCTCTGCCCTCCTACCATGTTTCAAAAGGGACTGATTGATTTTTCTGGGCCTTGCACCTTTCCTTAGACTTTCCTGCTTACAAAGCACCACATGGGAGACAAAACTTTCTCATAGCTTGTGGCTTTTTTACATCTTCTGGCAAATGTTGATACCTCCTGTGCACCAAACCAAGCTTACATGCACACTGTCTCTCTTAGCATCCTGTCTGCAGCCCACCAGGAGGAATAGGTGCTAGTTAATAACCCTTGGTACAGCTTGCTCCTGCACTCCACCTTGCACGTCAGGAACAGGCACGAAGGCCTGTGGCACAGGAGCCCTTGACCAGCCCAGCCACTACATTAACATTTCTGAAGGAGGTTTAGACCACTTTCTCTGCCATTCCCCTGTTGTCTTCTTTGGTTCCCTCCATCATTGCCAAGAATATCAGACAGAGCCCTATAGCATCACAGGAGGAAGGTGGCTTTTGCATCCTGCCCACTCACCTCCCAGGGCAGGAGGTGTGGGCAAGAGGTGCTGCATGCAGCAGCAGAGGTCCCAGTAGCCATCCCACACTCTCCATGACAAATAAATCAGCAGCATTGGCCAGCATGAACCTAGAGCCTGGGAGCTGCTCTGCGAGGGCTGGAGAGCCCTTTTCATGGGCCTCACTTCCTCCCTCCAACATGCATTTCAGGCCAGAGCAAACCCTGTTTGAATCGCAGCTCAGCTGCATTCCTTAGGGAGTCTAAAGCCAGTCTTTTGGAGATGGATGTTGTGTTACCTCTGGGAGTGGCTCTGGTCCTTTCAACTGCCTCAGTTTGACATCATGGCCCTACATGCATCAGGAGACAGGAAACAAGGGAGAAGCCAATGATTTGGGCACTGGCTCCAGGAGTGGGAATAGGAATACAGAGGCCACCCTGAGTGGTTTGCTCTGTCAGAGAAGGGAAGCCCCGGGATCAGCACTCACCCGCAGGCCGTAGGTCGTGCCCGGCTCCCCCGCGCCGTCCCCGCTCTGCGCGGCGCTCCGGTCCTGCCCCTGCCCCTGCCCCTGCCCCTGCCCCTGCCGCGGTGCTGAGGGCTCTGCCGGCAGCCACAGGCAGCAGCCACAGGGAGCCGCCGGGGTGGGGG
>NW_009952711.1:8302436-8303532 GCF_000747805.2 Chaetura pelagica
CCTGCCCCTGCCCCTGCCCGCCCGCGGGAGCAGCGTCCTCAGCCCCCCACACCGAGCCGTGTCCCGACGGCCTGGGGGTGAGGGGCAACTTGTCCAGGTCGGGCTGTGGGTAGGAGGCCGAGAGGCAGCTGATCTCGGGCGAGGTTGGGCTGCTGGGGATGGTGACACACTCGGTGAGCTTAATTCGCGGCACCTCCTTCGTCCCCAGGCAGAAGCTTTTCAGCCCCGGCAGGCTGGACGGGTTGGCCAGTTTGATGTTCGCCATCCGGGGGATCAGCGTGCACAGGGTGGTGCAGGTGTCCTGCGGCCCCAAGGAGACATCTTCTGTCAGTAAATTAGGTGTTGAAGAATGAGAAGAGGAGGAAGAACCTTTGATATTTAAAGGCGTATTTTGCGCACCTTCGTCTAGGGATGTTATGGAATCATTCCTGAACCGGCTGTACTTAGCCCGGTGCAGCATTCCTGGATGTCTGAGCAGCCCCACATACAGGACGTGTCCGCCGAGGCTCTGCTGGCTGCGTTCTCTCATAGCCTTGGCACTTCTGTAAATGGATGCTCTCGCATGAATTGGCTCTCGTAGATAAATTATATGGAAATCAAGCAAGTCAAATAATTTTAAAAACAGAAAGCGATTGGATCTTTTTGCTGACTCCCTCTCGAGCGGTTTTCTTCAATGGACAATGCTTAAAACTGCATGGACATCTGGCATTTTGTAAGCAGCAATAAGAGCAGCACACAGGCGAGCTCATCAGTGGCACGGCAGCTTAAGCTGACGAGCCGCTATCCAAACCTGCCCTCATTCCTGCCTCAGGCCAGGCTCTAAATCCCACCTGGCTCTGCAGACTCACAGGTGCAGCATCTTTAACTGCAGAGTCCCGGCTGCAGCGACAGCTCACGCATATCCCACACAAAGCAGAGCACGGCAGCTACAAGCTCAAGCACATTTTCAGACTGGCAGGAACCCCGTAAGGTGCCCAGGTCTCTGCGTTTCCATCGGCGGCTGCCCCGAAGGCGAAAAACCCTCCCCGCGCTGCAACGCTGCTGCCCCGCGCCCCGGCACAAACCCCCCAGTTTCAGAAGAACAGCGCTCAGCGCC
>NW_009952711.1:8304201-8305027 GCF_000747805.2 Chaetura pelagica
GCGGTAAAGCGGCTGTGGCGGAGAGGAGAGGCCGTGCTCCCCCCTGCCCGGCTTGTGGCAGGAGCAGAACGTCACCACCAGAGAGCTGGACAGACACAGAGCTCTACTCAGCCGTTACACTTTATATATTTTTCTCTCGTGTATGAAAGCTGCTGTTAATCCTGAAAGATGCAGCAGTTGCTACCCTGAAGGATGGAAACCCCCAGTCCAGCCTCTGCCGGTGAAGCGTGGCTGGGAGAGGAGGTGGCTGCTTTTGAATCAACCCTTTTTGGGGAGGGTGGCTCAGACTGCTCACAAAATCAAACCCAAAGGCAAAACCTGGACCAGCCACAAGTTACGAAGAGTCACTAATTTCTCATGAAGCTTTAATGATGGCTGTGAGCACCAAAGGATAGAAAATATTCAGCAGTGACTAGCAGCACTATTGATTGTACATAAAGCCCAGAAAGTCTCCTGGCATGAATGTTTTTCTTAAACTCTTTCATTTTGACACCACACTAGAACACAATGAATTCAGCTGCAAGAAGCCACCAGGATGGAGGGGCCACGGTGCCCTCACTGGCAAGGGGGAGTGACTGGGGGGACAGGGGGAGGGGGCAAGCTGTGCTTATGGTAGTGGGGACAACAAGGACCAATGTTCAAGGAGATGCTGATGCCCCAGGTCCCTGTCTTGTGGGACCTCCCAGCTTTCTCTATTTACTGCCATGAAGGACATGCAGCTGGACAGCCTAAAGCTTTACCATCCTTCCTGTATTTTCTCTGAGCACACAAGAAGGGTTTTCCTGCTTTATCACAGCCTCTTGGCATATATGATAGCACCAGGAAA
>NW_009952711.1:8305151-8333239 GCF_000747805.2 Chaetura pelagica
GGTGACCAGGTCACTCCCCCATGCCTTGGGTCAGGTAGAGACTAGTTCATGGGCATGGGCTGTCTCTGGCCCATGTTCTCATCTCATGAGGCCTCCTGCCAGCTTTTCCTCCCTCAGGAGGCAATTTGAGCCTTCCTCACCTGTGTGAGGGAGAAAAAGGGCAGGCAGAGTCCCTGCTGGCCCTGCAGGAGATGCAACCCCCACTGTACCCTACTGGAGCTAAGGAAGCTGGCAGGTGAAAAGGGTTTGTGCGACTGACTTTACAGCTGTGTGGTAAAAGAGGACATTTTCAATAAAAAGGAACACTAATGCAACAGCCCATCCCTCACTAATCCACCCAGGAGCTGTGTCTTGAGCCCTGCATGGCAGCAGCACCTGCTGCCCCATGACTGGAATGTTGTTGTGCTCCCCAGGTGCTGGGGGGGGACTTCCCCAGAGCAGCCAGAGAGGTCGGCACGTGAACTGGCCCTTCCCAGCTCACAGGCACCAGCAAGTGCAATTCACCTCCCCCCAGAGCGTGGGAGGTGAAGAATAGCTGGTGGTTTACAGCAAATTCCAGAGAAAAATAAAACTCTGACAAGCTCTATTTTCACCAGCGATCAAGAAATACAAGTTCAAGAGCAGAAGGCAGCAAAGAGCAGCATTGTCCAAGGAACAGTAGCCATTGCGGGGCGGGGGAGGAGGGAAAAGAAAAATGCCATGCCTTTGTAAATTAAAAAGCTTTTTTCTGAGGCTAAAAACAAGATTTCTTTTTAAGATACTGGGAAATCAGCCTCTGACCAGCACAGAGAACAAAGCTCCTTTAAGCACTGGTGAAACTCAGCCTACAGCTTTGTATAACAGCCTAAAAGGAGCCTGTGTTTCTTGCCCACAGCTCGAGTTCCTGGTTGCCCGCAGTGCTCAGGCCCAGGGAGTTGCCCCAGCTCCCTGCCCCCCTGCCCCCCAATGTCACAACACAGGGAAAAGTCGTTTTTCCCCTCATGTGGCTGCTGCCATGTGCCAGTGTATGCGGCCAGAGAGCTGTGCCCTGCATGGCTTTTCAGGCTACATGGGAATGTCCTTCTGATGCACAGGTATGAGCTGAGACCTCCCTTGGTCTCCATTTTACCAGCCCCATCACACCCAAACCCTCCATCACACCCAGTTTCCAGCTCCAAACAGCCTTTCAGTCTCAAATATGCTGCACGGACGAGCTTTCAGTCATGTGTTGTCACAGGGGACAGAAGCTTTGGCAGATGTAGCCACATTGACACAGCAGCACCATTACACAGGAGCTGCACCAAGCACCTAACCAGCTACAGCCACCTCTAACACCCCTCTAAAAGAGCTGCTGAGAAGACAAGCCAGCAGCAGCCACATCTCCAGTGTCACTGCAGGGATCCTTCGTGGCAGGAAGGAGCAGTGCCAGCCCAGCGTCACAGGAGCCCCTGGGCATCCTTGGGAGCAGCACCATTTCAGGTTTGGGGCTGTGGGAGCACAGCTGCAGCAGGCAGCCAGTGCTGCAGCACCCTGCCCTTGCAGTGCAGGGCCCAGGGATTGCCAGGACGCAGGCCCGTGGTGCCTGGTGGCAACAGGAGAGCTCCAGACAAGGTGGGGACCAGCTTGCAGGAGGGCAGCCAGCTCAGCCCCAGGACTGTGTGGGAGCAAAGCTGTCGCCCACCTGCAGAGTCAACCCTTGCAGGAGCCCAGAGAAAGCTGTTATGTCCTTTGTGCAACTGGCATGACAGAGCTCAGCATTTCTGTTAGAACAGGGAATAAATGGGGGATTTTTTTCCCCTGTATAAATAGCTACAGCAGAGTTAATTTCATGCCAAGGTGCACTGAGCTGATCTGCCTTCCTTCCTCATTGACACGCCTGGCTGACACCGGCAGAAAACAGCAAAGTGCAGCAGAGCAGCAGGAAAACCCTGTCACCAGGGGTGGCAGGTACCTTTGGGAAGTCCTCACTCATTAGCACTACCAAAAGTCCTGCACAGCCCCTCTTCCATTTCAATTGAGAGAAATTTCTTTTCCCACATGCTGGATTGCTGTCACTGTTTTTTTTATCTCCTATGGATACTTTTCCCTTGCACTGAATGAGTTAAAACTAGGCACATGCAGCAACTGCAGCCCACCTCCTACTTTTCAGGGGAGCCAGAGGGGGTTTGCAGGGGCTGAAGATGCATTGCTGAGAGCTACTAGGTTTGAGGAGGACAGAGGAACAGCTGCTACCACATCCCTGGATACAAAAGTTGGAGATTAGACTATCACTGCTGTTCTCCTGTTCTAGCTCTGAAGGTTCCAACACTACTAATCCCAGAAAACACATCCTGGGGTGACTTACAGATATGATGCAATTTTCCTTCTTGGACACCACAGTTCTGTTCAGCTCAGTTTAACTATTCACAGCTATGTTGCTCTGTCCAAAACTGCAGCCAGAAGACAGCAGAACCACCCTGGGATAAGACAGCAGAAGGCAGGGCTGCTCTGCCTGGCACATCCTTGCAGCTGGACCTGAGTGGGAAGATCCAGCACAGCATACATGCTGAACTGGATGTGCTTTATTCCCTTCCTTTTCACCTCCTCTTTGCCCGGCAACACCACCACTTCCTCCTTCATACACCACTGGGCTTTACCTTTTCCACCCGGACAGTCCCATAGCGTGGGGGGAGAGCAATGAGATGGAGACTCCTGTGCAAGGAACCAAAATTTAGACCCCAAATGTGGCTCAGCAGCCAGCACAAAGCCAGTCCTTGCAGGTCCCAGTGAAAGCAGTCACCAAAGATAAACCCCTTGTGCCCCAGACTATAAACAGCAGTTGCAAGGAGGTGAGAGGTGAACACCGGAGGGGAGCAATATGTGTGAGACCTGTGCCACAGCTGTCCCTTCTGCCAGGGGGATGATGCCACCTCTGCAGGCTTGTCCAGAACACACCAAGACACTGTAAGTCATCAGAAAACAATATACTGCTCCACCCACTGCTTTCTGAAAGGAGATCTGCATCGCAAGAACCTAAAGATACATTCAGCAGCACTTGCTGGCCTGTCGCAGCACTGCTTGTGAGGAGGCCGAGTGACCCTGAGCAACACCCAGCATCATCTGAGGCCTGTTTCCCCACAAAGTGCTGAAAGCAACAGCAGATGAAGTGCTAGTGCACTTCACAGCAGGAGGGATACAAAGACAAATTTCAGCCTAAAGCTTAATCTCTGCAGAATTACCCACCACATAAAAAGTTTCAGTAACAGGACCACAAAACTATAGTCAGCTTGAAGGGAAGCTGGAAGCAGTCAGGCTCCAGTGGCATCACAGGAGCTTTGTTGTACCCAGGCAGCAGCAGGCAGGGAACATCCTTTCCTGAAATTCAGCTCAAAGCTGTATTTTTGTAGGACAATCCACTAGGACATTTGAAAAGAATAAATCTTGCAACACAGCTGAGCCTCTCCCAGTGGCTCCTCAGCTGTGCAGAGGAAAATACTGAAGGAGTTACCCTCACTCAGCACCTCCAGCTTCCATCCTAGTTGTAGTAAATCAGAAAGGAAAACAACATCAGGACATTTCTGATTGCTTCACTGTTGTTAATTTGCTCTCTTCCCCTACAATTAACATTCAGAGGCATAATCTCTTTTAGGGTTTGTTATGGTGTGTGGTTGGGTTTTTTTAAGCCATATTGAACAACAAAAAAAAAATACTAACCCCCCCCGTTTTTAAAATCCCTGACTTTTACACGCAGTGATCCTGTAAACCTGAAAGCAAATCCAAAGAGCAATCTTTGTTGCATAAATAGTGCCATTTGCCTGGCTGGGGTCTTTCTGCACATTAGGGACAAGCAGATCCATGAACTCCAGCCCTGTCAGCACAAACCTGGTGCCCAGGAGCTCAAGCTGCTCTGAGTGCAGGGGAGGTGCTGGTGCTGCTTGTAACAACCTCAGTGCAGCAACAGCAGGAGCATTTTTTTGCTTGTGGTTGCTCTTGTGTGTGTGCAGCAAACACCAGAAGCTGCCTATGGTGTTACTTACTCAGTTTGCAATGCTTTAGTAAGTAATTTTCTTGTCACTTCCACAGCACAAGTCACACGGTGCCACCTACTTTTCCAAAACTTGTATCAGGTTGAGAAGACTGAGGCAAAACCCAGGTGTGAGGAACAATTTTGTCAGCAAGTGATAGCACCTACAAAGTAACGGTTATAACAGAAGCACTTTCAAGAGAAGACAACTGCAATAGCAGAATTGAAACACGAAGTTAAAGCACATAAATAGAAAATTCAAAATTACAGGATGAAGCTGTATCCTTTTTGAATTGCTACAAATATGTCAGACGTGGGAGTTGCAAAACCAGTTAATGACACTGTTACTAGAGCCACGGAAGCATGAGCAGTTACCAGTGAGTCACTGGAGAACAGGGACAACATGCTGACAACTTTTCTGTTATTTTCCAAAGGTGACTTCATGCATCAGTGTAACAATAAAGGCAGATCAACTTAAATGCTCATTCATTTGCAGCATGCAAGAAATCCTAGTTTGTGGAAATGCCTGTGGTTATTCTTACTCATTTGCTCTTAAGTAAATGTTCTTTCCAACTCAGTCTTCTGGACCTCAGTTCAGACCCCTGGTCTCTGAAAATGGTATTTTCCTAAATTGTTTTTCTGGTCATTGTTGAGATGGTGTGTGACAACAGGGACCTGGACTCCATCACGTGAGAAGTCCTCAGCTCCTTTTGTCTGCTTGTTCGGCCTCTGCCTGCGACCAGCCAGTGTCGGTGACCGGAGGGGCTGAGCTCCCTGCGCTGAGCTGGGGCCCGAGGCACCAGCAGCCAGAGGTGAGGAGCCACCACGGGGCTTCTCCACCCTGTGGCCAAATACGGTGCGACACAGACCTGTTCCACCGGTAGTGCCAGGGCAGCAGAAACCCAAGATAAAGTCGTTGTGAACAAACACATCACTGCAACAAAGCCGTAAATTTCTACAATCATTTTTATTAGTTATGCAAGAATCCCCACTAGTATTTACATAGTGCAAAAAAGCTGTTATTACTCCAAAAAGGTACGGTAGACAGAACAATTATCCTTCATACAGCAAAAAAGAAATGGAACCAACCCCTTCATATTGTATTTTATAATTGTTTTTCTACTGCTTTAACCTAAATATTACTATAATTTTAGACATTAAAGATTAAACAGCTTTCCATATTAGAATCTATTTAAAAGTAAAGTACATGAACTATTTATGAACATTTAGAAGGTGGGCTGTGCCAACTGGGTTTCTACTTTCAGTGTTTCCATTCATTGGCCTGGAAGTTTTGGGTTAGACCTTCTCACATTTCCTTGTGTGTGGCAGGGTGTGCAGAACCCCCCGTACATGTTTCTGTGGCTTCTTCTGCTGGGTTTTGTTTCCTTAACAAATCATCATGTCTAATTTTTAAATGGCTAGCAATGAAATCAGCTCAAGAGTTTCAATAGTTGGCACAACTTCACAGGAAATACTTAATGACAGTTTCGGCAAACAGCAGCTTTGCAAACAATACTTTTTTTTTTTACATATGTATTTAAAGTAACATTATTAAAATTTAAGCTTGTGTTAAAGAACTGGACAGAATCACATGGAGTAAGCACCCACCCACCTAAATGAGCATAAAGACATATCTTTACCAGAAGAACACCAAGTGCATTACTGAACATTTTCTAGAACAAGTTTTTAAAACACAGGTCAATGCCCTCTGTCACTGTTTAGTTTCAATCCTACAACTACCTGCACACAACTTAAGCAGATAAACAGGCCACCAATTTAAGCCAGTGAACTAATGCTCTTAAGCATGTGTTGAGGTCCTTAACCTTACTCAGACATTTTCACTTGGTCCAACTAAGGACAAAAGTTCTACAGAATTTTCTTTTACATATTTGTAATTCATGTTTTATTTTTGACAGAGATACCTAAAGTATTTATATAAATAGGTTGTGTACATAGCCACCTTTATCAGTTTTAAAAGATCCCTACCACAGATACATTATTTTTTACTTTTACCAGATATATTAAGTGGTGAAATAATTTCTATAAAGAATGTCTTATGAAAAGTATATTTGTTTTCTGAATAACCATTTTCACAACAAAAATATCTATACACCTGTAACTACAGAAACATCTCCTGGGGACAGTAACAATCTGTATAACAAACTGCATACTTTTATACTGAAATAGAAATTCATCTACTTAAAAAAAAATCATGGTATTGTAAACCATTTGTATGCTTTCCTTTTAAATTCCGGTGATAACAGAATCAAAATTACCACAGTGAGATACTCTCCTCAAGTGCTCCAAATGGCAAGGAACTTCCCTAATTTTAGATGCAAACAGATCACTCCCAAAGGGTTTGCAATTTCACTCTCACAGTTATTGCTCATTCCCAGCTTATCAAAAAGGAAGCACTAAAACCAGTTTCCTTCACTCAGTTTCAGTTTGCTCCTTCAAGGGTGATCGGCCATTTAAAAAAGACTAGTTCCTTATTTGCTGGCAAATTGAGAGATATAAGAAGTGCTATATCACCTTCAAGAACTCTATTAAACATGTAGCAAAACTGCAGTTAAATAATGGGCTGAATATTACAAGACTTCTTTAATACAAATGTCAGAAAAGTTTAAAATGACAGTCCAAGTTCAGAAAAGACATAAAAAGATGCGCCTTTGATGTTAGTACTTCAAGATCAGAAGTTATTTGAATCACTGGTACTGAAAAAGCAAAAGGAAAAGCTACAAACCCCTTTGTTTTGTGATGTCCTGGTGAAGTTTTGCCCTCAGTGTACACACTGCTCTCAGCTGGCCTCAAGACATGTGCTTACACATCCAAGGGCAAGTTTTGCTTGTCAGCAGTTCAAACACCTATCATTTCTTAAAGCAAACACTCTTTCAAAACATACAGACTGTAGAAATCTGCCATACACACAGTAAAAGGTTTAACATTCAGGAGGCATCATTCTTTAGTCTGTTTTCCTATAAAATGCCTGTTTAACATCTAGGAAGATTACATTAAAGAACTAAGAACGTGACAGAACAGCCAGTTGTCCTAGCAGCTCTCTAAACTGCTTATCTACATAGCATTTGCTATGCCTATACCTACCAAAGCATTATTTACATAATACACACAGTTTCTATTATTCTCATTAGCATCCAAAAACCCCAGGGGTAGATGACTTCCAAATCTGGAGTCTTATTTTCCCAGTGCAACTTAAAATGCCAGCATCACTAGTATGATCAACATTGGTCCCATATTACTAGGAGTGGACTAAGTGCCTAAGTTATCCATTTATTGTGTTTTTCAGCCTAACCAGAGAATTTTAATGCATTTTTCATACAAGTGATCAAGAAAAACAAAGTGGAATTAAAAGAAACATACAGTTGCTATTAAAGTGTTATGCTTTTGAGTTACTCTTTGGCTGCTCCTGTAGTGAAGCTCCTGCTGCTGGCAGTTTCAGTACATCCCTTGCCAATACAAGACAAACATGGAAAAAAAGACTCCTTGACTCCTTACATGGAGGGTTTAGTCACATACTCCATCTTCCATGTGAAACAAATTCATCATCAGTTAATGGGTTTTGCTTCAATATTCAGAGCAAAACTTGGAACAATTCTCTAGGAACATGTATGTTTCAGGGAGGGCATATTTTTGAGTGCTTCAAAGGTACAAGAAACAAATACCTCCCCACACTGCAGGGCACTTTCCCATTTCTTGGAAAAACTACTTCCTTTTCTACTCTAGAGATTGACTCCTAAAGTTGCTACCACTGTGAGAACAGACAAAAAAAAGTCACATTTTGAGTCAGAATTGTTAAGATACATCCTGAACTCAACATAAGGGTGGCCAGAATCAAAGCATGCAGATGATGCAGACACACTGACCCACCACATCACTCACACTTGCTTTTAAAGGATTAATCTTGCTTTTTGCAATGTTATGTAGATGACAACATGCAAAACAGCATTCCTGAGGTAAGTGACAGGAGAAAGAGGAAGTCATCAGTTTACCAGAAGCCCTGGATGGGGATTATGGTTAATGATTCATTTAGTGTGGTTTGGCAGAGAGCAACTGTGGAGAGCATGGGGAATTTGCTTTCTTTCCTGTTGTTTTTTTATAATGCAATATTTCCACCTTGTAAAAAACCCCAAAGCATTAATTATATCCCTCTGGTTTAAAGTTTTTCTGGAATCCAAGTTGTTAGAGTTTACTGTAATAATCTCAACTATCAGCAGCTTTTTAGCAATGCATTTACTGCAATCAACTAAAAAGCTGCATCTATGTTAGGATAAAAATCACAGATTTCTCCATTTACTTTCCACTAAGACTGTAAATGGGGTTTTCCAGCTTTTCTTTCAAGAGAACCAAAATTTTACTTTTATTTTAAGATAGAACTAGAAAATCATGGCCAAATACACTGGTGTTATGGTTTTCTGCCAGACACGCCAGTGTAAATGGCTGGCAATTTGTCAGTCTTAATGTAGGTTATCTGTTTGAAAATTAGCTAAACAGTCACATCCTAAAAGAATTTTGCTTAAAACTGGTCAGTTACAAGATATTTCCTCTTACAAAAGATGAAATTAATACTTACTGACAAAAATTCCACACGGTTTTTATCCTGGGAAATAGATACTGATCAAAAGCTAAGCTAGTTTTTAAATCAAACAAGTAACAGACAGCTACAAAAATATTGTTGTGAATTAAATACACATATTAAATGTTTAACAGTGCAAAATGTTGAGATGAAGCATACGAAATAATGGCTGCAACCTTTACAACAGTTAGTTTTAATAATTTCTAAAAAGTTCCTGAGTTCCTGCTTATTTTTATGGCATATAGATGGAATCTGTGTGGTCTTTATTCAAAGAACTGCAGATGGTGGGTTTATGTTGACTGTTACTTGCATGCTTATCATTTGTCCATTCCTCACCATCAGTGACTGGATCAGCCTGCTCAGAAGTCTCTACTTCTTCCTCTTCACTTTGTTCTTCATTGTCTTCTTCGGCACCACTAAGGGTCTTCCCAAGCTGAAGAGTCTCCATAGTTCTCTGGGTCTCTGAAACCCAAGATTCAATTCTGCTGTTAAGCTGAACCTCTACAGAAATTGGTTCATGGGCATAATCCTCATCATCATCTTCATCTTCCTCCTCCTCTTCTTCTAGCATTCCTGGTACCAGAGTACTGGTGGTACTGGTCATGGAGGAATTCAGAAGATGGCAGCTGCCATCCAGTGATCCGGTTTCTGTACTCTGCTGTGAGGCCCATTCCAGATTGTCATCTGGTTTCACCTCATCTTTGTCACCTGATGTGGATTTTCCATGATTTATTGCTGAGGTAGTCCCAGTTGTAGCCAGATGTGGTTGTTTCAGAGTGGCTTTTTCCATCTGACCATTCCCAGCTTTCTCTGGTACCACAGTCTTACATGAGGATTCTCTCTCATTTTCAGAGGTTTCTAACCCATCAGATGTTTCCACCATATTTCTCCAGTTTGTTTCTATAAGTTTACAAAGAAGTTTAAGTGGGAAACATTAATTCTTTCTACATAAAAGTATTTTTCCTCAACATCTCAGAATAGTATAAATAGCAATAGGAGCTAAATATATTTATGCTTGCTCAAAAATTTTGGATGGCAAAAACAGGATGAGTGGAAAGGGAGGGACAGTAGGAAGAACAGTGAACAACTTTGATTTTTTACAGTATCCTAAAACAGACATTACAAAGTTGCAAGTCTGTGCACCAATTCTCCCTTTTATTCCCTCTGTCATCCAGGCTTAAGCAAGCAGATACATTTGCCTTTTGCTTGCAGTATGATCATTCATTACCATCTCAAGTTCCAAAATTTAAGCTACACATCCTATCTTCAGAAACCTCAATAATTTAGTTCCTACCCTCTGTCATTGGTCCTTCAATCATATTATCAATTCTGGGTTTGGTACCAGTTCAATACAACTGGAGAAGCCATTTCCTCTGATTTATGAAATGTTCTATTTTTAGCTACATTTTGCAATAAGCAGCATTTGGAAAATTCCAGCTTCTAAATACAAAAGTAATTTTTAAGATACTTACCATACTCCTTCTCATTCACTTCAGATATGGGTTCAGAAATAACACTACAGAATGAGATAGCACTTGCTGCAGAGGGGTTACGAGAATGACCCATGTGATGAGGCGCCTTCTTGACATTCTTCAAGGCTTCTTCTGCCTGTTCCTGTTCCATTGCAGCAACCATATCTCTGTAGGCTTTTCTGGCCTCTTCAGTCAGTGATACCAGCTTATTGAATAGGTCCTAAGTATGAAAACAGTTTTTACACTCAGTGGTTTTTACAAGTAAATTTCATGTTAAACTACTCCTTTTACTCAAAGGTACATTACATAGTGAGTCTTAAGTTAATTAACACCAAATACTTTATTTCAATAAAAAATTAGTTCTCTCTGTATTAAATAAAAACACCACTCTCCATGTTTATGCAACATTGAGGAGATTTACTTCAAGATACTGTTTTCCTTACAATTTCACACCTTCCAGAGAAATTCAGGTGGCATTTAAGTCTTTTTGAAATCTACAGAGATGTTAGGACCAAAGTGTTTCAACACCTTCATTCATTTCTGTAAACACTGAGTTTCAAGAAAAACACTCTAATACAAATCAGGTCAGGGCCATAATCAAATGCGTGTTAGTCAGGTGTACTCTTCATGACAAATCAATTCTTAACTACAAGGGTTAATTAACTACAATCAATTCTTAACCAGAAGGCTGTTTGCTCCAGCCATTTCTGTGAAGGGAATTACTCACCTCAGCCCCTGAGTAGTTGAAGATACCCACCACACTGACAGGAACCAGTTTGTTCACACAACGGCCAAGAGCTTTACGTCCAAGAGCAAAGACAAAAGGAATTTCCTGTTCCCGTGCCATGGCTATTACATTATACAAAGCCTCATCTAGTCCACCTTGAAGAAAGCATTTTAAATAGGTATCCTGTCAGTTGCATCATAGCATGGTGAGATACAGCTACCCCATTCTGTCAGTAGGCAGTAAAACTCCCAATACACACAATCACCAGCTACTTTGTTCTACAGGATAACAAGGTACACATTACAAGTATAGTGAAAGTGTATAGATCAAGGTGGTATTCTGTCTCTTAGTCCTGCACACACATTAAACCAACATTTTTCGCAGCTCTTTTGGTGTGCAGAGCTTTACTCTTCTCACGTGTCAGGAAGCCCTTGTTCACATTCCTGGTTGGCTAACTAACCAATTCCCACTGCTCTTAAGGAATCCTCCTTAAGGGCATTCAGAGCCCAGGACTCCAGGTACAAAGACTGAATGGAATAAAACTTAGGTCTATTGTATGTATTAGAATATCTATCTTTCTTTAAGTTCTTCACCCCTTGGGAATGAGTTTCTTCCAGAATGGAGCAGAAGAGAGACAACTGCACAACTGATTCTACAAGTGTTATATCATGCATAGTAGCTAAAAAATGCTTCTACCCTTGCTAATCAGCACTTCTAGTCAGCACAAGAAAACTGTAAACAGTTAAGTGCACCACTTATTATTTATACCTTTTGACTGGATTTTTTCGCAGTTGGGAGATATGATTACACACTTGATCTTGTTTAGTTTCATATGCTTAGTAACCTCACGCAACCCCATCACAAGTCTCCTCTTTGCTTTGGCTCTCATGGGATCCTTTTGATAAACCCGTTCCTGGAAGCTGACAAGCTGTTGCAGTAAGAGAGTCACACACTCATCTATTTCTTTGCTTAGAACCTGATTACAGTATCTGTCAATTCAAAAAACAAAATATTAGAATAGCACATAATCAATTTCACTATTTCACTGAGCCTTTTTTTGCCAAATAAAAATAATTTTACTTCCTCAGAACAGTTATTAAATGCTAGAATTACTAAGAGGATTTAGAAATCAGACTGCATGCTGATCCTCAGAACATTTATAATGCCAGTAACATCCCTTGCCTCAAGAATTTGGTCAAAAAGAATATTAAAAATACAAAGAAACACTCCAATAAGTGCCTCAAGCAACTAGTTTCCTTAATCTGGTAGGCTACAAAAATACATTAATAAATAGCAGTAATGTGTAAGAGTGACTCTTACAGTATTTTCAGCATTCATTAAAGTATTCTTCCTTTCCCATCCAATGTACATGTAGCTCTCCTTGAGAATTATTTTTGGAGGACACCTCTATCTAGTTAATTTGTAGCAGCAACAAAAAGAAAATCCAAAGTGCACGTGTACATGCACTATATATGCAGTCCTGCATGAATATACACACAGACCTACACGTAGCAAACCATCTATGGCCAAAAAAAAATACATACTTGCACAAGCTTCTATAGATGAAAGAAGAGCTTATATTCATTAAACTCCTCCTAAGTCTACTAAACTTATTCACACTCAAAAGTGCAGGTCTTGAATTCATATTAATAAAGCAAAACTCTTACTCTCTGAATCTCTTGCTGTGAATTTTCGTTATTGCAGAAGATGCCATTGGGCTGCCTATTCCAGAACTAGCAGGTGAACCTTGTGACACTGGAGTCATGCAGTATGGAGAATTCTGACTTGCTGGAGAAAGTGAAGTATCACTAGGCATGCTCAGTCCAGTTTCTGAAAGACAATTTTGAAACACTGTAAGATGCAAAAATGCTTTCACATCGAAGAAACAGCATCACACTTCTTACACATCTCCCTTCCTTTTTCCAAATCACATTCTGACAACTCCGTGTTTCTTCCCTCAGAGGGTAACTGGGGGAGGCAGGGGACCAAAACAAACAGATATCCAATGGTTAACATGGGCTGGGCAAACGATATATATTTATTAAAAATATCCAAAGCTTAGTTTGGGAAATGGGCAGAACAGAAAGGAAAACCTGCCCAAGTACTACAACTTCTTCTAACTGTTTACCGTTTGTATATATAATATTTAACTAACTTATTCCTAGGATATTTAAGATTTTCACATTTATCTTCAGTCAGGTGAGGTCAGTCATGCAGAAGAAAAGTTCTAAGCAGCACATCTGAAATCTTGGTAGACACCTTCCTTCCCCCACCCCTGCCAAACTCCCCACAGGTGATAGACACTGATAATTGGTTGGGAGTTTCCCAGTTGCTCAGAGCTGTTGCTCCAGAGTGTCTGGAGAGTCCAGACACTGCAGCTGATTAAGAGAGTGTTCAGCCAACTGGAAAACCTTATTTACAGTTTTCAACTTCTATATCTGGAAAACTTTCAGAATTCTCATCATTAAAAAGCACTGTGATCAACATGGCATGGCCAATCACAGGTCACATTTTGTCCACTTATCAAAAATACTATCAGCTCTGCTATGTGTTGGATTATTTGCTCAAGAGAAAGTAATTAAAAGGTTGTATGGAGATTATGTACTTGGAACTCATACTGCACTGAGCCTTCCACTACTGAGGAACAGACTTTTTTTTTCAGAAAAAGAGGGTTCTGATTTCTGGTGTTTCATAACATTAAAAAAGTTACAAGATAAACATCAATAAATTCTGTTGCATAAATATAGACAAAATATTAAAACAAGCAGATTAGTACAATTGTGGTGGGAGGGCAGGGGGGCTAGAGAAATAAAGACCAACCTTCTTGGGAGGCCAGCTCCTGAGACTGATCAGCAGTCAAGTTTATATGAACCTCTTTCTGTTCATCAGATCCCAACAGGCCATGGTCAGCTGATAAACGGCCTTTCTTCTCCTCTCTCTCTTTCAAAATAATCTAGGAACAAAACCAACAACTATCAGCATCTAAAAATTAGAGAGATACCCATAACAAACAAATTGTTTTACTGAACAATACAGAAAATTTTGTTTTGCTCATGGCAAACAGAAAACCCTGAAATTATTTGTTTCCTCTTTGATCACAACCTGTTTCACTCCAGCACAGATGGTACAGGCAATGCTCTTCTACATAAATTATATTCTCAACAGTTTATGTGCTTCCACAGCTTCTTTTTGATGTGTAACACCCATTTACAATTCCTCGTCCCTGTAAAAAACACCTTATGCAAGAATACTAGTCACCTTTGTGAAGCACCATGACAATAATTAGAATCCTTTTTTCAATAGAAAAGGAAGGTAAGTAGTCATGGCTATACTGGTATTAGTATAATAAGCCTTGACAAGAGAGTTTAGAAAACTTTGCTGAACAGAGAGCCGTGAATTTCCTTAACTGAAGTAGACAATGCATAAATCAGAAAAAGTTGTGTTTTGTTTTTTTTTTAAAAGGCAACCTAGCCAAAGCCAACCTTTATACAAACACAGCTTTACCAGATTCTACCTGTTTGTATCAGAAAGTAATCTTGACAAGAAATGTGGTGCATGAGTAAACGTGACTGCTACACTTATTTAAAAAAGGCTTTCACACTTTTTAGAGCTAGGCTTTTTTTGTATTTTACCTTCTGATTTCCATACACACTGTATTCTGTGGACATACCTACCTTGTGTGCATGGATCTACATACAACCAATTATTTCTAAGTTTACTCGATTAAAAATAGTGTTTCTACTTCAAGTTCTATATCAATCTCTCAAAAAAAAGTTTTAAAACATAAGGTTAGCACACTACATTGCACTGCAAACTAGGAATCAACAACATGGAAAAAACTGCAATTTCTCCCACATGGCCTAGTGCTTACACTTTAAAAATATCCTTGCAATCCATAATAAGATAATTTGTATCACCTTCAGTTTATTACAGGGGGTGTGAAGAGTCATGTTACATGCTTACATCCAAAGGACAGGAACACCAGTGTAACAGGAACTAGAGGCAGAAGCTCATGACTCACTCTATGCTCATGGTCACAGGTTCTCAAGTATAACATAACAACTAATATTGTCTTCAGTATAAGTGTGGATGGGTGACATGTCTTACCTTTTTAAGTGCTGTAGGACGCTTCAGTTTTGCAATCTCTCTTTCTTTTCCTCTTTTCACTTTTGGGGCAGTTGAATCCAAAGGATTAAGGCAACCCATAGATGGCTGTCCCTTTGTTAAGGACTTTCTGTTGACAGATTCTTTGGTATGAAAGGGAGCAGCACTGCCAACTAAATACAAGCAAGATATTAGTTTCAACCAAAGACATGTCAGCTTTATTTCAATACTGCTTTCAGAATTTCCACTGATGAATTCTCAAAGTACATTTTCCTTCCTTGGAAAAACAGTTCATAATGACAGGAAAATTACATCATCAGATATTGTTGCTTCCAGATGGTTTTAAGCTTTCTTCAACTTAGCCTCATGTTTTAGAAAGCTATGGATTCCAGGAAAGGAATTACTTTAATACTGGTAAGGCATCTCTCTTAAATGACTACATGTAGTGTTAATTAGTAAGATAATAATAGTAAGAAAAGTTGCAAACATTTATTCAAACATTGATTTTAGTTGTCAAAGACTTAATTAGTTGACACGTCAAAACAGATGAGAGCGCAGCATGTAGTTTTTAGTGTGACTTGTGGAAGAAAGAGAATAAAACAGATGCAGTCTCCAATGGAAACACCAACTGTTCTTTGCTGAGCTTTGTTTGCTAGAACTTTGCCAACCTGAATTAATGTTTGAACACAGCTGAAACTCAAAGCAGGTAAATGAAGCGATATACAAGAAGGAAAATGGTAACTATGTGCATAATGATGGGCTCCAGGCTACATACTAGTGCTCAGGAATGAGATTCATGGGTTGTAATAGATGACTACAAAAGTGTCAGTTCTGTTTTCAGCAGCAAGCATTAAAAAAGCCAATTTAAAATGCTGTGTTGATCAAGACAGACAGGACAAAAAAGCATCATTAAGCCATTGAATAGATTAATGATGGAACTCGTTATTCTGTGAATGTCTGATCTTCCTTATTTTCAAAAAGATACAGTAGGACTACAAGGAGGTAGAGAGAAAGTGATACAGATTATTGGAAAAGACATGCTTCCCCAATGGAATAACTGAATAGGACCCTTGAGACAAGAAAAGAGATTACAAGCCTCTACGAATCATAAAGGAGCAAAGCAGGGAATGATTGCTCAGCCTCTTTGTAATACAAAGGCTACGAAAGCTAACAAATTTATGAGTGGGGCACAAAACTAAAGAACTAAAATTCACAGAGGCAGAAAGAATATCCTGGAGAGGCATCCCTCTGTATCATAGTCACAGGTATCCTCTCTGAGCTGCTTTCAAAGAGAATTTTTCAATATCTGTAGTAAATGCTTGGCTTGACCTAATACAGTTCTTTTCACATATTCATTTCAGCACTTAATGATTCTCAAGACATGAATCCCGAGTTTTCAATAGTAGGCTATTAAAGAGAAGTTTGTCTTCAGTTCTACACAGATTTTCACCTCTGCATACAGCAGCTCAGAAAGACAGCACAGGTGAATGTCTCCAGAAATGCATTACAAAAGTTGTAACAAAAACCTGGGAAAACTATATTAAAAAACTAAAAGTTAACAGGAAAAAAAAAAGCATATTTAAGATGCTGAGATCAATCACATTTACATTGTCACTAAGGCAATAGTCAAGCAGATTAGAAATACCTGTGTATGAGAGAGGCCTGGTGTTGGTGATCTGACGAGCTTTCATTGCTTGCTGCTGCTTTTCAAGAGCTGCTAACATGTCACCCAAATCCAATTGAACAGGGGTCTTGCTCTTCTTCCCAGCTGCTTTTGACAAAGCTTCCTGCAACACAAACATCACACACTGATAAATATCAATAAATAATGCTATTATATAATAAAGAGGAGCAACAGCTAACTGATACCCCTCTTTACCAACTACTGGGGGCAAGAAGGCAGCACTACCCACTTGGAGTTTTTTCTGTTCCATGCTTATCTCTGAATACTCTTGAGCTGTTGCAAGAGCTGCTGCCAAGGCCTTCTTCTTCTGACTTTTTGCACGCTTTGGTACAGAGGTTGTAATGGGAATTGGAGTCTGAACTATATTGATTGGAGAATTCTCTGGTAAGTCATCCAACTAAGATTTTAAACAAAATGCAAAAAACCACCATTAAAGACCTTAGTAAAACTGGCACTCCAGAAACCAAATGAACCATGTCTTTGGACAGCAGTATGACTTCCCAATTATTAAGTACAGCTAGATGACACAGTAAGTCAATAAAACTAGAAACCTGTGTATATTTAATTTTTGTATGGGAAAAGAGTTATATTTATCTCCAATTACAGCTTCAGAAGGTTTTCCAGACTGATTGCTAAGTAAAGGAGTGTTTGTTTCCTCCCCTGCAAGGACTTAATGTAGGACTTCACTTTCCTGGAAAGCAGCCAAGAAGATTAAGCAGTCTTTATGTACAGGTCTGCAACCAAGTCTTTAAGCAGATCAGGTATAAAAGAGCATCCTTCCAACAACTGTGTCTAGAGCCTTAAAGCCGATAATGTTTTATTTTAATTTCAGAATCAACTACACAAGCTACAGTTATTTTTAAAAACTGCAGATTTAACAATTTTTAGAACAGTCTGCATCAAAGCATCAGTATGCATACAAGCCCTTTGAGTCAGACAGAATAACCAACATGTAGTTTAGGTATTAACACAAAGCAAGCTTGGTAATCCTCAAAACTAATCTTAATCTCAAAAATCCTGTTTCATCTACTGTACTCCCAAAATTTAGCATGTGACTTCAAGAAGCATGAAACTCAAGAGAAACCATCAGTGAGACGGAGAAGTTTGGAGTTGGACTTGATGATCCCTGTAAGTTACTTCCAACTTGGGATATTCTATGGTTCTAAGTGTGTATCAGGTATCTTACAGTTTCACTTATTAACAATCTAATTAGCAGATAAAAATCCAGCTTTTTTTTTTTTTAATGGGTTCTCTACACCACTTTGTCATTTCTTTACTATCCAAAACTGGTAATGTAAATGCTTAAGAACAACTCAATCACCACTAACTGATTGCAGAGATTCATTATAAAACACAAATTAAGTAGTCTCAACAATTTAACTTAAAAATGTCTCTCACAACAAAACAATTACTTACTACTTTGGGTGCAATCTTTTGCTGGATGTTACTACTTTTGCTGCTGCCATTGTCACTATTTAGCTCTGGAAATTCATCTTCATCCTGAACAATACATGAAATAAAAACAAAGAGAATGGAACAAAAGGTCCCATGAAAGCAACTGCAACAGATTAAGCTAGAAGAATGAACTGAATCCTGACATCCCACATAAGATAGATGATTATTAAAATAGAAGATGATTAAAAACTAACAAAAAAGTAACCTCATTTCCAAATACCCTTTTTTTTTAAGAGAAGAAATTATTAATGTTTTATACTAAAGAAACAAAAATTACATTTAGGGGAGAAGGGGGATAAACAAGAGAACACAGTAAGTTTTATTCACAAGTGAACAGAAAAAGTTGCTTATTTGTCAACCATGGATAGTTGTAAATTCTTACCATTTCCACAACACCCAAATACAAGTCTTTCCATATGCACAATGAAAACATCATATAAATACTAGTGCACTATGTTGTACACCTTTTGGAGTCAGATGTTGTGCAACATCTCCCTCTTGAGAACATCACTTATTCCACACACAGCCAACAGCACTGTAAGGCAGGAACACTTTTCATGCAACCCTACCTCAAAATAGAGAGCTTCAGGACTCTGCTCTGTTCTACTTGACTGGCTTGTAGGGAGAGATTTTTCATGTCGTTTCTGCACATTCTGCCTCCTTTCTGAAGATGTGCTGTGGTCTCTGCATCTGAAACCAGACTGGAAACAACAGACCTGAATGCCTTACCTGTGTGCTCTCACAGCTTCAACACTGAAATTGCAGAACACCAGTCTCCTGTCTGCTAGTTAGCAACTAAGAAGACACAGAGTGGGGTTTTTTTGGGGGGTGGGGGTGATTGTTTTCTGTTGTGGTTTTTTTTTTCATGTATTTGTTGTTTCTTTTTTTAAACCTCTATAAACATTTTTCTACATACAGTATCAGATTATTACCCTCCCCCAAGCCAAATACAGTATCTATATACATTAACCTCTACATTACTAATTTAGAAATAGGTACCTTTGGCCAAACACGACCACAAGAGTTGCAGGTGACTCTATACAACTCAGACATGAACTGTGAGGAACTGTCTACAACCGTGATCAAAAGAACTTTCTCCCACTATGTAATAATTCTGAATGCAATTATTGCCTTTTCAATATGTGTTTTATGACAATGCCCTGGCACAGAGCTCTCTAAGGACCAGTACAGTGGTAGAAACATTCTTCTCTTCATTATGTGCAAGACTGGTTGGCCAAGAGCAAAGCATGATTCAAATCTGAAATTCTGCATTGCTCATTCTAACGTATTTCTAAAGAATATTTCCTACAGACCTGGTACTAATTTAGTTTAAAAAAAAATTTCTAGGACAATTCTGCCTTGAGGTATAGTAAATTTGGCAGAGGAAACCTCATTTAAAACTGTTTATGCCAGCTTTGTTTTTAAATATCTAGAATAGATGCCAGATTTAGAGTCCAAACTAGGACTGGATGAAAGGAAATCTGGATCCTCCTACTTTCCCAATGTCATAAACCACAAATAGTGGCTTTGAAACGCCTCTGATTTGACTACAGGTTATAAAAAAATTCAGAACAGCTACACAGCCAGATACAAGCATCAATGAGCTTCTTCATATATTAAACACATGGATACCAAATGGAAGATTAAAAATAAATTAACAATTCCACCTAAAAATCTAATCAGGGTGAGGTAGCTCTCATGTATCTGCACATATAGCACATCTACGATAACGCTCCCACTTCCAGCTTAACTGTTCTTGTCTGCAATAACTGAATTCAAGCAAAACCTACATTTAAATTAAGACAGATGTTTCAGCCTTCTCTGTCCTCCTCTGCACTTCCACCTCAATAAAACCAGACTACCAAAATTAGGAAGGCCACCCTCTCCTCATGTATTAATTACAGAAATACTGTCCCACTTGCAGGAAGTTTCACAGAAACATTCTACAAGTTTTACCACAAAACAATTTAAATTCATTTATTAATAATAAAATGCTTAATAATATTATATATTAATATACATTTAAAAAAGAAAGTTTCAAAGACAACAGGAGGAAAAACACAGGAGTCTAGTTCACCATCACATCAGAATCTTCCTTTAGGAAGTTTGAGATTGTTTTCTTCTGAAATGTGAATGGATCAAAAACTGAACTAACTTTTCTAAACCCACACTGTCTTCATTACTTATATAAATTAACTTGTGAAATGTTCTTCTTAGCATACATACAAACATACTACATACAAAGGACAGCCTATAAGCAGAAGATTGCCAAGCACATGAATTATATATATATATATATTAAAATAGAAATATTTATATAAATATGTTAGCTCAAGAAATATAAAAGGTAAAAATTTACAACTGGAAACTCAGGTTGAGTTTCTACACTTTTCATTTACAGTTATCATTTACTAAATTTGTACGTTAATTTTATAGTGCATTTCAAATTATTTATTTTCATATATTACAAGAACAGTCATAGAATCACAGAATCTTAGTGGTTGGAAGGGACCTCGAAAGATCATCCAGTCCAACCCACCTGCCAGAGCAGGATCACCCTGAGCACACCACATAGAAACGTGTCCAGCCAGGTTTTGAATGTCTCCAGAGAAGGAGACTCCACAACCTCTCTGGGCAGCCTGTTCCAGTGCTCTGTCACTCTTACAGTAAAGAAGTTTTTTTCTGATTTTTTCTTCTGATGTTTACATGGAAACATCCTTATATTTAGAACCATTAACAACATACCTGTGAAGTATTTCTTTGCTCAGCTTGTCTTCCGCCCCTAGAAAATGCCTGAGTTTTTTCAACCCAAGGTTTTTTCTGAGTTGCCTGGGAATTTACATTATTCCAACCTATACCAGCTAAAAGAGAAGTGCCATCTATTAAAAAAATGAATTAGTGGGACAGAATGTCATGATGATACACATACAACCAGAGCCAGGAACAATTTCGATAAATATGAAGCTATCGGAGAAAGTTTAATTCTTCTCTGGCAGTATTTACTTCTGTAGCTATTTCTAGAACCCAGCAGAATTGCCTTTATGGAAGAGTCAGATGACAGACATTCAAATTGTCAACAACTGATCATCAGGAAGCAGTAAGATAAAGGAAATCTCAGGTTCACATCCATAATAATTTTCATCTAGTCACAAATAACAGCCACTAGTGTTACCCACTACTACCAGACTAATCAAAATATTTGTTCGTGTTACAGTACTTCTTTAAAGCTTCTAAAAAAGTATCACTACTTCTCAAATAAAAAGAGAACTCTTTGGCTCTATTACTACCCAGGCATGAACTACAGTACCACAGGGTAAGGAAGCTTGAGGATAAAATACAACAGAAGCACAGATTTATCTGAATGCTTCCAGTGGAGTCTCCAGCTTTTTTAACCCTTTGAAGAAAGGCAGCTGTTGATAAATCATTAGTGATAGGTACTTATACACTTGTTCATTCAACAAGCAACAGGGTCTTGGTAGAGGTGCTGAAAATGACAGTAAAGATGTAGCTTCAGAATCTGATCAGTTAAGAGTAGCATGGAAGTAAATAGAGAGAGTTCCTAGCAAAATGTAAAGCAAAAACACAAAAGCAATGCAGATAATTTTTAACAGCTCACCAGACAAGACAATGCTTACTTGTATTTACTGACGTTTCTGCAACCTGAAAAAGAAAATAACATTTCTTTTTAGTTATTTTTACCAGTCTGTAGGATACAAATATAGTTAGTTATTTGGTTATGTTTACATACATTCATTGCACCAGAATCTGTATTTCTTGAAGCCATGGCTGCAGCCTGGTTATTGCCATGCTTAGGACTACAATAGCCACTGTCACTGTCAATGTCTGCTTCACTTGCACCCTGTTCACTAGAGGACTCTGCAGCAGGGTGAGAAGCTCTTCTGCGCCTGCCCTTTGATTTCCAAAGCATTGTAGAGGCACTCTCAGAAAGTGACTTATTAGCTATATCTGAAGGAAAATCTACAAGAAACAAAAATATAATCACTTGTACAGGAATTCTCGAGACATGAAACATCTGCACATCATAAAAACAAATGGAAAAAGCCAAAGTCTTCACATTTAAGAACAATTTCCTTTTAATAAAATTAAAACCAACACTGAATTTAAACAAATTATTTCTAGATCCAACTATTAATAACAATCAGCTTCTCCAAGAGAAGTCTTTTTTTTTGACAGTGGCAAAGTCTCTGCACGAGTACCATATCATTGCAACACAATGTGACATGTTATTTATGTTTCTGTAACCATCAGCACCTTTTCTTCATTATATTTTTGATCTGCAAAGATTTCTCCTAAAAGCCACACATAAACCAGATCCATCTTCTTTGGGTAAAGACTGTGACTGACATGTAGTACTAGTTATTTTGTACACTCAGAACACAATAAAGAAATTACCTGTTTGCTGTGATGCATCAACCAACAAAACAATCTTTGATCTGTTCTCAGGACCTGATGAACTAGTCTCTTTTTGAGTGGCAACATTTTTCACTGGAGGACGTTTATTTTTGATGTGCGTCTGTAACTGTTGTTGCTGTTTTAAAAGATTAGCCACACATACATGTAAGTCACATGATTTGACTTCCTAGTTGTAATCAAACAAAGCATTTAAAAGTTCTAATGCTCACTACAGAAGTCACATGTTGAAGGACAAGAGATTAAGGGAAATATTCACAGAAATATCTGATTTCTCAACCTCTTCACAGTATTTTCTGCATGAACTGTTTGTTACGATGTAGAAGTATCAAAAAAGGTAAAGAAAGCATGGATATGATTCCTTTGTTCTCTAACAAAATAATTCTAATTTCAGACCCAACTAGCAGAGGCAGTGGAAGGGAGCTTCCCATAGTACACTTGCAGGCTTTATTAACTCACCAAGTATTTTATAATGAAGTACCTCTGTAGGCAGAGTTTTGCTACACTCCAATTAACATCTCTGTAGCCCTCCCTTCCTTCCATTGACACTACTGACATAGCTGTTCTTGCTCAAATGAGATACATGCTTCCTTTGCAAAGATATTTTCTTTATACAGTTGTAATTATCCTACTGAAAACCAGACTTACTTTTTGAAGGACTGGTCCCTTGTTACTGCTTCTGCTCCGCTGACTGGATAATGGAAAGACCTGGCCCGATGGGTTAGGACGTTCAGTGCATTCTGTAGTAACTGTATTTACAGCATTTGCTGTTTGAAAGGGTGCAGAGTAGGGGGTAGGGAAAGGATGATAGAAACCCATGACCTGAGCACAAGGTGCTGGCATCAGCTGATAATACGTATATTCTGTAGAAACAGGTGGTTGTGCAGATATTATAGGGTAAGCAAGGTATGGTCCTGCAGGGTTTGGGTTGGGTTGCTGCCATCTGATGTCATTGTTGTATAATGGAAACTGTCTGTAAAAATCAAAGAGACAATTGCTCAGTGAGTTCACCTCTCAAGGAAATTCAGACCTCTAGCACCCCCTTAAAAACAAACTTGAACAAATAACCATGACTCATTTGTTTCACGATCTCCTGGCTTTTAGTAACTGAATAAACTAATAAATTTATTAGGACTTCTTACAAATGCCAATTAAATTGACATTACATTTAAGTGCAAAATAAGTATCTCCATTGATCTTGCACTTGGATAAACTTATTAAATGTCTAACATTAAACTTAGAAGTAAAATGCAGGAATTTCTTTGACAAGTACTACAGACCCATTACAATTCCAGTGCTGTGTTTGTGATACAACACACTACAAGACAACCCCTTGGAAACTATGCACCCAATTCTCTCTCTTGAAACCCCCAAGAGACCAGGAGACCATCTACACACAAGACACAGAGGCCCAAATATTAAAGAGAATAGGAAAGCTAAACATCCAGGATAATTCTCTAGATCTGCAGCAGGTATGGGGTACATTTTTTTCAAAACTAAACAGCAATAATTATTTATGCCTTTGACACAAAATAATCAACACTGCAGTTGCCCATTCAGTGAACAATGTATATTGGCTAGAATAAAAAGTTCCTAAACTCAATGTATTATAACAAATTGTGCAAAGAAAACTGCATACAACTACAAAACTAGTGTCAACTACAATACTAAGTGTCAGCTTCATAGCGTTTAGCCATGGCAGGATCCAAGTTGGACACTTGGAGCCTTGCTTCCGCATCAGAGATTCAAAGACAGATCTCTTGACTGCTCTGGAAGATGCAAGAGCACAGCAGGTAACTTTGTGAGGGATTTGCACCAGACCTCTGCAGCAAGGGAAAGAAAAGCAGCAAAAAAATATGAATAGAGAAAATCAGAGCAAAGGAAATAAATATTGTGGACAGAGAAACTTAATCTTTATCCATGAAGTCTCAGAAGTTTACACATAGTGAACAAAACTAATATACAGGCAACAGTCAATGATGCCTCTCAAGTCTATCTAAAGTTGAAACTCATTTAAAAATAGATTATCTTGCATGAAGATCACAACCACTTATTACCTATTGGATTGGTTTTCCTGCACAAATGGATAGCAAGTGATCAGGTAGCTAGGGATAGGAGTTGGTTCCATGCCATTAATTCCTCCGCTGTCATTAGGAAGCGCCATTGGGATCATCAGTGTTTCTGGACCCTTCTTTTGAGGAATAAATGGTTCTACTTCTGCTGACAGCTTGACATTCTTAAGAAAGAGAAAAGAAATAGTGCCTTAATTAAATACAATAAGTTGTTTAGAAAAATTGCAATTCATAAAGCTGTATGGTAATTACCACAAATAGCAGACAAATGGATGGCAAGAGTACAGGATTTCTGCAGTCAACTGAAAGAGGTGGAAAACAGTGGTAAATGCTTTTTACATCCTTCCAATTACCACAAGGTGTAATACAGATCACCAACATTTAGCATTTGTATTAACCTTTACGTTTTCAAAGGGCAATACAAACACTAATTAATTTTAAAGGGACTGAAGTTCAGATCTTGCGGAGGATACACTAGTCTGAGCACAGGAAAAAGTCAACTTAGCACTGTAGGTGGAGCACAGTTGTGCAGGCCTTCATAAGTGAAATCAACATATGGAAGATGTAGTAATGCCTGGCCTGCTCTACAAAATTGACCATGTGCCTAGGCAATTATAAAAAATATTTTTTCAGAAGTAAACCATAGGTTTACTGCTAAAATAGATGGTGTATCACAGAAGAACACCCCACACACACATTCCATCTGCACAATTCTAACATTTTAAAAACATGATTAAATTTTGCTGTGAAGAAATTAAAGTCTACTTAAAAATAAGTGACAAACTGTGCTTGCATGGAAAAATATTGTCAACACTTTATAAGGCATTTTTACCCACACTTTCAGTCTTACACAGAATAGCTGGATCTTCTAACAATAAAAAATGCTCTATCCAATAAGAGCACTGCAGAAACAAGGTACCCTTAAATTCTATATTACATTATAAGTTCCATTCCATTTTTGGTACAGATTTCAGCTTAATTTTATTTCTCACATTAGTATATAGTAAGAATAGCAATTTTAAAGAACATTCTCTCTAAAGCAGGCAAGGACTCCACAGAAACTTTTCATTCCATTTGTCTAAGAATTCCAATACCAACACGTGACCTGTATTAGTACATGCTCTTATTTACAAAAAGGAGAGCCTGAAGGTTTAATGTGCTAAGGACAGTCTTATTTCTTTGCCACCACCTGTAGAATCTCCACACCAGCTGATACAGTTAAACAGTGTGAACTCTGAAAATACCTTGGCAAATGGCCAAGTCTACCACACATGTGTCAGTCCATGTCCTTGCTCTGTGTCCACCCAGAAATAGCCTTACTGTCCAATATCTCAACTCAGAAACTTAAAACTCCCTCCACCATTTTTTTTTTAGTTGTTAAATAATACACTACATTTGTTTAGTGGTATGGGGGTGGAGGATGTGGGAGGGGCAAGTCCAAAAATGTTTTGAAAATACAGTTGTCCCACTTAGTAATAAAAGCTACTTTTACTTGATGAGTAGGTACTTTAATGTATGAGACTGAACTAGAAAGTGAGGTCAAGACCCACTCATGCAGAGTATTGGATCTTTGTTTAGTTAGTCTGACACTCTTACATACAATAAAATCTAATTATTGAGTCAAAGGTAGAATCATCGCCAAGCAAATTACTAAAACCATGAATTACACCGCAATTCACCAAATGAGTTGAAAAACAACTGGTACTTAAGTACTTTGCTGTCACGTACTCTTAGAGAAAAAAACAAAACCATAGCTGAGACTAAAAGCTCCCTAACTTTCATGATTCTAACATTCACTATTAAATTCATCATAACTACCAATGACTGATGCGTTATATTTTTATTCTATAGAAGTATTTTCAACGTGTACTACCTGTGATTGTAGTATTAGAATTCCCTGATAATTTCAAAACCAAAAATGTGCTCAGTGCATTACTTTCAACTCCAAAGATGACACTCAAACTAAGTAATAGCAAAGACAGTCACATTCTATAACACCTATATGGAGGACTCCCACAAGTGGAATAAAACTTCTTCCCACAAAACATGTATGAATATACAAAGCATCTGCCTCTGACATTATTTTTACCCTTCCCTTATCAAATTTGCTAATTCACACTTCTTTCATGAGACGTTATGCAGTACTAGTTCAAACATCAGCTCATCAAATAATGTCTATGAACAGCACTCACTTTTTCCAAATACTATGCACCTCACTAAAAATGAACATTATAAACATAGGAGGAAGCTTTCTAAGTGCAGCATTGTTTAGGATAGATCTGTCTGCAGGATGTCTGCAGTTATTAACTTGAGATCAAAGTAACATCCTTAACAACTCTGATGTTAGGACATTCTGCAAGCCACAGCAACCAAGGTCAAAGCTGGTTTATTAATAAACTGAGAAATAAAAAAAAAAACATACAAAATTTCGAGGGAAGAAGAAAAACATGACATATAGAGTCTGTGACTTTTTAACTATTATTTCATGAGAACCTTCTCCATCTTTGGACTTGTTGAAGTGTGCTGGGAAAGCAGAAATGTCCCTTCCAACAAAATGATCCTCTGCTTTCATATGCTTATTTAGTAAGAACATCAGTCACAGATAAAATTGCAGCTTTAAGAGATCTAAAGTTTCATCAGCAATTAAAACAAAAAAAAGAAATTCTAAAAAATAGAAGTATAAAAGTGGAACTGCAGTGGCAGAGGGGAAAAGCATATCTTAGCAAGTGACAAGATGCACTATTCCTGTCCAAAAAGTCGTTAGAAATGACTGTTAAAAAACAAACAAACAAACAAAAAAAACCAAAAACAGCACCAACAGAGAAGTACCACTACTGGCTGGGCATCACCTTAATATTAATTACATGCATTTCGTCATTTTTTCTCAGCTCCTTATGCTACATTCAAGAGAGAAGCTGTGGTGCAGTTGCAGCAGCACCATCAAACTTGTGTAGCACAAATCAAACTCCCTGCTCTATCCAGCTTCCCTTCTTGCCTTGGGCACATCCCTCTGCTGCTGGGGACTTACCTACCCTCTGCAAAGCTTCAAGACAGTCTTCTCAACATGCAGCACCATAGGGACAAACACTTTCATTAAAACAAAAATAAATAGTCAAGTGCTTATGAACACGGATCACATAATAAATGACAGAAATATCAGCACTCAAATCCCTGCCTGAAAACTAATAGGGCTTTTTCAAACAATTTCAAGATTGCCAGGCAAAAATATTTGCCTAAGAGCAGATTCAGTTGTGGGCTGGTCTACAAAACTAGATTACATAAACATTAAAAGGAACACACCAAGGCTGGCTCATCCATAGAAAACTCAACAGTAAAACTAGGATGAGCACTTAACCTGTAGGGGATCTTTAATGAAGCACTGAAAACTTTAAACAAGTAGTCCTAAATGTGCTGGCCACTATCTCCCAACAACATGTCAAGTGAACTTTAGCCAAGATACTAACTATAAAACCCTCTAGTACTGGCTGAGAAAATAGTCAAAACATTTTATTTGTCATTCAAGTTGGGATAAGATCTCTATTTTAAACGTCTTTCCTGTCTGGCTGCCTG
>NW_009952711.1:8333680-8339403 GCF_000747805.2 Chaetura pelagica
TTTCCCTATACTATTTTGGGACATTGATGTGAGAATACAAAAATCATTTCTTAATGGCAAATCACTTGCAGAAAGGTTTCATTACAATTATTTTTGTGATATTGTATTACACTATCATTCATTATTAGTATTATGAGAGAACAGTGTTTCATATCAAGTATTTCAAAAAAAGGAGATGTAAGTGATCAAAGCAGGAGGTGAATTACTCTCATCAGCAAGGCGGCCATAGCAAAGTACTTCTTGTAATTTGCAAGGATAATCCCTACCTTACTTTTCCATCCAAGTAACTTATTAACTATTGCTATGACAAAGCAAATGGCTGATATATTTAATTACCATTTTCTGTACAGTTTGTAACATACTAGGCTTGGCTATAGTGGTAAAATACAGATACAGCATAACCTGTAATCATAAACACATGGGTCTATTTGAAAGTTAGTTTACTTTTTGACTACAGGACTTAAAATACTGTTATTTAAAGAACGCAAAACCTTATTTCAAAAATACTTTACATGCATTGTACCTTAAACACTGTTTTCTTATTAACTTGTACCATCAGGTTTGTTTGGTTTGTGGAGGGTTTTTTAATGTTACTAAGAAATTTGTTTCACCAAAACCAAGAATTTAGGGTAAACCTCCGGTTTTAAATTCTGCATTTTGCTCTATAGCTTATATATACATACATATGTATGCTAACTCACCAGAACAGCAAATGAACCTTAACGCAGATGTTTCAAATCATTCTGCAAACCTCAGCACAACGGATACACTGCATTAGACAACAAGGTCTCAATCCCACTTCAGGGTAGAAAACAGAAAGAGAGCTCAAGTGTATCACCAACTACTCAAAATTAACTTCAACATATTGCTTCCTTACACTGTTTTACCAGTCCCTCTAATATACTTAAAAGTTCCTTTCTAAATAGGATGTATCTACAAATGAGGACACTAAACTTTATTAAACTTAAAAGCAAAAAGGGGAAGTAAAAGTCCGCTCAGACTGCTAACCAACCCAAAATGTAAACAGAATTAGCTCTCCAGTGTGATTGTCCAGACATTTTGCTAGTGCTTTTGTTTGACATGTGAGGGAAACAAAATAGCAAGCCTAAATAATTAGTCCAAAGTTATCTAAGCAGAACTTCTAGGACTGCTGCTTTTCTCTGCTAGGAGGAAGTCTTGGCCAAGACAGCAAAGTCCTCTTTTTCATAAATGGCATTTAAGGTCTTCTGGCTCCTAATATGTTGTTAGAACCACATAAATAATATTAATTAAATAAGAATGGAAAGTAAAACAAAGCAAAATAAAAGAATGATCAGTTTAGTAGTAAGTAAAGGTGATGCTAACTTCTCATGACACTGGACAAGCAAAAAACATGTCCAGCTGAGACCTCTTTCCTTTAAACAGGTTGTCTCCGAGATTCTTTGGCCAGATACAGAAATAATAATGCCGAATAAAACAGTTTGCTGTTGTTATTTTTGTTTTATTAAATACCATGTTGACATGTTTGAGGCTCAGTGGAAAAGACAGCCGATTACAACTGAAATAAATTCCAGAATAAGAGATCCTTATTTTAAAACAGCATCTTTTTTCAGAAGTAAATACTAAGTATATAAATAAAAGTGGATGTAAATACGTATGAATTAAACTCCTCAAAGACTTCATCCATAAAGGACAAATGGAAAGACAAGTCCACATGAAGAGAACAGGACCTATCATGCCACTGCTTTGTGACCACAAGCAAAGAAAGAATCAGACAAGAAAGTTTTCTCAAATGATGAAGAATATGGGGGAAGGCTCCTACATTTTTCCTAATATTTATAGCAGAGCACTTGTCATACCAATTTATGCTCCAATTGCTCTCAAAGCATTGAGATTTACTCTAGCCTGCTTCCACTTGGCCTCTGACATCAGTAAATGCAGAGTCAGACATTAAATAGTCAATATAAAATAATATGGTTTTGATCAGGCAATGTAAAGGGAAATACTGCAAAAAATTGCTAGACTAAGCTTAAATTTGAGTACAGCTTTTTCATGTTTATTCAATCTTTCACATCACAAAGCTAAACAAAGCTTTATTGAAATTGACTTTTGATAATTAAATTTGATTCTAAATATAAATTTAAGTCATGCTGAAACATCAGATTTTTCAATCAGTTGCCTATTAATGGAAGTAAACTCCTTCAAAAGAAATGAAGGTTTATAGAGAAGACTCTTCTGTAGATAACCCCAGTTTCAATTTACAAACAGTTTTGCAGTAGGTCATTACATATTTCAGCCCAACAATTCCAACTCTTTCAAGACAGCATATATACTGAAGCGCTCCTTTGTTCCCTATATAAAAGCTACTGTGGTCATCAACAGCTGCAAAGACAGAAGATGACACAAGCAGGAACAGACTGGTAAACTTTGTCCTATAGTTATAGCACTGTAAGCCTAATCTTGTAAAAGTTTTTGTTCATTGTAGCTTAATGTCATTCAGCATTTTCCATTAAATAGGATCTCTGTCAGCTTGCTCTCTTAGAAGAGAACACTTGGCTATCAATCTTACCATTTATAGGGCAAGAAAAGCAACACATGCCACATTTCAGAAGGCTACAATAAAATCAGATGGTTTACTTTCTCAAAGTCTGGAAACAAGAAGTCTCATCACAAACATAAGAAAAAACATTATCTCAGATTACTTTTTTTTTTGTAGAGAAGCAATCCTGCTTCTGAATTTTGGATTTCATATTTTAGACATAAATTTACTAGTAAGACAGGTCACATTTAATCTATTTTAAGGAAACTTTTCAAATATGGAAGTCATTGTTTCTATAATTAGTTGCTTATAAGTGGCAGATACTTCAGGAATGGTAAATATGCAGTCCAACTGGAAACACCAGCAGCAGGCTATTTAACAAAGCACAAAATTTAATCCTCCCTATTTAGATTAAACATGGTAATTTCAATGCAACACTTAAAGCAAATGCACTATGAAGTCTGTCTTTCCCTTTTCCCTTAGTTCATAATAGGGGAGCCATGCATAATTGTCTTCCCTTTCACAGAAGAAAGTACTTGGCTCAGAATATAACAAAACTAAGATTTTCTATTTTTGCTTGTAGAAAACAAACAAGTGGCACATTTAAACTAAAACCCAGAATACTCTAGAAAAAACCATACAGTTACAAAGCTTGTTCAAAGATAAAAAAGCTACCAACAGGATCCTCTTTACTTATTTAGTTCACAGCATTTAACAGCACATACAAGCTTCTAAACTCAAACTATTAATATGAAATAGTAACACTTGAGTGCTTTGTAGTCTACATACTAGAAGTATTAATACAAACCATTCATGTCAGTCAGCTCTCATCTCCACAAATAAGTCAATGATAAATAAATTTGTGATCGAAAAGTTAAGATGTTACCTATTTGTGAACATTTAAATTCACTGGAAAGCATATTCTAAGAAGATAATGAAAAAGTCTTAAAAAAACCCAAATTCTTCTGCATTTTCAAGGTTTGAAATAAAGTAACGTGCAAAGCATTTAGCACAGAAAAACTGACCTTTTCCAATTTGTCTCAGTTGAAAATTCTGTCATGGGTAGAGAAGCACTGAAGGAAATTGGATAGGATAAAGAGCAGAAAACAATCTAGATCTACTACTATGGCAAGCATATTATCCAGCCAACTGTTGAACAGTTAAGAATAGCATAGCCAAGCAGAACAGGCTGTCTTTAAGCAATACTAACACAAAACACAGATGATTGATTTTGCAACTTCACCTGATTTCTCAACTGCACTAATCGAACCAAATCTCTTAATCATAAGACAAGACAAATGTGTAACACTTAGAAAAATCAAAGCACAGCAGTAGTTTTGATAGGAGAAGTTGTTTCTCTTTAGTTTTCTACCACAACCAACTTCAATAGAAAGTCCCAGAGGTTACATGCTGAGTTCTCTCCCTTGTAGAAAAGTAACCTACACTTAACTGGTGAAATTCATACACTTTTTAATGGGAACAGTTTTGGTCTGGCATAGACAGAAGTAAAGTTCCACAGCCACTACAAAAATCACAACATATTCTATCACAAATCAGTTGTTTCTAAACAGCTTCATTATGTTTTCTTTTACATCAGCTTCCAAAAATATCACTGATCATATTATAACAAGCAAACTCATACTAGAATTTAAGTAACAGAAACCTGAAGGGCAACCTACAAGTGACATCTTTTTGTCTTTTAGGTATCCAAATGTTCTTGGTGCATGACATCTTGTACCAATTTACTGAGCCAACACCACAAAACTCTGTACAAATACATTCCCCATCAAAAGCATTTGCAATCCCCCTTTATTCTTGAAATACTATCTTTTAAACATTAACACATTCCTACTCCCTGATACTCTATTTCCACAGTAGTTATTCCTATCAGCATGTACAGCTACCACACTGTGGCTGAGATAGTATTCTGGGGGAAATGGGAGAAGAGGTTAAGTACTGTTAATGCACATTTGCATACTTTAACATTCATTGGTTAGATGAATGCATCTAATCTGCCATGCAATACAGGTGCAGAAAGGAACCCAAATCTAAGAAAACACAGAACAGCCCCCAAACCTGATGCAACTTTACCAAATACTTGCACTGGTAAAGATTACATTGAACTCTTACAGCACAACAGATTCAAAACCAAAGCATGTAGGGAGCTCCTAATCAACATGCTACTGTATAACGAGAAGACAAAAGCAGCAAGATAACTGAATCATTTTAGAAACTCATCAGGTATTGTTTGTCTGCCTAGAAGCCTTCCTGCTGGATAAGAAGCCAACAGAACAAGATATGCTGCAAGCAGAATAAACAAAAAGATGGTTCCTGCTTCAAAGTCCTTAAGTGCACCTCCAAGTCAAAATACTGCACTCAGTTAAGATAACCACATAAAGTCAACACTTTACGCTGTGAATAACATGATTCTCAGCTTTCACAAGCTATTTCCAACAAATAAAGAGAGAATCCTTTGATAGGGGCATGTGTGTGAACCTCTGGAAACGAAGAGCTCGAACAACAAGGAATAAATATTTCACAACTGCACTGCAGTACGAATGACAGATGAACCAAAGAGGAGTGGGGGAACCACACAGCAAAACCCAGGATTTTAAAACAAAAGGTACAGCAGACTACGTCAAGTTTTACAGAGTAAGGACAGCTTTTTTAGATTAAGGTAAATAAGAGAGCATTTAAAAAATGAGTTTAATATCATTATCACACCAGAAAACCTGTTAAGAAAGACAGTGGGAACCAGACTGTAATCAGATACACTGTTCACTAACTTCCTTAGACACACAAAACAAAAAGCAATTTATCTTTAGAGTCCATTATATCCAGGAGCTTGTGCTATTTTATGGGTTAATTCTACTGTTAGAACCCCTGGAGATGTCAAAGCTGAGAACAAAAAAAAGCACAATAATTTATGAATTTTCAATACATTCTTAAAACTAAGATCAGGTTGCTACAGATGGCAACATTAATTTCAGATATATCTTTTAGAACCAACTCCTGATGATGAAACATCTGACTGCAAATATGTAACAAATCACACTAACTGTTATGTGCCAGCTTAAGCGTCTTCATACCTACAGTCTGAAGGGTCTTAAGAATAATGCAAACTGATTACCCTGACAAAGCCAAGCTAGAAGTTAAAGCAAAACATAACAGCCTGTTGAATTACTGAGCTATACCCAACTCTTTC
>NW_009952711.1:8339503-8339981 GCF_000747805.2 Chaetura pelagica
TCAGTTGGGTCCTAACACTGAAAACCTCAACCTGCACCTGGTATTTACAGCATTTCAACAAGAGCAACACGTCTCCCACATTGCAAAGTTCTCAACAAGCCTGTAGAAAGTCTCTTCGCGTGACGAGGAAGGTTTTAACTAAATGTCACTAATTACAACTCTTCCATAAGCTTCAAACAAAGCCCGAAGGAACAGGAGAGGGCTAAAATGGAGCTTCACATCGCTCTGCGAGCAGCAAAGGGAGATGCTCACGGCGTTCGAGTTCCCCAGCCGGAGCAGGACCGGGCCGGGCGGGGCTGGGACCGGGCCGGGCTGTGCGGAGCTGGGTTTTAAATATTTATTAGGTTACTAGAATGAAATTATTTTAGTACCAGTTCTCACCATGCTCTACTTATTGTAATACCTAACTTGAATTTGTTTGTTCGTTTTGGAAAATGTTTGTCCATATTCTGTACTCTTTCTTCCCCCCCCCCCCCCG
>NW_009952711.1:8341873-8365513 GCF_000747805.2 Chaetura pelagica
CAGCCATTGCAGGGGGGAAACATGAAGACGTGGGGTTTGGCAGCTTCTCTAACATTTCTTTTATTGAATTTGCTGACCTGGTTTTAACTTGTGTTTAATTCTCGCCATGTTCACCGTGTTCACTCCAGGCCGCAGGAAGCACAGACAGAAGCTGGTGCTGCCCAGCACTCCCTGCACGTGTCCATGTGCAGTGCTCTTCAGTGCCTGCTGCCTCGGGTTTCATGGCAATCAGGCATGGTTTATTAGCAGCTCGGTTGATAATGTTTTATCAACATTACCAAATCATGGCAAGGGAAAAAAAAAAAAAATAGACAAAGTGCTTTTGTAAAAGAAATAAGCAAAGGATGTGCTGGAGCAGACTCAGGCAAAATATGTTTATAAAAAGCATTAATACAAGAAGAAGGTTTCTGCTTGATAGAGGTTCTTGTGAGGAATAAATGGCTGAATTAAGGGGGAAAGTAAGCAAGCCTATATCTGAATTTGACAGTTAAACTACTAAAACTGTCTCTACAGAGTTACCTTGCTAGAGCTTCCTAGATTTAACCTTTTGTGAAATTATTTAACTTTCCAGATTTATGTTTATTGTGCTTCGTGAAAATTTGTTTTGCTTTAAAACAATTTTATTTCTTGCATTAGTTCAAGTAATCCCTTTGTGTTTTCTTAAGAGTTGCTCTTAAGAAAAATACCATCAAACCTTCATTTGTGACATAGGCTATTATGAAGATGGCTATTACATTGCACAGGAAGATTTCATCTTGCAAGCAGATGACACAGAGAACTTGTGCAGACTGTCACTGCCTCCTGTGCTATTCCATCCACATCAGCAGGATCACCATCTAAGTGCAATTTTTGCCTAGATGCCTGCAACATTACTTTTCTGTGACTTAAGTTTTCCAGGGGTTGCCGCCAACAGAATTGTAGGTCCCATGGATCATTTGGGAAAGGGAGAGGGTGCAGCTGCAATCCCAGTTGAATTTAACTAAAGGATTTCTAGTAACTTGAGTGAGGACAGTGTTTCACTACAAATGAAGAGAACAGAAGGGCTGCTGCAGCACCCTAATTGATACAGAAACCTCATCATAACTGGAGAAGCTGCAGCAGTTGTACACTTTGTATGCACTTCTCTATCCCAGCACTTTGCTTGGCAAGATTAAATGGTCAGCAGATCTAACACAAGTGTTCATAACCCTAGGAAGACATTTCAGGCTAGTAACAGATTAATCTGAGGTTATGATGTTATGGTCCCAGGTGCTTTTACACAATTACATTTCTTATTTCAACACAAGAAGTCATGAAAGTAAACCTAGGGATTAGGCTGGTTGTATCAAGAGCTTCCAGCTGATGCAATGGAACAGCATGTCATCAGTTATTGATGAACTTCAATGAGATGTAAATCTACAGATAATTATGAAACACAATAATCCACCTAAACGTAATCTCCGTAAATCAAATCACAAACCTCTACTGAGTGAAATGTATTTTATTCCCAATAGCTGGACGTGTTTGCTTATCTGTGCGCAATTAGGTTGACTTATTTAAAACCTAGTCACTTTTCATTTCCCAAGTAATGTGGGAGAACTTGCCTAACTGGACAGAAAACAGTGAAAAAATCCCACTGAAACAACTAGAACAATTGTCTTCTTGTATTAGCACACCAGCATTTTAGTGTGGAATGCAGCTTAATTTGTCCAAATTGGTGCTGACCACAGAATATATATTATGACATTTGCTTAAGAGAGTTGCTGTATTTTTAAAAAATAATGACTCATTATGGCAAGGCTGTTCATTATGAAATCCTTCGTTTGTTCCCAAGATACATACCAACAGAAAGGTCACACTTGAAAGGGCTGTTATGCATACTGAAACAACAATAACAAGAAGTTCTAAGATCTAAATTGGGCAGTGATTAAATAGACATCAGATCTACATAAATCTATACAACATACATAATACACAAAGTCATGCTGGGTGACCTGAGTGGCCACTCGGGTGAAAAGGACTCAAGTCTCCCATAAAATTTAACTCTGTGTTATCACCAAAAAGAAAAACATACCAAAGCTCTCAGAACCAGTCATGTTAGATCCTCTATCCACAGCTATCACAAGTGTACCAGCATATCTAGTTACATCATTGTCATCTTGATCAGGTGTTGTATAAGAGAACTCAACAGTTTTAAAGTCCTCAAGGAAGCCAGAATTTAAAAAAAAAAACCCTGTTCAATTTAAACACACTGGTAATTTCAGTAGCTGGTTCTGAATATTCAGTCCTAAAAGTCCAGTTCAGAAATCTGTCAGTTTGTAAACAATTATTGCTACTTTTTTATTGTAACATGGAGTAAGTAAGTGAATAGTTTGGAAGTAAAAATGATGCTTGAACCTAGTGGGCGCTGACTGTAGTTCTGCTAGTATGTTGTGGGGTTTGTTGCTACATCTGCTGGATAGTGGAGATATCCTTCCTGGATACAATGGAGGACATGGACCAAATGAAGAAGAAAATCTAGGTCGACACAAAAATTAAACATTCAGTCTAAACCAAAGTATCTCAGCAGTATAGAAAGGCACTTCATATCGAATTCAGAATTAAAATAACAGGATTACAAGTGAATCTCACAGCACATGTGGCTACTCATGCATGCTCTTTACTTACACAGGCTATATTTACATCTGGTGGGTAAAGTCCTACCCAAACACCTAAGGATATGATTAAGCAAGTCTCACTGACATGAAGACAGCTTCTTATATTGAAAGCTGAACATACATATAAACATGATCTCACGGGCATATAAATAAGAAATAAGGGTTACTCAGTAACGCCCTCCTCCACCCTGAGGTCTAAGCAGGCTGAGACTGAGCTGGGTGGCAGCACTTGCTGCCTGCATGGGGACCCCAACAGCACCAGCCCCGTTTGGAGGCAGCCAAAGCAAGCAAGGGGAAGAGGCAGCAGGAAAGCAGCTGACTCCAAAATGACAGTTTTACTGGACTGGGACTAAAATCTTCAGCATAATTATAGAAAAAGACAAATGCAAAAATGAAAGTGTATCTTGGCAGATAATACTTGTGTCTGATGTGGGGAGATACAACATGTAGCATCCTGCACAGGCAGCTAAGAGCAGACCCAACAGGGAACATACTGCAATCAAGTGGGAAGGTGACTTGGGAACTAGCCCATAAATCTGAGAATCACAACTCTTGACAGCAACATGCAATTGCTACCTGCCAGCAGCCAGTGTGCCCAGCACTCCCACTGAGAGCAGCTCCGAAGTGGCAGCAGAGCCAACCAGGGCAGATCCTGCCTTGCAATTCCTTGTCATACAGCCAGGAGAGGAATGCTTACATTTACTACATCTAACATTTAGTGTTACACATATAATTATTATAAGGCAAATGCAATTTGCAATCTACCTTTCCACAGATTTAGAAGAATTCAAGGTGGCCATAATCCTGTCAATATCTTAATTAACACTTAACTATGACAAGCTGGAATGTAGTATTCTAACTGGTTCTAAAAAATACTTTTAGCACTTTGAAAATAATAATGTAACAGCTAAACTTTTAAAGTCAGTATTAACATCTAAATATGGACATTTAGTTCAAGGAACTGCTGTATTATTGAGAAAGCCAGGGGTACTCTCCAGGGTGATGTAATTTTAATCCATACATATGCAGTTCCTGCTCAAGTAAATTAATTCACCACTCCTCAAAAAAAAGGTACATGTGAAAATACAATCTTCAAATACGGACAATGTTTTATAACTGACAACTGAGTAATTACAAAATCAGTGTTTATTGACAGACTATAATTTGAGTATCTTCATTATAGTAATTCCGCCAGGTGCATTTCAGCTGCCTTGCCTTTCCTGTTTCCTTTTGTTACTCAGTGTATTTCTAAGCCTATTTAAAATTAAAATAGAATCCTTACTATATCATGGTTTCAGATCTAAGCCTTTAGAGAAGGACTTTGAGATAAGAATGCATTCCTCCAAAGTATGTTTTATAAGTAATAATAATGAAAAAACTCTAAAATGCATGCAGACATAGCACCCACATTCTCCCAGATTTCATTTGCATGATGTTCAGTTTTAATGCATAAGCTGCCAACAGCTTAAAAGAGGGGTTTATATATACACAGCTTAATCAGTATTGTCATCTTACATAAGATTACAACAGCCATTAAAATGTTCTTTTGCAAACAGTGTTACTGGAACTAGGTAAGATGCCAGTTTGTCTTCTACCAACAGCAACAAAAGGTATATAGAAATATCCAGAAAGCTGTGGAATTCATAGCTCTGACAATTAATGACAAGTGCAGAAATTTAATGATTGGAACTGAGATTGGACAATGGAGTGAGGCTGCTTAGCATTTCTTGGAACAACCTGCAGTGCAATCATCTCGTTGGGGGTGGGGAGGGAAGGGGGAAGAAATCACGTCACGTTCACCCTCTTCCAACTGCTTGTTCACTTTTCCTGAGGAGGCAGAAATGACACTGGAGCTAGGTCTTCCAGGGACTAAGTGGGCTGTAGCAGCTATTAGCAATTTCTGCTCCAGTGGTATGACAACACAGCTCCTCCATACTTCCCTGCAGACAATTCTCATCTTTCAGGTTAAGAATTATGAGAACTCAGAAAAGGGGTAGAATCCCTTAGGGATTATATACATCTTCACTATGTGCCTAGAGCACAGATGCTAAGGCACTGTATGCATGAGTAAAAACTAAAGTATGCCAAAACACTCATCATTTTATTAGAGGTAGACTGAAACTTCCATGATCTAAAAACACATTGCTAGCCCTCACTACTTAAACTAGTAGTCCTTCACTAGTTGGACTTGTCCCACTAGAATTAGTCCTTCACAACAAAAAGATAAAACAAGGGGACTAGATGGATAGGACAAGTTTTACTGCAGTATTCCCATTTCCTTCTTGAAAAATCCATACACCTCCCCAGCAGACACAGCTGGAATGGGAAAGGTTACATCAGTTACAACAGAAACATTCGAGACGACTTTTTTTTTGTTTTGTTTTTAAAGTGATACTAAGTTTACAAACAGTTCTGGTTTTCCCTCCTATAGAAGGGAGTAGTTGTTCCTTCCCACAGAAAGGGTGGCAGGAAACATGCTGAAATAGCTGTCACTGCCCCCTGTCCCCATGGGAAGGAGATCCTTAAAATAGCTGTCACAGTGCCTTGTCCCCACGGGAATAAGAACCTTGCAAGATTGGCTAGCCAAATTAAAGTCTCTGGATCTGTAGATAAGGGTCCCAATTACTGTGCAGTATTATTAAGTTAAATTTCACACCACCAGATCTTAGTGGAATTTTCAAAGTAAAACCTTATGTTCTACATCATGTCATTGTAAGGAAACGAAATACAAACAATGTGCTTTAGTCAATATTATCTAGAGATTTTATGAAGGAAAAAACTTTGCCATTGCTTAAAAATAAGTTTAATTTATATTTTGTCATTATTTTAATTAAGTGGATAAATTAGAAACACCTATTGGTACAAATATGCATTTGTGAAGGAGAAAAGCTCACCCAAGATTCACCATCATGCTACTCATGCAACATATTAAGATTTACTGTGTGAACACTAGGAAAAAAAAAATCACTTGCTTTGGCAACTGCAGAGCAAAATCATTTTCTAAGGGACATAACTATCCTTCAGATGAAAGTTAATTTTATCCTATTTAATTATACTCTGTTACCAATTTAAATCCTGCCCTAGAACATTGAGTTTACCATGCTGTCTTGCAGGTATGTGATGGACATGTGTAATTTATTAGGATTTTTCAGTATATTTAAGGTGATGTTAATTGCTACATACATATTTTTCTTTCTACTGTAACAATGACTGTCTGTGACACTATTTTGTGCACCATTACACCATACCCTTAGGTTTAATATTTGAGTACTTGTCCTTATGGAAGAAGTGACCCAACAAAATTCCTTCTACATTTCTGAGACTTGCAAGAGAATTTCTGTCAGCTCCACACCAAATGTTACAGAAAGAAAAGTTGCTTTTGTCAATGCTGCAGCTCTGTATTTTAAATTGATCTGATCATCCCAACGGGCATGGAAGGCATGTGCCTACTATGTAGTAGGACTTTGGGACTTGAGTAGCAGCTCTGAAGGGACTAGAATACAATTAAACATTTGGGACAGAACAGATTTAATTATTACTGAGGTCACTGTCCCTAGTCCCCACTCTACACAAACAGTATCTTTTTATATACACTAAATTTGGCCAAAAAGATGGCAGATTAGGCAAAGAGAGATAACAACCTTCCAGTACTGAAGGGGGCCTACAGGAAAGCTGGGGACTTTTTACAAGGGCTTGTATCGAGAGGACAAGGGGTAATGGATTAAAACTGGAAGAGGGTAGATTTAGGTTAGACATTAGGAAGAAATTCTTTAGTGTGAGGGTGGTGAGACACTGGAGCAGGTTGCCCAGGGAAGCTGTGGATGCCCCATCCCTGGAAGTGTTCAAGTCCAGGTTGGATGGGGCTCTGAGCAACCTGGTCTAGTGGGAGGTGGGGTTGGAATTAGATGATCATTAAGGTGCCTTCCAACCCATACCATTCTATGAATCAGGGTCTGCATTTCTATTCCCAGGGTACTGCTTGGCAAACCTGTACTCTTTAAGTACTAAAATTTAAAAAATTAGCATATTCCTGAGAAATGCCAAATACCCACCAACATCAGCTAGACAGGACTGATAATAGTCTGGTATCTTGCAAGATAAAAGCCAGTTAGCAAGACTGCTAAATGTTAGCTTTTAGACCCTCTAGTATTTACGTTCAACTATGTCAAGTGAAAAAAAAAAATCAAGAAAAAACTAAAACCAGCACACATACCAAGGTTTCAACTTAAAACCTCTTCATAAGTCAGGTGAAGATGAAGTAATACTTATTTTAAGAACAACAGTAAAAATCAAGTATAATGAAAGCACATCAAGAAACAAACTCTACAATTTCTGAACTGCGCTGTTTATTTTGCTGCTTGAACCTAAGTGACAGTATGCACTGTCATTATGGGGTGTCTTCTAAACCTTTACTACACTGCAGGTACAGAAATATATGGACACATTTTTGGAAAACTGACATTTTGCAAAATGCAGCAAACATTTCAATTTATACATGGGAACAGGAAGTGTTCAAAAGGGTATGCATTTCAAGTTATTGCAGGTTATTTCTGTGAGAGAATTTCTGCAGGTAAAACATGTTTAAATTTAACCAACGGTAACGTGTCAGTGTATTTAAAATCATGACAAAAATCTTCTCTCTGGTCACGAACTGCCCTTTGACAAACTACTAGGATGTTGTATGTTTAGGGCAAGATGTCAACACAGCATAAATCCCATAGCATTTTGGTTTTCTTCTGGAGATTAAAGCTGTTTTTTTCTTGGGATAAATGCAGCAGCAAAACACAAACCAGCTGATCAAAAAAGCACTTCTGCCATAACTCCAATAATTTTAGGGCACACCAACCGACAGTAGTTTTGCCATTCCCAGTTCTTTTAAGGTTTACATCACTGCACTGTTTCCTTAAGTACGTTTGTAAAAGCTTGTTTTCTGTTAGGCCAGCTTGCTGACTACAGCCTGGTTGAGAGAATTTAGTTGGTTGGTCCATTTATCTAACGCAGTATAACGTGCACCACCTCTCTTCTGATGATCCAGTTCTAGGAGCTGGTTGACTTGATCAATTCGGCCATGTATAGTGCTAGAAGTAAATAAATGAATAACTATAAATTGCTAATGCACATGGAAATAGAAGCTAACAATAATTCAGAGGTTAAATAAGAGGCCTTTTTATACAAGAGAGACACAAAGTCTATTTCAGAATTCAGCACTTCTGTAATATATTGTCATGGGTAGGACTGCCCACTTAGTTGTCAACATGATTGGAAATCAAATTAACTAATTCATTGTGCAACGCATAAATTACCTTCCTAGCTATGACCCACATGTAAAGTCTAAAGCAATATGAGGTAATCAATTCTTGAACGGCAAGGAATAATGAGCTAGGGAGACTTATGTAAAATGAAATTAAAATATAAACCCAAGTATGGATTGTATTTTCCTAGTAGATATAACAAGTTACCCTCATTTAACAAAGGGTAGTTAAGGTTTTCCTGTCAAGGAGAGAAGACAACTAATTTGTAAACTTGCAAATGTACTTGAGAATATACATGGATATAAGCAGCAATTACTAAGAACAACAATTTTCATAATTTCATAATAATTCAAGTAATTTATTATGTAATTCAAAACTAAAATAAAAACATGCCATTCCATCTTTCTCTAATTTTCTTGGCTCACATCTTACAAATATACTTTATTGCCAAGCAAATCCAAATAAAGCCAGCACCATTACCTTTCAGTTCTAGAATCAATCATTATTGTCACAATGAACAAAAATATTGTTTTGATGTTTCTTGTACACTGTCATTATTTTAAAGTAATCAAAGATCAGTAATCACAAGTAAAGTACATACTTATCCAATATGCACTGCACAAGCAAGCTTTCCACATCAGCTACATCTATGTTTAACTCCTAAAAGAAAAACAAAACTCATTATGCTGCTACTCTGTTTTGCATCAAATCCTTCCAGTTATTACTCTTATACAGAATTTGGTTTAATTCATATTTCTTACTTCAAAAGTATTAATTCAATAATGATGTATGAAGCAAAAGAGCTTCACCCAAAGTACATGTGGCCAATGATCAAGAGATCAGTAACCTCTCAAAAAAAGCCTGAAGAGACTTAAGCAAAATATTTGGAAGCTGACTTACTGGGAAAGGGGGGAGGAAGGGAGATGGGGGGAAACCATAATTAAACCTTACGGAATAAAATAAGACCATAATTATCAGAAAATAATGGATCTATACTCAAAACCATTTAGAAGGCTAGTTTCACCTTCTGGTGCAATCAAGTTCTACAAATGTTAAGGCCAGCTTAAAATCAAAAGTATGCAGAGTATTCTCATTAAAGAGAATTTAAGGATAAAAAACAGGCATCTCTAATACTTCATGATGTATTTTGGAATGCTTTGAATTTTTCCAAGAAAAATCACAGACTCACAGGAGATGGAAACAGTCATCTATTGTCACTGGTTTTTGATTTTGTCCTTTCAGGATTAGGGGACAAAATCAGTGATTCTAGTATAATGGTTGGTTTGTTCTATTACCACAGTTCTGTAACTTGTGCAACACAGACATCTGAAGGTATCTTTTGAAGAAAAGGAATTAAAATTTGGATGTTTATGTTGATACAATTTACATTAATTACATTTTAAATTATACAAATTTCACTTTATATATTTGCCTTCAGAAAAGTGTTTTTCTACAGCAAGTAGAATATGGTAATTGAATATTTTAGATGTATATCATAGCATATATTATAAAAAGCACTGTAACGACACTTGAAATTTATATTTTTGCACTGCAAAGCTGCCAGCAGCGCTTCAGTACTACTTTATAGTTTATATTTTAGGTGTTCTATTTCTGGAAGCACTGTATTTATTTAAGAGCTTTTATTCACAATTCACAAACATAAGCAAATGCAATGCTCCACTGACACATACCTTAGAAATAAAAGGAATATGTATTCTTGTGTAAGGCTTAATTAATTTTATAAGCACTTGTGTTCTGATGTTTCGCAAAAGCTCTGTAAGGGAAGAAAAAAAATACTGTAAAAATAACAGTACTGAAATAAAGTTGCAATACAGTTCCATAAAAGAAGTTATCCTAATACCATGATCATTTAAGGTAGTAATTCAATGAGGTCGAGAAGCACAGCAAAATAGATACTTTTTGTTTGTTTGTTTTTTTACCAGGAATCCAAGCAATATGTAACTCTGAAGATGGACAGAAAGAGTAAACAATTGTTTAAACATGAAACAACGTATTATCTGGTAAAAATTTAAATTATTCAAACTAACTGGGCAAATAATAATACAGATTATTGCACAGTATGTCTGCCCCTCTTAGTTTATGGCTGGAATGCTTGTCTTCTACAAAAGTGAAAATAATTATTCTTCAGGCTCTAAAACTTAAGTCTGTGTGCATTTAACTTCATGGGGAATATTCACATTTTAAGTTAAAAGATCAGGGCCTAATGGTATAATTATGATGAAGAACTGAAGTTCTTCAGTTCTGAAGAACTGAAAACAGAGTCTGCATGAACTGACTGGTTTTGCTTATATAAGACAGTACAGCCATTGTTTTAGAAATGTTTACATTATTAAAGAAAATCTGGAGAAAACTAAAGCATAAATCACAATTGTAAATTAACCGAAAGACAGCGACATCCATTTTTACCTAACTAGTCACACAAGGTCTGTTTATATAATAAAAAATAATACTGAGGAACAGATTATGTATCTCAATAAAACTAAGGAGATTAAAACAATGAGGGAAGGTATGTAAACATTATAACCACAAATAAATATTCTCTATCACTACAGAGTGAAAAGGATGAGAATGTCTTTTTTTTTTCCCCTCTGGATATCATTAGCAGACAACTATCACATAAGGGATGAAACTCAAATTCTCTTCAATCCTTTGATTCAACTGTCCTCCTTCTCTTGCCTTTCATACTTTGTCATACTTTCTTCCTTAAGCATCCATCTCTCTGACCTTACAGAGTCTCCACACAAGACTTTGAAGCTTACCAGTAGTCCACATGTAACAGCAGTAGAGGGGTTATATTTAGTTTCCCCTGCTGTTTGCCATGTTCGCTGTTATAAACAGAAGGGTAAGAAAAGCAGGTCTCTGGATTTAACTGTTTTCTTTCATGTAACTATCCAGCTCAATGACCTTGAAATGCCATGGTAAGCCCTACTCTTGATGAAAACAGTAGTTATCTGGAAAACTGGACACTATATTCAGGTAAAGTGACTTGTAAATTTTCAGATACATGACAAATTCAGGGAGAAACTCTGAAGGGCATGTATTAATGTGTTCCTCTGTTCTATTGAGTATATGTACTATAAAGCCAAATATTGTTTCTCAACATATACATTATAATTCTGAATCTTGCTACATATTTTATTACTACACATTTATTAATGCAACCTTCATTACAGTTGCCACATATTTTGTTTTTAATCTGAAGCAGAAAATAAACCTTATAAACCAGCAGTCAGCTAATTGTTGAGACTGACACAGCCTGTAGGAGTAAGGGGTGTCTTTGCTAATCCTTCCAGTGTAAGAAAAAAACCACAATCAAAATAGTCTGTGCCTAATACCACTATAGATATTATCTTAGAATATCCACTTTTGTGAGAACTTTCTCCATCATTCCTGCAATTCTTGGCAGTTACTCTACATGCCTAGACATACGTTGGTCTTGACCAAATTCTAAAGAACTTGGAAACAGTAATTAATTACAAAGAACTCATACTGCCAAGAAGAAAATAAACCATGGCAAAAAACCCCTAAAAACAAAAGGAGTTTACCAAGTAGTGAAAAAAGATAAAAATAGTTTGAAAAAATACCTTCAATGTGCTCCCTTATGAAGGGATCATCCATGATGTTGCTGTGATTTGTTTTCAGAATCTTCTCAAATTCAGTGATGTCATTATTCTGATAGGCACTTCAGAAAGCACAAGAAACTAAATTATTATGTTTGAAATATGAACAGGCTCATAAGATGGTGTTCTATATCTTCCAAAAAACCCTGTATTAACTGTTGGTGGCAATTATATTCAGAACCTCTATAAGGAAAAACTATTAAAAAATGAGATGCAGCAGAAATTACTTTTCTCAAAAGTTTAATTATTTACATTTAATTACTCCACAAGTGCACAAATTGTTTTTAAACTGATGAAAAAAAAAAAGTAATCCTTTATTATCAGTAAAATGGGAAAAAAAGAGAGGTGTTAAATTGAAGGTAGAACTTGAGGGGTTCATAAATGTAGTTATATGAGTAGAATGGACTGTATCACATGAAACTAGTACATTTTACTTCATAATTAAAAAGAATTTTGGCTAAGTATATTTTACAGTTTATTCCAGAAGTATTTTTAATCACTATGTAAAACATTAATGTTCCCAATGCAGAGTGTAGGAAAAAGTAAAAATATAATTGTAATATTTGGAATTGATTTCTAACTTCTGCATATTTCTAATCTACACTGCTTTAATTGCATTATTAATTTTAAAGAGGCAGTTATACTCAAATGTCAAGATAAGTTACATAGATTTGGAATATGAATAAAATCAGATTGGGTAAGGCCATCTGTAGTTCCTTCTGCCTCAAATTCACATGAAACTATGCCAGTGAAGTAGAAAAGATGTGTCTGAAATAAATTATTATTTGAAACAGTCACTTAATAAACTGCCAAGTAACATATTAATCATGAACATCCTCACTTTCAGAACCAATTTGTATGCATACAATGATGCAGCACCATAGCAATATCAGAGCAAGGTTCATTCCAAAGGAGATCAACTGTGTATTTCAAAATGTTAGCAGGCATTTCTTCTTAGGTAATGAAAAGGTGGGAAAGCTTTTCCTCTGCATTGTTAATTTTTTTCACTTGAGAAAGCAAAGGCAGGATAGAGTGGATGGAACAGGTTAGCCTCAAAGCACAGTACACAAACTGCCTCAGTTCATCAATTTATTTTGGCTGATGAACTTAATGCACTCAAAGTTCTCACATCATAGCTGCCTCTAAGAGATAATGAAGCCTTCTTTTGATTTTCACATTTGTTTGGAGGTTAGGGGAGATCTTTTGAGAGTTCCATTTCATATTCCTAAATAATGAAACAACTTTAATAATCATGATATGCATCCAATTATTCCATTGCCTTTGGTATGTCAGTCATCTCAGTTTCTTACATATAATCAGCCAAACCCTAAAGACAGTTGCAGTACAAGGTTGGACAACTTGATTTAAGGCAAGAAATGAGTTTTTTTGCCACTGCATAAGAAATTCAACATAGAGGAGGATAAACACATGTTTCTGTACCCCTAACTGGTAGAGTGTATAGATACTTAGGTATATCATAGTCAAGAAGTTTCTTAAAAAACAAAAAATCTACAAATATCTGCCCTATATTTACAAAATAACCATGTTTGCTGTGCAGAGAAAAGCCATCCCTAAAAATATTCAATTTCTGGTTTGTAAACGAGATCTTTTTAATTTTTGTTCTCTTCTCCAGAAAAATTAAAATCTTACCTTACTAAATTTGTCATTGCTAGAATCTCTGGATCATTTTTGTATGGTTTCGCCTACACAGAACAGAAAGCACAACAGGCATGTTTATATTTTAAGTATTTTTTTTTCCATTTTAATCTTTTGAGCAATTTCCATATCAATTCAAAAAAAGGAGGGGGAAAGGAAAAAGGAAAAAAAATACCTCCTGAGAGTCAAATGGATTTATTCCAGATTTCATAAGCATATTTGCTAAGACCAAGTATTTTAAGCAAGTAGTTCTTCTGGGGCTCCCTGATTCATCATAATTCTTGAAAGCTTCAAAAAAATCAGTATGTGCCTTTTCAAACTCTCCTTCTCTTAAGTGCATTTTGCCTCCACATTCTGAAAAAGAGAACAGAGATGAAGAGAAAAGAAACACTGCATGCTTGTTGCTGACTACAATAATTGTACTCAGAAGTTCCATGCTATTTCTAAATAGATTACTGAAATACTTTTAGGAATATTTTCATTCTCTGAAATTGCTAGAAAAACAAAAAAAAAGCATTAGGGCCTTCACATGCAGCATTGCCATTTGAATAAACCCATTCCAGAGAAGAAAAAACAAAACCCAACCCACACCAGAAATCTAAAAGAACACTAATCTTCTCAGCCAGTAATTATTTAAACCTTATGTTAAAATACTGCAAAACCTGAAATGGAATGTATCTCCATTTCAAAGGCAAAAAACTTCCCTATCTGTTGAGCAAAACCAAAAAATAAAATTGAGAAATATAAATAAATAAATAAACTCTCTATCTCCTTTTATTTCTGAAGTACCCACTGCAGCCTGATTGTCTGCGGAAGTCCCTACACCAGAGGAAGAAGGAAGGCTCAACAGTATTCTTGAGAAAGTTGTTTTTCAAGATCAGCAGCATGTTTCCACTATAATCCATCACTATGGATAATTAAGAATATTTTCAAACACATCTTAAAGCCCTTCAGTTCCTGATGAACTTTACTGAAGCAAGACATAAAGCTCTCCTGTCAAGCCTTTGTTTTTGTGCTTTGCAAATGCCTTTGCATTTACCCTTTGTTGCCTGCCATGGTGTCAAATAGCTCAAATCTTCCTCTTGTTCTTCTACTGCTTCTCTCCTACACTATGTGTATCCAACTGTCCTGCCCTTCCGAGCAGCACAACTGGTACCCAGGCACCAGAACAACTGAGCTGAAATCCTACAGGAGGGAAACATGAAATGACAAGGCTGCAGCCACTGCATTAGTTATCCTCTATTACCATATGGTTTGTCTGACTCTGAATCTACAGGATCCTCTGTCTTTATGGAGGGAACTGGAAAAAACATTAATTATCAGATTTTCATAAAATTAACCTATGCAACAGAAGTTAAAAGGAAAAATTCAATATTAACTTGCCTCTAATAACTCCCATGATCAGTGGATGAGGAATGGCTGACTTGATGTGCAATGACTGTTCATATAGTGCTTTAAGCTTTTTGTTATTTTTCTGTGCTGTATACATTTGAATTTCCAAAGCATAGATTTCCAATAGCTGAGTACCTTTTTTTAGATCATCTTCTCCATCATCAGTCTAGGATAGATTGAGTAATAAATACTGTGAAATTTTAATAGAACAGCAATTTCAGTTTTTTACTAGTAAAAAAGTAATTACCAATTACTCTCATCAATTTTCTGTCAGAAAATAAGGATATTCCTAAAACTTAAAATTTTTTACATAAATATTAACATTTAACATAATACTCAAAAAACTTATCACAGGCTGACGTTTTAAGCCCTTTATTAAAGTTAGTATTTTTGTTTATTGAAATGCTTTCCTCAGAACTTTGCCCTTTCCTCTTTTCCATGTTCCTTAAACCACACTCTCAGTATATAAATGCAGTGACTGACACACACAGACATATAAAATACATACGACTCTTCTGATGTCTACAACAGAATCATTTCCCAAATATTTGTAACTCATTTTCCATGCTGAAGGAAGAAGAGGGCGACAAAAGAAAAGGGGACACAAACAAACACAGCAGGCAGCATGGCTAGGTTTTTTACCCCCTTTCCAAATGGGAAAGTAGCAACTCTACTTTCAGTTTTGAGTAAAGCTCTCTTGGAATCTTCACTATATTTTTAAATAAATGTCTATACATTATAAATTATTTGTATGTTCTTCTCATCCTCACACCTGACTAAAAGGAAACTTCATCAGCAGTTGTGGATAATTTTAAAAAAATAATCCTTAAATGAAAAAATAAAACACTTTTTTTTGTTCATGTTATCAAACAGATAAAAAACTAAAGCTAGCACAGTATTTCTTCACTCTGTACTAAAGCTCAGCAACAAACCTCAAAGGCCAACAACAGATATGAAGAAAAAATCAGCGTTGTTTACTAAGCTACAGTGATTTAGAATATAAAGATACCTGGCATGACTGATGCAGCTGACGCAAAATCTTTTGTAACTTTCCATATTCTTCTCGTTCTAAATATAATTTCCCAAGCTGTAATGAAAAAAAAGTTCAAGCACTCAGGTCTATTAAGATTTCATAATTATAATTTATAAGATTTAGCTAAAGGTGTCACAAGCAAAAAACAGTAAGTTATATATTTTACCTTTGTGTTTGTCTTAAACCACAATCTGTCATTCTTAGCATCTTTCAGAGCTTCAAGTGTTGTTTCATAGAATTCCTGAAGCAAATCCATCTGACATAAAAAATCAGAATTCTATAATTGTAAACAGCAAATTTGTACCTGTTAATAAAGTCAACCTGAACAAACTAAAAGTGCATGCTTGAAGTTCAAAATAAGAAAGGTATCTGCATCTTACTTGAATGTCTGCTTTTAACTTATTCAAAGCTTCTAAAGTAACAAAACTAAGTACATGTGCTTTTCTTACATAAAATAGGCATAATTACAAAATATTCACAGTTTAAGATTTACAGCTTTCTATCAGGCTAGTGAAAAAGGAAAGCCATCTTGTACAAGGCCACCTTATATAACCAAGTAATAAAAGTGTTATATTGTGTAACAAAAGACAAATACAGGCAACATCGCTCCTACGTAAAAGAAAAAAATATTATTTACATATTAAAAACAAAATGCAATTTCCAAAATGAGATAAATGGTCAAAGGAAAAGATGCTTCCTCCTTTCTATACTACCAATGTTACATGAAAGAATCCTTTTCAGCACATCAAACTGTTTCTTTGCATAAAACCTGAAAATACACCATCCAAAATGGAAATCAAAGTGCTGAGTGTGACTTGAGAGCTGCCTATAGTCATTGTTCTTCTACAGATAACAAATCTGTGGCTATACAGACATAGGGTTTCAGATTGCCCCTTCAGGTCTGGCTCCAACTGCATTTAGACCAAACACACTGATCTCTGCCAACAAGACAGTCCTTTATACGTTAAAATGAAACCATCATTCAGCTATTAAACTTTCATTTCCTGTGCATGGCAGGACAGGAAGGATTGTGATAATGAATCACTAAAGTCATCACTAAAGACCAGTGATCCTCCATATGCAGGTGCTACTTCCAGGTACTAGTTAGGGGAGCTTTCTACTCTCTGTAAAGCTTCTACAACAATACAAAAGAAAATGAGGTGGGCTGAGTATCTAAGAACAAGTGCCTAGCCTGCACAGTGCACTCAAAGACAGGCAGTATTTAACACCAACACTTCATTGCAAAGTTTTTCAAAGATTCCCCTCTCCCCCACAAAGTAAAAAAAAAATAAAATTGTTTAATTACAAATTATATTTGAGAAGGCATTTACAGTGTGTAGGTACTAGGATAAAAAGAAGTATTTACTTATTAGCATAGGAATTCCAGGTAAATATTGCCCAGAAATGACAAATTCATGAAAAGCTATGCATGTTGATAGAATCCATTAAATATATTTATATACATATCTATAAATATGGGAAATATATTTTAACATATGACAAAAAATTAATACTGCAAATGTTCTTCATTTAAGATCAAAAACCCCAAAACTAGCAGACTACCAGACACAAAAGGGTCCACAGTTAAAAATGCAAAAAGGAAAACCATTAAGATGAAAGAACTGATCATCTAACCTGCTTGGAAGTAGAGATATAATCAAGAATAGAATTGATGGATTTTTCAGAGTAATTTCTTGTAACTGCACTCCGTATGTAGGTCAATAGCTGTTTATATCTGTTCATCATTTCAGGAAAGTTAGTCTAAAAGAAATGCAAAATTACATTATATTTTTTGTTTTCATGATTAAAAACTGAGTTCTGTCTTGCAAATACACATACAGAAAAGAAAGAATAACAGAAAGACTATGCAGTAGTCATTACTGCTAGGAACTTTAACATCATAATTTTATTCATAAGCAGCAGAATCAGGAATAACTTCAGCAAGAAGTATGGAATAGACTTCTGAAGTATTTGTCTCAATGAAGGAAACAAGAGTTGGCTAGAAAACTATTAAATGGTTGCATATGTAGGATATACATTTTGCACCAAGTTGTTCTTTCTGGTGAAATACACATATGTAGAAACATGACCAGTTTCAATGGCATGATACCTCAGGATAGCAAGGACTGACTCAAACTGTCAGAGGGTTTCTGCTGACTACATCAGCTCATTTGCATCCATTTTGCCTTTGACTTGCAGCCCTGACATGTCTGTTAGCCATTAAAGGCTGCAAAAGGCAAGTTCTCGCAGATTTAGCCATAATTTACAATAATAATTTAAGATCTCTCAATCAAATACATGTTTATGCCATTTACTCTTGAGTAAAAGCTGGAATTCCTACCAATTTAAAGTTTATTTTAATCATCTGTTTCAGAGCTTTGAATCCCCATTCTCCTTTTTCACCTTCGAGCTCCAAAACCTGAAATAGAAGAATTTTTTAAACAACATTTATAGAAGCTTTATTCAAACTTAAATTGATTTGCATCTTGTTTAAAACATACCTATCCCATACCCACTTCCCCCCTGGCTTTGTTCCTTACAAAGTAATGTTCTACCTTGCCCTGTTCTTCAATTTTACTCTTCCTTGATATTACTGAGAAAAAAAAATTACTCAGAGAGGGGTATGTATCTTACCAGTTTTCAGAACTTGGCTCATGTAGGGAAGGTGAATTATTATGTATAGATCTTTTTGTTGCTGTTGCCTAACACCAACCACTGAACTTGAATGCTGCTCCATAAATACACCTACACAAAAAAGTTGTAACACCCCCCGCAAAACTGACTCAACCCACCTGTTGACTAAATTAGTAAAAAAATTATACTTCTTAATTACTATATTTTCTTCACATTATCAGAAAGGTTTCTATGCTTTAATGTAACATAGTTAAGGGAGTGTTTTGTAAGTAAAAATTTCAGATTTTTTTTCTCAAGTCTTGTATATACTACTGTTATACACTATAAATAAGCCAAAAGGTGGAAAAAAATTGATTTTTTTTCTTTAATAAGTTACATCTAATATATTGCTTTCTGGTGGCAGTGTGCAAATATTAAAAATTTGAAACTGACATGAAGAAACTGTGTCACTCAGTACTTATACATTGAAAGCTTTGGAATCAGCAAACCAAATCTAATACCTTATATGAGACACTAGAGAAAACACCATTTCATTTTTAAAAACAAATCTATCTGGCTCCTATACACATGAAAACAGACTTAGGACAGTTTAACTTAGTAAAATTCTGAAGATTGAAAACTCAGTTCTGCAATAAAAAAGGACTATTCCATGTCCTATTTATAGTCCCTACAAACGATCCCAAAAGGCAGTCCAGCCAGAAGTCTAAGTTGTCCAGAGATAAACCTAGCACATTAATAAGCCAAAAATATAAACATTACTCTTAAAATTCCAGAAAGTAACTCAAATGGTAATCAAATAAATTTGAGTGAATATAAAAATAAGAGAATATAAAGACAGAAAACCTTCTGAAAACTGCTTAATGCTGCTTTGGGATCATCTTCCTTCAAAGCTTTGGAATTGTAGTACTGATTTTCCAGATCCACATTTGGTTCAGAATTGCTGTCCTCAGAATACTCCTACATTTTAAGGAAAAAAGAAAAAACAAGTAAAAATCAGATGGAAAAAAAGAGCAAGGTTCAGAGCATCTAATATTCTGCAGGAAATTGATAAAACACAGTATGACATGTTGCTCATACTGACATGGAATGCTTCTGCATTACCAGAAAATCTTCACTTTCAGAGCATGTAATAGGGATGGACTCTGATGATGATTTCATCTCTCCATTATTAGGTCAGCTGTCAACACATTTCTTTTTGGATTAATGAACTCATAGCTCTACCAGCTTCACCTATATGACAAGTACAGACTGTATTATTAAAATTTTGCCAATTTTGGTCTTTAAGGACAGATGCTTAACAGCCTATGTCATTCTTCTGTGGGGGAGAGAACATGTTGGCCACTTATCTTCTAAAAGGTGCTCTATGATATGTCCCTTGCTGTCCACAGAAAAGACTGTGGCTGAGTTGCAACACAAGTAATGATCCAGCAATGGGGGATATAAAATGCTTCCATGAATCTCTCTGTAACCTGCCTTTTTATGCTGTAATGATTCACACTTGTCCAAGGAAATGAAAAAAAATAATAATGATGGTAACACCAGCTGCTTCTGTGCTGAGAAGCAGGAGATGATTGAGAAAATGCTAAAGATAGTGCCAGAGAAGCTAGGGTGGGGCATAGGCACAATAATTTAATCAAATACCCATCATGTACAGTAGAACCAAACAAATTGAAGAATTTCCTTCTACCAATTATTACTTAATTCAAAACAATACAAAAAAAATACTGAGGCTTTTTCTGATGAAAAAAGCCTGAAGTATTTTATCTTCCCTGAATGTTGCATGTCTGAATCACAAAACATTAATAAAACTCAAATAATAATTTAATTGAAGGCGTACACGAGTCTGCATGTTCATATTTGAGGTTCATACCTTTGCATTTTCAAGCCAACTTCTCCCCACAGAGTGCTTAGCTGTATCAGGAGGTGAACTGTTGAACAGACTGTTTAATTACTGTTGTCAAAGTAGCCTTCCCTTGTAACAATATGAACAATTCATAGTCAGGTGCCTGTCTTGAAGATGAAATTACTATTATATTTCTTCATCTGCTACATTTATTCTTTTTTTCATTCATATATTGCTAATATTAATGGGCTCTTTCAAAACCATGGGAAGGGATCAAAAAAACACGAGGCAAAAGCAAACTTCAAATTAGCTTTCTTCCCTAAAGTGCAAGCACATCTTACAAAGTTCAGGTTTTATGAAGTTCTAATAGAAAAATTAATTATGGGAGCTCACAGCTAGCCCATATTATATCAAAGATGGTTGCTGAGACACTTATCCTTCAACCTGCTAATCTTTTTTGCTACATGTAGTAAAGTTGCTCATGTACGTATTTATTTATACTCACACTAAGCATTAGTATTTTGTGAGATTGTGAACTTAAAAGCCTAACGAATGCCACAGACCTGTTTTCTGAATTCCCATAGAACTAGAAAACTTAATATCGGAAACTGCAAACAAAAAAGGAAGCAAGTATCTTATTTCATTGGGCAGGCTTTCATTTTGGGTAGCTTGTTTTCATAAACCCTTCACAGTATTGATTGATAAAGCTGCTACAAGAACATGCACTTGATGTCAACAGTTGTAAAGGTATCAGACACCTTATGAAGATAGAGGCTGCCAAAGCTTAAACAGTGTAGGAAATAAGATACATGTAATCAGCTGATGTCTTGTTTATACTGAGTTTGAACAATGGAGGATATTTTTGGCAGAAGTATCTATTTCTCAAGATAAAAGGAAAGTAAATTAAATGAATTAATTTTAGGAAGAAATGTGCTCTGTCAGCCTAAAGCCAGAAACATCAGAATTTTCATCTTAGCTCTAACACTGATTCTGGATGTCAATTCATGCAAGAAGCCTTTTTTCAGATTGTTGAGATTTTTCTCAATGCTACTTAAATATCCCAAAAATCTATTTTCTTAATATGATTAATACATAATAGAGAAGGTGAAAAGCATCCAGTTCTCCCCACCTATATCTGGTCTTAACATCCCCTTCTTCCCCTTTCACTGCAACAATTCCACATTTTGTGCTCTAGGAGTCCTTGGTGATGGGCAATCCTGCTTGTGTTGAGGGAACAGGCCCACTAGCACTCACACAGACACTGAGGCTTGTGAGATACAGCAGAGGAGCACATGACCAGAGAAGGCAAGAAAACCAGCTGTGGTTTCAAAAAACCATAGCAGGAGCCTTAGTCCATGTGGTCTCGAGATTATGTAGAGCTCTTGAAGCACGGCATCTCTCCTCATAGCTAGAATAAGGCCTGTGAACTGGGAGAGCATAACACTTAACGGTAGATTTGTGGTATTCTAGCAGATTACAGAGGCACCTAGTAAAGTTAAACATGCACAAAACCAAAGATACTTACATCTTGTGAAAACTACTGTCGTTTAGTTACTGATTTTCTTATCTCCTCTCTAGCCTAAAGCACTTCCCTAACCTCTACATCAAAAGTGGAGTGATAATCTAAACTTTTACTTTTCTGTGTGTCATTCACTTGCTGTACAAGAACCAAACTTCTACTCTGCAAACTTTCAAAACAAAGGGCAAGTAGCTATACAGAGGATAACTTTCCAGACAAAAGACACAATACAAAGAGCTCAATTTGTGTAGAAATTTATCCTTCAAGGACATTGTTAACAATACTTATTACTGTCATTTTCAACTGCTGGTAATTTTAACAAATTTCAACCATTGGGACGACTCAAAGAATTCTTTTTTTATGAAGTGCAATTATTCTGAGAATAAGTCTGGTACAAATTTGATTTTACTTCAGCTAACTTTGTTTCATAACTGTGGCATTTAGGATGTCTGCTAACTCTAGGATTTGGAGTGAAGACCTGATATTTTGCAAGGCAAATTATTTGGGTTTGTGAGTGGGGGGTTGAGCGGTTGGTCTGGTTGGTTGTTTTTTTTTAAGAACAACAAAACAAAAATGCCCAAATGAGGCCAATTAAAAAAAAATAAAAAGGGACAATAACTCCTCACTATATTAATATATTACCTTGCCAGCTAAATTTCTTGAACATTTCTTCTACCACAAACATGCCTTGTTTTCACATAGCTCAAAAGTGACCAACTGAACATGATCCCGGCACCAAGTACAACTTGCTTTGCATTTGCTCTTCCTGCACCACTGGCTCCCAGGCACCAGGGCAAAAAGCAAATAACAGTTTCTATCTGCATTTGTCACTGGTATCCAGGCACACAAATATAAAGAAAGCAATCAGGCTGGAATGCAAGATTAAGGATGAAAAGAACACAGAAAAACTGTCAGAGTAAAAACAAGAGTGTGATTTGTGTAAGACGTCATTAACCACTCATCTGTGCATCAGCCCTGATTTTCTTTTCCACATTCCAGGTCTCTCTGCTCTTACTTGCTAACTCTGCAAGTCATCCAGTACCTGCTGGCTCACACCAGGGCTGACACCAGGAGCAAGTCTGTGAAGCCAGTGATTTGCAATGAGGCCAGTGCAGTTCCATGGAAAGACAGTGCTCTGCCTTTACTTTTTTTTTTTTAAGCAGAAGTTGGAAGATGCACAGAACTGGGATTGCAGAAAGAAAAAAACCTGGTACCATGACATGTAAATAATATAAAAAAGAAGTGCTTTTCTTTCCACCTCCATCACACAGCTCTCCTATAGTTATGTGCATCCTTTTAGAAAAGTCCTGGTTTTAGCATAAATTAGACCTTATTTACTTCTGTTTAACATGCAACTGCATATCAGATCCTGGAGAGCTCTGTTCTGAACAAAGTGCTCAACAACTCTCTCTCCAAAAAAACAAAAGAAAAAAAACCAGCATTTATTGATACTTGCCAGTGTTCAGATGGAAAGAATTTACTAATTATTCTCATACTTTTTGCCTCAACGCTTCCTTCTGAAACATTATTGTAAAGAACAAAATATGCCCCAAATATATTAACTCTGCATTTAAAGGAGAGTCTGACGAGAAATGCATAAAGTAAAATATTAGGACAAACATAAAATACAAAAAAGGAATTAATTCCAAGAACAATATATTCTATGTCCTCTGTGAAGCTCATTTTTTAAAATTTTAAAATCACAAACTAATGTAGCTGAACATAACAAAGAAACGGAAGAGGGTAAAGTGGATCTCCTTGATTTGGTATTTCTCTAATTCTGAATGCTCATTTTTGCAGCATTATCCCTTTCTTGTTTGCAGTATAAATATATATATTTTTTGCAGTATAATTTTATTATTTTATTTTTTTTTTAACAGTGGCAATACTGAAACATAGAGTTGGGAAGAAGTGCCAGTATCTGCAAATGTACCAATACAAGGCAGAAAAATTTCCCTGTCTACTGATGAGATTGTTTATCAAGTTTGGTATCATTTAGAAACTCCTTTGAAATGGAGTATTTTTCTCCCTGTT
>NW_009952711.1:8365795-8368978 GCF_000747805.2 Chaetura pelagica
AGTGAACCAATTCACATTTACTAAACTGCTAGTCCGATGGCTTGAAATAAAAACTAAGACTGCTTATTTTCTAGTATCAGTACAGCCTGAAAAGGGAAACTCTTCAGTAATCTTCAGATAATCTCCCCATACTTGAGCCATGCCAGTCCTCGTGAACCAGGGTGCAAACTGCTGGCTGTTCTTCAGAGCTGCATGCAGCTCTTCTACTGAAGTTACTGAAATACTACAACTGTGACATAAAAAGACAAGTTGCTTAGCAAACAGATTTGTCTATCTTTTCCCCCAGATTAATTTTCAAGTTGAATTTCAGAGGACAATACAATGTCTCATTAAGAACACCACAGACAAATTCCTATTTAAAACAAAACAAAAAACCCAAATAGATGTATTACAACAAATGTCAATGTGTTGTCACTGTGCCTGGAAGAAGCAATTTCTGAAAGGCTGAATTTAATCTCAAAGTCAATTCTAAACATAGTTTTTTGTCTGTGACTGAAAACAAAAATGGAATTTACAATGGTCCTTCCCTCTTTCTCCTTATCCATCTTCCAGCTGAAAGAACCTGAACTGAGTCATATAAGGCACTCAACAGTACAAAACTCGAAATTGAGTGGGTTTTCATAATGACCAGTAAACATTATTCTGTTCATTGAAGCATAAAGTGGAATAATCCATGTTATAATCAAGGCTGTCACCGTAAATTAGTAGCAAATTGTGAATCTAGGTCCATTCACTCACAAATCTAAATGGATTTTTTTCCTCACAAGACCTCCAACAGATAAAGTTAACTTCTGTAGGAGTGCCTGAGGTCATTTACATGCAAAACCTTGACTTTTAACTCAGTGAAAAACTAAGCAGAAACAGTCAACTATGATCTGTAGAGTGGATAGTCTTTAGTTGTTTAATGCTGTAGTAATTATACAAAAATCCATGATGAAGCTGAGAAAGAGCTGGACCTTCAGAGTATCTGTTCACATTTTAGTTCCAAGTGTGAAACATTTACATACTTAAGGAAATGTAATTCAATGGTTCTACATAATCAGCAGGTTAAGTGCACATTTAGAGAGAACAGCCATAATCACTGCTAATAAAAGCTGACAAAATGAAAACATTTTTGGCAGTCTTCCTTCCACTAGTATTTTTATGCTAGTAGCTACCCTGGGAGACCTGAATGGAGTTTCACCATACTGTATTTTGACAAAGGAGCTATTTCTTCTTTCAGTAACTGTTTCTGTAATTTCTGCCTCTCATTCCCTAAAAATATATTCACCAACACTCACAAGTGCTCTTTTTAATTTTGTACTTATCTGAGTATTTTCTCTTGTGCCCATTCTTCTTGTTTCAAACTCTTCTGTAGCAGCCTTTACACTGAACTCGAGAACCATGAATCCTCTTATATCTTCTCTTAATTTAACCATATGTAAATCAACAAGCAAGGAAGAAATCAGGCCCTGTCTTGAGGGCCCTAAACTATTTTTCAAAACAATTTCACAGAAAACTGCAATTACAGTCTCAAGCACACTTGAAAACAACATCCAATCGTGGTTTGTTAGTCCAAGAATACTGACAATTCTAGCTGGAATATCTTTAGTCTTAAATTCTGGGTTTTTCCATCTGTTACAAATCCAAATTAAATGTACGAATCTGTTTTATTTAAAGGCATAACTTAATGAAGCTTACATACTGAAAAGAAAAAATTAACATGCTCCTAATTATTACAAGCAGTGTTTTTAAATTCTGTAAAGCTCTAGGCTAGTGTTACTTAATGATGATTAAAATGTTCCAGGAAAAGTCAGGGGCTGAAATATGCCACAAGCAGGAATTTCCAATAAAGTTTTTTGATGAGGAAGAAAGTTCTTAAAAAGAAACACAGGAAAAAGCATCAGATCAGCAACTATTCTTGATGAAAAATTACTTAATGCATCATGAGATTAGAACTGCACTCTTACTCGAGTTTATATGTAGACAGATGCATTTAAACCCTAAAAATTTTAATTCCAGTGGTTTCTCCACATGTCCAGTTCTCATGTTTTGGATATGCAACAGGAACTCAGCTGTGTTTTGTACTCCTTTGATTGTAACACATTGAAAAATAAACACAGTATTTTAAATCAGAAAATGGAGTTCAGTGCTCATGAAAATGAATAGAAAGTGATTTTGGAACAAACGGAATCAAAAAATACTTTTAATAGTTTAAGTGCTCAAAAAGCTGGTTTCTGAAAGTTTGTTAAGTCATTCATGGCCTTAAGTGGAAGACTAGCAGTTCTTGGAGCACCGATACAAGCAGCTCAAAAGATGACAATGTGTGTCAAGCAAGTACTCTTATGTGAAGTAAAAAACCTCAGAACCAAACCCAGATGCCTCCCTTCTATATCCAATGTCATCCAGCCATACTGAGATGCTCGTAACAAAACCTGTCCAGAAACTATTTCAAATCAAATCAGACAAGTCTTTTAAATGAATCCATAAGTAGCAACGATTATAAAATAATTATTTAGAAACCAAGTCTTCCAGAAGAAAGTGTCTGGGATTTTTCAGTGACACTACAGTATGGTAAACATGGGTTTATCTGAAATGAATGAAATGTAGACTCTCAAGTCTCAACCATACACAACTTTTTTCTTTTTTTTTTTAATGTCTCAGTTCTAAAAACCTGTGCAAAGTTCAGAAAAGCAAAAAAACAACCAACCCTTAAGGTCCAGTATAAGATAATAGCAACAGAATTACAACTAATCAGACAGCACAGAAATCATGTTTTGTTTCAAAAATGACAGCTACTTAATTTATTCACCTCCCCCAATGTTTTTGCAAATAAGTTGTTTTTAATAATTTAAAGGAAATTATTTATATCAAAACAATCCTATTTTATTACCACTTCCCCCGATAAATCCGTTTGTTGCTAACTGCAAGCAGCGTGGTTTTTTTTAACTATAAAAGCTTAGAAAAAAACAACCAAATGTGACTAGATAGAACATTAAAAACCTCAAACGCTGCTATTAAAACGAAAACAAACAAAGGGCAAAAAGCTCAGTGAGACCAGAAAGGCCAAAAAGTTAAAAACCAGCGCACCCTTGGCGCGCTGCACCAGAACAGGCTTTGTGGCCGCTTCTCCTCGCTCCCCTTCCTCTGCCCCCACTTTCTGCTCAGTCTGTCGCTGCCCCAGGCGCTCCGGTGCCCCCGCCC
>NW_009952711.1:8369908-8370868 GCF_000747805.2 Chaetura pelagica
GTGCAGCAGCTTCGTTCCCTCAGCGCTGCTGAGCCGGGTACGGGCACGGCGCGTACCATAAGCGAATGACTGTGGCAGCAGTTTTAAAAGGCCTGAGCTGTACTAAAACACGGGCCTTGCAAAGCACTGGGTTTCTAAAGATTCCTAGACACCGATTTCTGCTGCCGCTTTCAACAGAATGAGGCAAAACCCTCGGACGGACAAGCTGTGCTTCTTCAGTCGCCACGAGGCCTGTGGGTCTCACAGACCCCCGGATGCTCTTGCAGTACTTGTTTGTCTCCAGATTTTTTTGTTGGTCGTGTTGTTAGCTTCTGACAGTCTGGTTTGTTGTTTTTTTCCCCGAGAGCTACTGCAAAGTCTTTTAAAAACTGTGTTTCTGTTATGCCAACCATGCTATTTAAACGGTAAAACTTGTGTCAGAAAGACTCGTAAAATCCACAGTGAAATCTCAATGTTACTGTTTCCTCAGTCCAAGCCCTTAAAGCTTCGTGCGTGGAACATTAGCGGCTTTAAGATCCACACCAAAATAAGCCAGTGCTTGTAAATGCATTTGAAGAGCCCAGAGTAACTTCAGCCATTGATCCTGAGGGGTAAACGGGAACTGTGAAACTGCTGGTTTGAGGGAAGCTGGCCGAGCCACGCAACAGAAAAACCTGAGGAAAATACCGGCCTAGGGCACCATCTCGCCAACTCTGTTTCCCTCAGACGTGCCCGGTGCCGAACCCGGCTGTCCCAGGGCGGTGACTCGGGCCCGCACCTGCCCCCGCGCACCCACGCGGGGCTCGGATTTGAAGTTTCTCCGTTGCCAGCCAAATTCTGACAGGAATGAAGGGACAAAAAGAAAACTAGAATCCCTTCCCACTCAGCAGCAGCTTTCCTGTCACGTCAGGACTGCGGGGGGCGAAGAGCCGCGGGCAGCGCGGTGCGGGGCGGCCTGCCCGCCAGGCGGGCCCGGGGCCG
>NW_009952711.1:8371390-8375091 GCF_000747805.2 Chaetura pelagica
CCCGCCCCGCACAGCTCCTGGTGCTTCTCACACCGTGCCCGTGTGGCAGGAGGAGGAATCATTCATTCAGCTTTCCTCCTAACAGGTGTTTTTTTCAGAATTCTGGGCATACTGATTATCCTCTCGTCCTTTCGGCTGTGAGAGAAATGCCCTGGAACAGCGTAGGCCTCTGGGCCAGTATGCCTGTGGCATGCGTTTTCCTCAGAGTTGTGTGGAAACGGAACGCAAAAACAGTTCAAACAAACCTTTTTTACCTTTGTTAGCACTGGAGAAGGGTATTTTTAAAAAAAACTTCTGTTACTTGCATCAGACTGCACTGCGTTTCAGTCTTAAGTTATGTGGAAAGGATGAGTTCAGCATTTCCAGGCTTGGATGTGTGAAGTTGTGAGGGATGCCTTTGCTTAGCACTTCTGACAGTCATCTTTGATGTAGGTGCTTAAAATGCTGCATGCCTGTTGCAACATCAAGGCCAAAGCCTGTAAATAGCCTTTCATCAGGCCTGCTTGTAAAACCCACATTTAAAAAAGAGATCAGTCAGCACTTAGATAAACATGCCCTCATGACTGCTGTTTGTTCTTAGTCTCTTGGTACCAACACCACTATAAAAATATCTGTGAAACAAAGCAGCATTCTAAATACTTACACAAAAAGAATAAAGTTAACACCTAGAATTCTGCCAACAGATTTCCCCCATGGACTGTAATATTATTAGTGCGATCTAGAAAAGGGATTGTACAGTGAAATGGCAGAAATTGCTTCTGCTAGTTGGAAGAGTGATAAACTAGTCAATACTAGGGGAGATTATAAGGGGAAATTCTAAAGGGACCTGATACAGCTTTGTTCTGAGGTGGAAAAGTACTGAAAGATCTGCTTAAAAAAACCACAACAAATAATATTTACTAGCTTTCCATCTAAATAAATTCTACAAAACATTCAAATATATGTAGTTGGTCAGTAACACAGCTTTTACAAAGAAGTACAAACGAAATAATTGACTGTGAAATTTTGTAACATCTGTTTCTCGTTGCTATCTTCTTACTTATGCTTTGCATTAACTAGGCTTCCAGTTCTAGTTTTAGACTAATTGTAGTAACCTTAACAGTGTTCCTGTCACTGGTTTTTTGTTAGTAGACTAAAAAACAAAACAAAAAACCCCAAAATAATTAATCAGTTACATCTGTTAAAGCCAACAGGGTATAGTGGGGGAATATTCTAAGTCAAATTTAAAGACTATTTTTCTTGTATTCTTACTGCCTATTCATTGTTTTAGTTTGTTGCTTGTATGAATGAAAGTTAATGGCTCAGTGTGCAACCTACATTGATTTAAGGTAGTTTTGAAGTGAAGCACTAACAAATTTTCTGTGTTCACTAAGACAACAGCTTAATTTCTTCTCAGTCTTTGTTTACCCACTGCTTGTGCATGACAAGCTGAAGCATCCCAACTTTGCAAACACAAGGTGGAAGCTAGATAGTTTTACAGTCTTAGAAAACAAAGCAATATGCCAGATTTTTCTTAGCATTGGAACTTTCAGTGGCACATCTAGCATCTCTAAATGGAAAACCAGAACTTTCTGGGAATTGTTGCTGTAAATACTGTCTCAGTAAGTCACAGGGATCATCTGAGGTTTGGAATTTTAGTCTCTGCATACACTTTTGTACAGAAATGGGGTAGTGACTAATATGGAAGTTGATAAAAGTGAAAACCTAGAAGAAAATTAACTTGCTCAGGCCTGGTGCAGTCAGACTTTGAAGGGAGTGCCTCTGTGTGTGTGGCAAATCCCAGTGCCACAGACAAGTGAACATAAGTATTTCTTATTATAATATTCTTAATAGTCTTCTGTCACAATCAATGTTATATGAAGAGCAAAAATAAGCAGCTTAATGGCACTCCTGATGTAACAAAGAAAACTCTACATACTTGAAAAAATTGAATCTAATTTATTTCAAGAAACAGTGAAACTACCTGCCTTTTATGCAAATAGAGTCCTTCTAAATGTTTCTAATCTGCCTTTCAGATTGCAGAAACTGAAGGAGAGGTTTATGTCAAAATTTGGATCAGCTCCCAAGTTCTATGTTCGTGCACCAGGGCGAGTCAACTTAATAGGTAAAAGTGAAAAAGTAATCTTTTGTTATTTTATCTGCCATTGTGTTGCTTGTGATAAATGGAAAATATAATGTAATACTCTAATAACTTTTACTAGACCTTATTATAAACAACTGCACACTCAACTTTATCAACGTTGGAAAAAAAAATCTGTAGACAGTAGTGATGGTTTTGAAAATTGGAATAACTTTCCACCTTATGGTTGTATACTATTTGTTTGAAAGCGTTTGGAGATCCAATCAAAAGTAGTTGATGAACAGTGCATCCACAAGTTAAATTAATATATTTTTTTAAATCTTCCATTATAATTTAAGTTAACAAATATAACCAGCCATAGAGCAATGCATATGGTAGAGCATGAAACGATTCTACCATCATCTTCTCTTCTTTACTCTTCCATAGAGACATGTCTACATGAGCAGAGGAGATCACAATGAGGAGTCATGTGGTGCCTTTTTCTTTTCCTGTCGTCAGTTAGATTGGATCGATTTGACTTATGTTTTGTACTGTCACGACAGTGTATAAATAACATGGCCATTCTCATTGCTGGACAATAATCCACATAGTGTTTTCTAAAATTTTTATAATCCAATGTTAAAATGCAAAGATTTATAAACAGATGTAATAGATAAAATAAAGAAAAAACCAAAATTTTTGTACAGCAATATGAAATGGAGGAAATGCACCCCAAAAGTCGTTGAGACTATAATCAGAAATATTTTCATACAGTAAACAACACTGAACCCCTGTAGAAGCCCTGTTTCTGCTGTTCTAGAAAGAACTATTAAAAAATATTGTAATTGTCTGTTTCTTTGGTAGGAGAACATATAGACTACTGTGGTTATGCTGTGCTCCCTATGGCTATAGAACAAGATATACTGATTGCTGTAGAACCTGTTAAAACTCCAGTTGTGCAACTGGCAAATGTCAATCCTTCATACTCGTAAGTAATTATTTTGTTTATTCACTAATTTTTATGAACCTCTTTATGCAGTTGCAATGCAGGTAGACTTTTCAGAGGTCTGACAAAAAATTTCATTGCAATATAGAGTTTAATTGTGTAAAAAAAATTAAGAATGATAGGAGCAGATGAAATCCCATTGACTCTCTGCTGGGCTTATCCATTTAGAGCAGTAGGTTTGCTGCTTCTGTCTCCCACCTGTTTGTTCAGATTTCTCTTGTGAGACCTCTGATTTTTCAGTCTTTCTAAAATTGAAATCCTGTCTTCCCTCCCTTTAGCTCATCTTTCTTGATGTAATCTCCATAATTAGCAGCAGCTCAGTTTCTCCTGGAGAAGGGAGTGAAATGTTTTGTAATCAATTACTGCATATGAAAGCTAACACTCCTCTGCTCTGGAGAACCTGGGGCTGTATTTTCACAACACAAGGGCTTTAGCAACAATCCTGGCTCAAAGAATCTGTGTTCTTTCTCTTCCACTTCTTTCACAGCTGCTCGTTTGCAGAATCATGGACTAATTTAGGTTGGAAGGGACCTCTGGAGATCCCTTGTAACTGTCAATGTGTGTCTTGTATTGAGAAAACCCCAAACTGGACCCAGTATTCCACCTGTGGTCTCAGAAGTGCTGAAAATAGGGAAA
>NW_009952711.1:8375250-8390303 GCF_000747805.2 Chaetura pelagica
GGAAAAGAATCCTGCCATTATTTTCAATTTCAGCCACATTATTCTCCCTTTATTATTATACTCCCTTTCAGATCTTTTGTGTTACTCTACAAAACCCAGTAATTTCTGACACTAACTTTGTATGGTTCTTTGATGCTGTGTTGGTGGAGTCTGTAAGTGGCACTATTTTGAACAGTTCAGTTTGAAAGAGAACAACCTGTATGTTAAACTGGACACAAATCTCTGGTACTTCCCCACTGTACTGAATGTTAAAATTAAATGTATAAGTGACAAAATGGTAATTCTAAGTTGATACTTAGAGTGTAGGATCTGTCATGTAAGGTTGAGCTAGGAATAGGTTGTAGACTGGTAATAAAAGTAGAGTAGCTCACAGCTGGTGTTAGACCATATGAAAAGGAGGCAGGATTGTCTGGTTTTACATTAGTTGTTGGGTCTGGGGGTTGCATAACACAAAAATTGCAGCCTTTAATTGCAGCAGAATAAAGTGAAGTTTTCAGCCATCATTTGAAGACAATTACATTGTTATAAAGATGCTTTGTATTAGTGTAACTGTTGCTCCATAGGTAACAGAATACTGATAAAAACACCTTCACACTGGTATTCACTACAGATATTAACTAGTGTTAGTATTTTGGATAAAAATAAAACCAGCCCATCACTAACCTACATAGTTTACAAATACAGGCTGAGACCAGTAAGAACCAAAAATTCCATCTTCTAATTAGGAGTTGCAGACTGTCCTCTGCAAAGGTAATGAAGATGAATTCCTGAGCATGGATCAGCAGAGGGCCTGAAGGGTGTTCATCTCTGTGCTGAGTTTGAGAGATACAATTATTTAGATTTTCACTTCTGTAAGAGATCAAAAGAGCACATGTGATGGAAGGCATGCTGCCTTAATTAAGGATGCCAAAAGCAGTTTAATTTATGAATTTATTGAATAAATGATATAACTTAAGCAAAAATTGTTATGCTTCCATCTAGAATATCCTTATAGAACTGATCAATGAAGAACATCTGTACAAAAATTGTGGAAAAACAAGGCACTGAAAAAAGCGAACATCCACGTGTTTTTGTTCAGCAGCAGGTGGCAGTAATAAGCCATGTTTTTCAAACTAAAAGTTAACAAGTTAAACAAGTTAAAACCTTAAGGTTTTTCTGTTTTTGCAGGGATTTCAATATTAGTGTTACTAACATTGAGATAAACAAAACAAAACCTCAGTGGCATAACTACTTCCTGTGTGGACTGAAAGGCATTCAGGTGAGCCAATCAATTTAATTTATTATTATATAATAATATATATAATTATATAGAATTAAAATATGACATGAATATTCACCCTCAAAACACTTCCCTGCATTATGTAGCTGTTCTTGATGTTAAGTATTTTATGTTAAAATTTGAAGAGGAGATGGGAGTGGGTTTATTTTAAAATATTGCCAGAGCACTATTTTCTATTTTAGTACATAAATGAAAATAGCAGTAAATTTAGTAAAGTCATTATCAAACTCATTATCAACATGACATTTCTGCTTCTTAATGGAAAAAAAAATTAAAAGTTTTGGAGGCTTTTCTGTCAGGACAGAAATATTGTATTTTAGTCCTTTTCTTCTTATGGAAAAATACCTACAACTGGTACAAAACAACTGGGAGAAGCTGACTCGTGCACTAGGCAAAAGAAGATGTAATAAAGAAGTAAACAGCATACAGAAGAAATATTCCAGTAAGAACCATTACTTATCTAGATTTTCAGTGTATGGAATTTGAATGGGATTTTCAAAATTTCCTGAGCTAAGAGTGCAGCTCTGCAGGAAGCAGCAAACTTACGGTAAAGGCAGGAACACTGAACAGCCAGACATTTTCCTGTCTGTTCATCTAAGCTTTATCTCCTCCTTTGTGAGCAAGCCTGTCTCCACTGACTTGACGCCTGAACTGCTCGTGCAACTAAATGCTGTTCATCTGTGTTGTCCTGGGAGGCAGCCTCAATTCACCTGAGGCTTCCTATAAATCTCACCTGCTGTTTGCAGATGATTCATGGCCCTTTGAGGAAAAAACATGGTGACTTCTCAGCTCAGTGTCAATCCAGTGATATTTCTGGAAGGACAGGTGGGATAAACAGGGATGGCTAGGTCAGGAATAGGTCACCACAGCCAGTCCAAATTATGGGTAAATGTGCTTTCTAAAGCACTTGAAGCTTGCCTCAGGATAGGCCATCTGGGTCACCCCACAGGACAATCCAATAGATAAGGACTGCAGACAGCCAACAAAGCCTGCCTCAAACCTGCCACCAGAGTCTTTAAAATACAGTATTTGGAACGATCAGTGCCACAAATTACTTTTATTACAGCCCACAGTTCCTAATCAGCCCCCCACCCCTATGTTTGGACCCCAATAAACTACTTACGTTTGCAGTAACGTATTTCCAATTTAGTATTGCTCGGTAACACAGGCAAGGCATTTAAATGGCATTGACTGTAGAAATATAGATTAGGTTTCTTCACAATATACCCTTTCTTATATTAAGACCAGCATGACCAATTGACTTTATTTATTTTGCAGTCTGCTACTGAGATTTGTTTCCTAAGGATAAGCTTTCATACTTGAAAGTTAATTTGCAAAGCAGGTTTGCAGACTCTAGCACTGGCAGAAAATAAGCATAAATGTTACAGACTTAAGAAACACTGAAATACAAGTACTTAGAGGGTCCAGCGGGATAATCTGTTTATATTAAGTTGAACATGCTATCCTTTTGGGACAGAACTATTGCAGAACTTGGCAAAGTCCATTTTCATTTTTGAAACTGAAGTACGTTTTCTATTTAAACATCGCGTGATAAGTTTGCAAGCCTGATTCGCATTCAAGACAATCCAGAAACTGTGGATCAGTTTCTGGTTACTCAAGCATTTTCTGTTTTTGAACAAGCCCATCTAGTGTTCTTCATGAGGAGGCATGGGCAGCAGTAGTATTTTAGGTATGAATTCCTTTATATTTGGAGAAAGGGAAATCTAAAATAATTTAAAGTGATGGTAGAAGACATTAAAAGAGGTTCGTTGTGTTTGCTGATCTCTGTTGTTGGTATCTATGGCTGAAGCTGTTTCAGGAAAAGTAGCAGTAATCTTCTGAAGGTGGGCATTTCTTTATGGAAACACTGACATTGTTTCTGATTATTGACATTGTAACATAATTTATTGACATATAAATCTGTATCAGAATGTAGCTATTCATATGCCCCCCCCATATACATTCAATGTTTTTTTAATAAGTACTGCATGTTTATTTCAAACTAACAACACATACATTTGTATTAAAGTGGTTATAAATAATAAGACAAAGTAAATGAAGAGTAATTAAAAGATTATGTACACAAGGTTTTATGACTTCTGGATTAAATGTATTATCTGTGATATCTATAATGTATTTTAAAATATTTTTAACTTTGTTCTAAAAATAGCATGACAGACACCATCCCCACTGGTAGGTGTGTCTTTGTGTTCCTAAAGCACAGTGTCCTTTAAGTACTATTGCCGTTCTGTCAGTGTCTGTCCTGTGGGTGCTTCAGGAGATAGAGGTATCTGGCTTTGAATACAGTTGCATGATTACTATTCCCCCATCAGCATGATATGGCTCCCTGAAACCACATGCCAGCATTAGAAGTGAAGCCTAAAGTGGACCCTCAGGATGCCTTAAGTGAGAAGCTGTGGAGGAAAGGACAAAAGTTGAGTATAAACTGATTGGTAATCTCTGGTACTGTCACCATGGCAGCTCAGAGCAGAGCCAATTGCTGCAAAACCCACCCACGAAGCTTGGTAAATTCTTGGGCGTTTAGCCCATACTGAATTCTACTTGGGGTGCAATTGTGTCAGCTCATATATGTTTGTGTACAGGAATTGCGGACATACCTTTGGCTGTAGCCCTACCATTGGCTTTGTTCTTAAGGAATAGAATGAAAATTTTGCTGTATTTTGGAGATACCAGAAGCAGGTTCTTGGTTCCAGCAGCTCAGCAGAAAGATTCTCTTTCTAAGTATCAGTTAATTGCAAGCCTGAGCCTGTCTGCACTTGAAACTGAGATTGTTTATTTTTTCATTGTTAGGAACATTTTGGTCTTAATAACCCAACTGGAATGAATTGTCTGCTAGATGGAACCATCCCTCCAAGTTCTGGTCTCTCTAGCTCCAGTGCTTTGGTGTGCTGTGCAGGACTCGTGACACTAAGAGCTAATGGAAAAACCCTCTCTAAGGTAATTTACTGTAAGAGACGAGAGTGTCAGCAGTAAAATTCTACTTAAAATTAAATATTGTTAATGCCTGTAAACATTAAAAACACGATACAATTGTTTTTGCAAAGAGTTGTTGGATATAAACTTAAGATATTGCACAATTGAGCAAACATCTTTGGCCAAATTTTGGCAGGATTTGAATTTGGCAAGAAAACAGGCTTACATTAAAACTGAAAAAAGGAGCATTATTATAAGCCTGTATTTTGGCCAACCATCAGGTCCATGCCTGGACCAGATGTGCTATCTGCAGGCCAGGACTGAGGATATATGTGCTGAAGCATGTGGACCACACCCCCGAGGCCTTTACCCTCTCCCTGAATGACTTTTCATGGCTTTAACAGCAGAGCATCTGTTGAAGGCCTGTGGAACAGTTTCTTGATAAATTATATAATCAGCACAAAGCAGAGGTAAAATTCTTCCATCTGACTCTCCTTATTCTCTTCACAGTTTTTTTTGAGTGAACATACCTACAATTCAAAATGTTTTCCTTGCTTTTTTAAACAAAAGTTAGGCTGAAAACAAACCCCAAGTATGTGACCTATTAGCAGTACAACTGTTAGTAGAATTTGGCTCATGTAATACGCATTTCTGGAGGAGTCATGGTCCTTGAAGGTGCCATGTGGGAATGAGGTTCTCTCCAGTAAAAATGCCTGGTTAAGTGAAACTAGGATCTTAAATTAGAACGTTTTCAGGAAGAGAAACGAACAGATCTAAATGTGACTGTTATGCATATTTGTGCCTATTGTCTAAGGCAGGCTTTCCCAAATTGTGGTACAAATCCAACTTAAAGTGGTACATGGTGCTGACAGCTGTTAACTGTGCTTGCACACAAGCACTTATCAGAGCCATGAGGTAAACAGATCCACACAGAAGGCTTTTGCTGGTCAGTTGTGACTTGCTTCTCTGCACAGCTGCAGGTGCAGCAACGCGCTTAGCAGCAAGGACTCCATCCCACATTGCACACCTCGAGGTGCTTGCTTCAGTAAGGCATTAAGCAGGGAGAAGGTGGAAAGAAGCAGGGCTGGTAAGGCAGGATGGCTTTCTTACACAGAAGGATGTGGCTACAGTTGCTGTCACCCTACTTTGTGTTGGTGTCCTGTGTGGTCAAAAGGTAAGTGAGGGATTGGACACTTAACCAAGGCTCTAGTTAGTGAGGTGAGACGTGTAGTGCAATAGTAGATGAAAACATGGAACTGATGAGAATTTGCAGGAAGAGGGTTGGAGGTGACAGACGTGCCTTTTATATGTGTGTGTCTGGCCTGGCAAAAAGCTTCTGGTTTTGGATAGGTGGTCTTACCAGAAGTCATCACCATCTCTGATGGTGGTAACCAAATGAGCTAAGCTTGGGAATGGCTGAGTGCATGTGTTCAGAAATGGGGTATCTGCAAAATTCATAAAACTGACAGAGGTCAGAAAGCCTAGATTTTACTAGGTAGTAGAAATCTGTATCTGGAAAACCAGAAGCCAGGTTTTCATTATTCCAAGAAATACTGCACAGCTTTCTTCAGAGAATAAATGGTACAGTGTGTACTTAGAGCTGAATTTACACATGGCTCAGGAGTACCAGCCAGCATTATGCCAGACCTGTCCTAAAGAAAGGTACAAAAATCCTTCTGGCATTTTCATAGAAACTTAGGGAGGAACAGAAGGAAGACAGAGGAAGACTCCACTGAATGTCTTTGCCTGTCCTCATGTGTCCTGTTCGATCAACTCAAAATCTCTTCTTGCTGTTGGAAAATGTGCTGAAAGTTAATTTTGTGTCTCAAATACAGTTGGACAAACACAAGAGACACAATTGCACATTTTTGTCAGGAAATCCTGCTGTCTGCAGCCAGATATTTTGTGTTTGTGATGAAAAATGAGCAATTAATGTACAGATGAGAATTCCTAATAGCCAATGTATGAACAGTTAAGATTGTATCCAAGGCTTTTTGTACTTGCATAGACCCAGGCACCTGGTTCTGGTGGTTGAGACAGAGGATGACAGCTCTGAAGACTGACTACTTTTGTCCAGGCACTAAGTTTCCCCAGATCTTACAGGAGATTAAAAACTAGTGCAGTGTTCTTAGCTAATTTATGATTTAGCATTAGAGACTTCTTATATCTAGCTAAATCCAGATTCTCTGTTGCACTGAATTTATGCTTAGCCTTGCAGAACTGCCATGTATGAGGCAGAGCTAGTCTGAGTATAAATTAGAGCAATCTAGGCATGTGAGCCCTCAGAAGTATAAAACGTGCTCTGGCCACTTCTTCCCAGCTCCTAATGCATCCTGTGCTGGTGTCAAATGGTATCTGTGCAGGATCCAGTAATGCCAGCTGTGTATCAGCTGGGAGCTCCCCATGGCAGGGGAATTCTTAGCTGACCAGAAATGAGGGGCTTTCCAGATCCTTTCTACTAGAAAGCAAACCAGGGCCTTGCATTTTTAGGGTTCTGGATATTTTTTGTGTTTGTTTATTTTTAAAGAAGAAATATAGCTTTACCCCTCCTCACTGACTTTTTTTTTTTTTTTTTTTTCCCCCAAAGGCTTAAGAGTTGCAAAAGTTGTAAATGGCAGTATTTATAAGTAGCAATATTTGGACATGGTGGTAATTTTATGAGAAAAAATTGCCTTTTTGTCCCTCATTGGTCTGGTGCACTTTGCACAATCTTAGCATGATGATCTGGAGCAGCAGGACATAGGAACTTGGGGCTTTGGAATAAAATTTGGCTGAATTGTAACGCTTCTGTAGCCAAAGTTATGAAAAATTGACCTTTTACTGAATAGAACATTTATCTGTTTTGTTTCCCTGAAACTATTTTTATGAGAATATTTGAGTTATATGCTCTTTTCCCTGATAAATGTAAGTTTAAAATAGTAGCTGTGGAGTAAAAGTTGTTGAAATTTAGAGCTTTTATGAGATAACACTTCCAGTGTGAAGTTTAGGCCTATGAGATTACGAGACAAAAAAAAAAAACACAACAAAATGAAAATATTGGAAAAGCATGGCTAGAATTTCATGGTGGCTTACTTTAAAAATAGCACTTCTTTGACACTGAAAAAAAAATCAGAAAAAAAATGCTGTCGCTAATTACTGTGTAGCAGGCTGCAATAGGGCATTGTTTCAGTGTGCATACAATTATTTTTTTTAAAAAACCCATCACACACATACACAATAGTTCAGGGAAAATACCAGTCCAAGACAATTCAGCCAGATGTGCAGTGCTAACCAGTTGCAGCAGTGCAAGAGCATTCAAATAACACGATGGAACATTTAGAATGCGATCTTTAAAAAGAATCCATTTTTCTCCTCCAAACAGGATACCAGCCTAAGACTGTGTTGGAATTGCTCAAAGAACAGCACTGCTCAGTGTTAGCTCTGGATTTTAAAGAGGTTTTTATTTTATTGTTACAAAATCAATCTTTTGTACAACTTTTCATCAGAAGATACTTTTTGTAAAGGAAACAGAATAATGCTCTAAATTGTCCCAGCTTTTTGTTTCATGGTAGGAATTAACGAGGACAGAAGATCAATTAGTACTTTTGAATAACTAGATCTACTTGAAAGATGTGATGATAGTGTTGCTGTCCAACTGTTACGTCGTGTGGTACTAAGTTCTGCTCAGTCACCCTAACATTTTTTCTGTTGCTGAAGGCGGGGCAGCTGTGTACATACTTGTTGGGAAAAACAGATCAAAAGTCAATAGGGTTTATTTAATTTAATGTGAAATGTTGAGCATAGGAAGTTGCATTATATTTGTCTCTATCTGGACTGCGAAAAATCTAAGTCAGACAGAATGATATATAAAAGACCTAAATCTAATCTGTAATGATGCTGTGTCCATTGTCTTCAATTTTCTCTAACTATGGTTTAGATGAACTTGAGTGTGGGATTTTCAAAACATTCAACACTGTCCTGTAGCTAAATAGTTACAATACCTGGAAATGTCATACTTTATCACTTCTTAATAATTTTTCTGGTGTGCAATAGGGCTTTAATATCTAGCTATGTGGCAAGAAAATCTGTAAGTATTCATATTGGTAGTGTGACTTGGAAATTAATAACGTGCTGATAATACTGGTTAGGATTCTTTTATAATATTGCTGCATGAAAAATGTTTGATAGACACTGCTCAGGATATTTATATGAGAAACTCAAATTGCTCGCACAAGTAATGGTACACAGATATTGTAGTATTGCTAATATTAAGAAATGTTAAAGTTCCTTTCTCCATGTGGAATTAAAACCCAGGGTTCTTTAACTTGTTCAGTTTGGCTATGTGTGTTTGTAATCAAGGGGAAACAGAGCACTTCGGAGCAGTGGTAATCAAAGGCTGTAATCTCTCATCAACCAAACGGATAACCTTCTATTTGAGCATGTTAAGAGGGCAGACAAAGTCAAGATAAGATGCTGTTCTTATGAGGACATCCAGATACTATCTGACAAATATTTTCCCATTTTGGAAAGGAGTAAGCATAATTACCTTGCAAAACATATATGAATTTTAGCTAATTGAGAGTTTGTATGCAAACTGGAAGCAGATGGTAACTTTCAGCAATCTATTCCTAGTCAAGACCAGATACTAAAAGTAAAGACATTCATGGTGGTAAAAATAACCTCAACATTTAAGCATAATTTAATACTTTAATCAACAAAACACAATGCCTTATCTTTCAGATGTTATTTTTGTACACACATACATATGTATAAAACATGTAAAGATTGAAAAAAAAAATCACCATCTAATAAGATTCTTAATTTTACTTACGTGGAGAATATTTTCTTCTTACAGTAAAATACTAATCGTTATAAATAGCTCTTCTCCTTTTTCAGTCCTGTGTGCTGTGAACCAAACCCTGTAGAATTTCACAGAAAATCCACACTAAATTTGCCATAAAATTACGAACATTATTTGTTGTAAAGGGAAGCAGCAGGCTGAGCCTGACTTTTCAGATTAAACTGGCCAGAATGTTAATGAACATGCACTGGGGAACCATTACTGTATTGCCACAGAGGGAGTAAATGTACATGCAGGACTTTTGGCTCAACAGATATTTAAATATTCCAGTTATTTAGATTTGCATGCTGAAGAGACTTTTGGAGCACTGAAAATGACTGTCTAAAAATAATTCACATTAACAAATGTATTTTCCTCATGGAGTTTCCTATCACAAACAAACAAATTTTAAAGAGGAAGAAAACATGTTTTTTTATTTTAAAGAATAGCTATCACTACTCCTGCACTGTTGTATATAGAATACCTAGCATTTTACGTTTGGCCAAAGTGAATTTACATAAAACCACTGAGGCAGATGTAATCTAATACTATCATTTTATAGAGAAGATTGTTTTATTTTGGTTGCTGTCATTCTGGATTTGTGTATATCAGGTTTCTGGGTTATGTAGGGTGAGCTGTTCCAAAAAAATACTAAGCAACACTAATTCTGTTTAACTAACAAATATTTGCCTGTCTCCGACTCGCTAATTGTCTTACTCTTTTAAGGGGTTTAATCTTACATAAATTTACTTCTTTAAAGGTCTGTGGGAGATTGAAAGGGATTGATCACTGGTACAGAACATATTGACAGTGACAGTTATATGGGGACAAATTCTGTCACAGTTTACATACTGTCCAGAGCCATTGCATGAGTGAAAATCAGAGCAGTTGGCCCTTGGCCCCTTTGTGAGCAGGGGGGCTATTAAAGGTGAAACTCCCTTATCTCTCAGGTAATTCTTAAGGTTTCTATTTTTAGGAATTTTTTTGTAAGTGATCATCTGTTCACTTTCATTATTCCTCAGATACCTTTGTATATTTAGGCTTTCATGTTCATTATCAGTATCATAAAACTGAAAGAAACTAAAATAAATTATGGGCAACAGACAATCAAATGAGCTGCTGAAATATCAGGGTATATATGGCCAAATGTAAGACAATTTTTGGATTGTGCCTGGAAACAGTCAGAAGAACATTATTTTATTGGTTCTTCAACATTTTTGAAAGACCAAGAATACTCAGTTGAAAATCAAAACCTGAGTTTTAGGTGTTTCATATTGAAACGTAAACAAGCAGAGAAAAATACATACTAGTGAAAAGTATCATTTTACTGAAAAAAACACTTTTTTCATTAAGGTCCAAAACAATGTAACATGATGCAGAACAACTGATAAGTTCTTATTACAAGAAATCTCTCCATCTAGAGTAACTACACATAAGGCAACTAATAATAAAAAATCACAACCCTTCTTTGTCAGACTAAACTATATCTCACTAATATGATTTCCCAGATTAGCCTTTCTGCATGCTGGATAGGAAATCTTGTGGCTCAAAGATAAAACAGATTTAAGTGGTAGTAATTTCTTCCTTTGTAACCGAAGATTGACTTGCTTCTTATCAGGGAGAACCTTCAATTGTTTCAAACAAAAAGCAGAGGTAGGTAGTAGGGCGCTTAGATCAAAGGCTAGCCTAGGTCTGCACAGGGGGGCTAGTTGCCTGGTAGACAAACTGGTAAGTGCTGCCTCCTGCAATAGGATACCTTCTGAGCAGGCTTTAGAATTAAGCTGCTGAAGAGGAGCAGCCTGAAAAAAGTATATTTTGTACATTTTTAGTTTTAGATTTTTCTAAATGCTCCAACTAAAGTTGTCTAAAACCTGAGAGTTCAGTTTTGAAATGCTTCAGAAACAGCAGCTTCCTTAAATAGATTATTACTTCACATAAATTTCTTAATACCCAATTGCTTATTAGGCAAGTGGGTGAATTATATGCACTGAGATTCTATTCCTAATGATATTTCTTTGTATGGTTGTAATTATGGATATTCTCATTTAATGTGTTGTATCTTTTTTTGCTGACAAAAAAACCAAAACCCCTTAATATCTTGTGTAACTCACTGATACTAAACATCTCCTGTGGAAGCACAGCCAGCCTGTCATGTGTACTTGCCAAGAGATATAAAAGTCCTGTTGGTGTTTGTGTGTCTCAGACTGGGTCTGGTGTTCAAAAGCTGCAATATTTAGCATTTCTTGACAGATCACCAGGGACACTTCAAGGTTTAACTCCCCTACCAGCTACTAGTACTGTCATGTTATGCTCATCCCTCTCCAGCATTCAGATGCTGAACAGAACAATTGTAGAAAGCAGCTCAGGGTATTGCCAAGCTAATGTTAGATATTTAAGTTTCCCTCCCAGCTTCCCTGCTCGCTATTGCTGGTCTTCACAGACCTTGCTACAGCCAGCAGAAGGAACAGTTTGCTGCAGCCACACCACTGCAAAGGAGACTGAAACAAAGGGAAATTGCACCGAAGTGGCTGATGTGGTCACAAAAGCTCTCCTGTTGACTGTGGTGTCAGGACTGTAACCCCAGTGAAAGAGGTGGAACAGCAGTGCTTGAACTGATTGAGATTGTATTACTATACATCTGTGTCAACACTAATTAACACACATTTTATGTGGCTCATTTGCTGCTTAAAATAGAAAAAGATACTGTTACATTTTCTCCAAGGTAGTCTAAGAAAAGCTTTAAGTCTGCTCTCTCCTTTTGTATCAACCAAGGTAGTTAAACTAGAAGAGATTGAGGAAAAAGCCACATGGATGATCAAAGGTACAGAATTACCTCCATAAAAGTAAGCTAGGACTCTTTGAGAAAAGGCACTTGAAGGAGGAAGTGATAGAGGCCCATAAAATGCTGAATGTAATTGACGGACCAGCTAGGAATCCATTCCTCATTGTCCCTCACATTACAAGGGCCAGAAGATATTAAAGGAAGCCAGTCAGGTGCATCTTAATAATCAAGAAAAGGAGATGGTTCTTTACCTGACAAGCTGTAGGAGTCCTGTGACTGGATGTTCTTCATGTTAGAAGGGAGTTCATATGTAAGAAATCTATTGTTGGTAGCTCAGTGTGCAGAATTCACATTCTGCTCAGGAAGCTCTTTATCAAAGAATAACGTTTTGGGGAAATACCATCTATACTTGGCCTTTGGTCCATATTAAGAGCCCACTTTCAGGTACACATGTGGGGAACGGTCCATCTTCTTCCCCTCCACATAAGACTAAACAACAACAACAACACATTACAGAACTAGAAGCAGCATTGGTATGTCTCACAAAAGCTGCTTTTACATTAATATTATTTGTATTTTTATTCTGACCCAAGTCTTTTAATGGTTTTTAGCTAGCTGACAGCCCCTTACTTACACATGGGCATTACATGCACCTTTTTGCCTGGGTTGTTTTTTGTTTGTTTGTTTGCTTTTTTTGGGGGGAGGGGGGTGAGATCAAAGGAAATATCTTGTGATGTTTGAGCTTTATTTTTTAATTCCTGCATTAAATATGTAACTTGCTTTACAGTGTGGATGACAGCTTAGGAATTAACAGTCTGCATGATAGTAATTATTCACAAATGATGACGTGGTCCAGCCAGTTCTGGTGGAACAACTTCCTGGAACAATAAAACAGAAGTTCAGCAGGCAGTAGCATATGTGGATGACAGGACTGTTGGGATAGGAAATTTTTTATTAATCTGATTAATTAATTTTTTTCCTAGAATCATAAGGCCCATTTTTACTTTGATTTTAGTATATTTTTGTTCTACTTTTAATGATAATCATCTTAAAAAGGTTTTAAACCTACCCTGCAAAGGCTTCCCTGAAATCATATTCTTTAGAGAAATAAGCCACAGTACTGGAAATAGGGAGGTTTTTGAATTCTGGATTTAGCTTTGTGACTGATTCACATGACTTTGAACAAATCATGTAAATATCTGTGCTGTCTCTAAATTGAAGATAACAGCAGCCTTAGAGGAATGCTTTTAAAGTAAGTTTGTAAAACTCTATGAAGACTTAAATTATGATTTATTAGTGTTTTTAAAATACTGCTTTAGGGATGGAAAAACCATGCTAATGAGTCTTGGGTGCATAGAACTAATTATGTTTTGTGGTTGATTTGAAGTGATGTCTCGTATGGATCAGAATATGTGGGGTGGAAGTGTCGTCTGTGTCCAGAAGGAGTTTATTCTTTCTGCACATTTCTCATGGTGCTTCTTAAAGAAAACCCCTCTGCTCTTACCTAGCTCTCCCAGGCTGCCTGTTCAGGACTCCTGCGAGGCTCAGCAGGGGTGATGTTTATTTTGTACCACAACAGTTGCACTTTGAGCCCTACCAAGGAGGGACTGGCACCCTTTCACCTACCTGCCTGGCAGGGGATGCTGTGGTACAGCCTGGGCTGCAGGCAGTCCAGATGTGGCTACAAGAATGCTCTGAGTTCCTTCTCTGCAGGAAATGTGGTGCAGCCAGGAGGAAGATGATGCCTGCCTAGGTATTGTTCAGACATAGGTTTGAGATGTTGCCAAATGGTGCAGTGAAATCTGGGCTCTGAGGAGCTCTGTATTTTTACAGGTGAAACACACACTACAGAGAAATATAAATAAGAGATGATTCAAACAGTCCCTGCCCTAAAGAGCTTCTGAGTGTTGCAAGCTGAATGGAAATAAAGCATGGCTTCCTTCTATTACATAGTTCCATCAATTTTTTTTTTCCTTAGAGATATTTTCTGTGAATGCCTCAAGTCAGAGAACTTGTGTAGCAAAATGTGTTTTTTTCGTTTTCTAGTAATGAAGTCACACATATTTATAGCATTATCATCTAAGAATCCCAAGTAGCAATTACTAATTATAAAGAGGGGGAAGATACTAATTTTATTGAGGAAATGAGCCATGATGAATTAAAGGGACTTTCCCTGAATCACAGGAAACTTAATGTGGAGCTAGAAATTGAGCCCAGACCGCCTGATGTTCAGTTCCCTGTTTCAGTCATATGACCATCCTTTTCCAAGTATCAAATATGTACACAAGGCTCTCCAGTGTAGTCTTCACATTAGCTTCCAAAGCTATAATTCAGTTCCTCTGAACTTTGCCCTTTCACTCGTTTTAGCAAAAAGGCAAACATTTGCCCATTTGTCTCAATAGTAAGTAGAAACTGCTTTCTATACAGATGGCGATTTCCTCTCCATTCACATGCTTCTCATCCTAGTATTAGAAGGCCAGCCTGTGTCAGCAAGGGCTTGTTTAAATTAGAAACCAAATAATGTTTCAGGGATGCCTTGGGCTGTCTTGTGGAGAGGGTTCTTCTCAACCCTTGCCAGTTACTACTTGGTGGTCCTGCCAATCCTTGCTGAGTTTCAAAACAAAAGTTGCTCAAGCTTGAGCAGCGCCGTTAGCCCAGCATACGCAGCTGGACAGCTGGTGAGCTGGGACGAAGCAAGGCCCAATGCGTAACCAGGCACAATTCACCAGACCGTGTAAAGGGACAGGGGAGTGGCACTGTCCTAATTGTTAACATTCCTCCTCTGCAAGACTTCTCCTGATATTTATTTAATAAGCCCAGGCTCATAAAGTCTAAACGATTTAAGCAAGCAAGTGGTAGCTGATGTGTATATGGAAATGACATGCAGCCAGACTAAGTGAAGGGTGAAACACTTACTTTCTGACTTTGCAAAGCTCTATCTCACAATTGCAGATGAAATAATACCTCAGGCAGCCACACCCAGGAGTGGAATATACACTGTGAGTACCTCAGGAGCTGTACTTCAGGCCAGGTTTGCACAGCCACAGCTGTTTGCACAGCTCCTGTTTAAGCATGCATGACCAGTGTTCTGGCATGGTCTTTTCAGCCAGCGTGGAGAAGTTTATGTTGCTGCCAGTAAGTAATATTCATGAACTCCAGCCTGATGTCTCCTGCCAGTGGCTACAGAGATCAGGGATGTGCTATTGCTCTCTTCTCAGAGGGGTGAAAGGCAGGTTCAG
>NW_009952711.1:8390501-8399078 GCF_000747805.2 Chaetura pelagica
TGAGACATGCCAGCATTTCCACATCTCAACGAGAGATGCTTGTAACTAGGTGCACTTTCACACATAGAAAGGAGTGAGCGTCTAAAGATTGTTGCCTGCAAAGGGTTGTTCTTTCCTTTCTGTGGAACTGTTGCCAAGTATTTTAGCATTAAAGAAAAAGCATCATTATGTTCATTAGCATTTCATGCAGAATTATTTCCAACTTGTAGTGGAGCAGGGACACATGGTGACTGGATGGTAAACCTTTGTTAATGGGATCAAACTGGGAATGGGACTGCTTGAGTGGAAATGGGACAAGGGAGGAAAAACAAGTTTTTATGAACCTGATCTTCAGCAAAAGCCAGGCAGCTTTTGTTAAAAAGAAAGAACACCAGAATGTGTGCGGTCCTATATTTTCTCAGGAAAAATAAAAGAAACATTATCTCCATTTCAGCTCATCTTTAAGATACACAAAGACAGTGCAGAAAATGAGAGTAATTTTGCTCTTTGTACTTTCTGTCTTCTCTCATTAATGGTCTCTTTCTTGTGAGTGGTCATTTACCATGTTTGATTCAAAGAGATACAGTATGCATAGTTTTAGAGTACTTTTGTTCATGTTCTTTTGATAATTTCTGCTTCTCAGCCTAAGGCTTATTGAGTGTCACTGCCTCGTGAGCTGAGAAAATTGGTTGATAGTGCATTTGCAAACAGTTCAGCCTGATTACATTGATCAGAGCACCAATTTTACAGCTTTGTCTGTGGTGCCAGTACAGAAATTGAACAAGTAAGCAGGCAGGCACCCTGCACATACCTTTCTCTTAGGGTGGTGATTTACTGCCCCTGTCTGCTGCCTTTTACAGCTGTGTGCTGGCTAATGTCCCTGCTTTGCTGGTGAGCTTGTTTCAATCCTGTGATGGATCCACATCTTTAGTGTGGAATCTTAGTCTGACTTTGCCACCAGACTGAAAAACAGACTGTGGTTCATTCTGAAGTTCTTTTCTCATCTTCCCTGTGTTACCTTGTGCTTAGAAAAACAAACTGGAAGGGGTCCACATAGAATGGGGACACAGATACTTTCCTTTTGACCTACTTCCTTTTGACTAGTCTATGTTTTTTGACCATTTTCCAAGGCTTCTCTTGTTTTTTTTGTTTTGACTAGGCCTGATGACTGAAAGCTTTACTGCAAATTACTATTTTTGACAGTTATGATAGTGATATATCACCCTCCCATATTATCCCCCGATCTGCAGGTATCAGAATGCACAAAGATATGCCTAAAATGTCACCAAAGATGTAAATCACACATAGTTAGAAATTAGTTCAGATAAACAGAGTAAGCGGAGTACAGTTCAAGGAGAAATGACAGGCACCACTGATGAGAGTATTTACAGTCAGAAGAGGTTTCTAAATTTGGTTCAAGACATAATTTCTGATTACAGAGTCAGTGCTTTAAAATAGTAAAAAGTAACAACTTGCCATTTATCTGTAAGCTACACATACATAGGTGGATTTGACTAATTAACAAAATATTGGCTATTGGGATGGGTATCCGGATGAGGAGGTGTGAGGCCAATGAGGAAGGTGGGAGGAGGGACAGCTACAACAGTTAAGTATTTAGACAAGCACATCCTGAAAAGCATCTGACTCAGGTGGGTCCAGTGAAGGTTGAATAGTTGATTCTGTTTCAGTTCAGAACAAAAGGAAAAAGGGGCCATGTGGCATCTATGAGTGATACCAGTTTACACTAACTGGTGTGTGAGAGACAGTGTTTTCAGAGCTCTGTCATCTCGTTTGTTTTCTCCCTAGTTCATATGTAGGCATGAAATGTGTCATGCCTATAGAATAGTTTGGGTTGGAAGGGACCTTTAAAGATCATGTAGTCCAAGCCCCCTACAGTGAACAAGTTCATCTTCAACTAGATCAGGCTGCTCAGAGGCACATCCAAACTGACTTGAGTATTCCCAGGGATGAGGCATCTACGAGCTCTCTGGGAAACCTGTTCCAGTGTTTCACCACCCTCCCCTTGGATGTAGTCTGAATATCCTGTTTAACCTTGGCTGAAGGTTCACATGGTGATGTTTTTTTCAGGTGGAACTTGCAGAAATTTGCACGAAGAGTGAACGCTATATCGGCACAGAAGGTGGAGGAATGGACCAGGCAATCTCTTTTCTGGCAGAAGAAGGAACTGTATGTAGATCTTTGTAATTTAAACTAATAACGTAATATTAATTTATGTAAACAAAAATATCTCCAGATGTATCTAGCAGAAAGACAAGAAACTGGAATACATTAGTAAGCAGTATAAGCCCTACTGGCACGCTAATGAAACAGGAATTCTATGTATAAAATTGTGTACAAACAAGTGTGAAAATCTTGAAGGAACAGGATTATGAAAATGAGAAATGACAAGGAGGAGGAAAGGAAAGATGTGAGATGTACTCTAGAAGAGCACCAGGCTCCACACTATTTGGCTAATTCATCCCCAAACTTAGAATGTTTCCAATCTAATGAAATGTGAATGGTCGGTATGCCTTGTATTCAGTGCAAATGGGATAATTAATACAAATATGCTTTCTTGAAACTTCTTATAACCAATTCTAGGAAGTTTTGCCAGGTCCAGCTAAAAAGACAATGAGGATTTTTTTTTGCTAGTTTTGCTAATTCCAGACAGTTCTGTGACTGGATTCTGATGCAGAAGGCATTTAGCTGTCTTCAACATGGTGACAGAAGGTGGACCAGCAATGACACACAGGACCTGCCAAGTTATGCATGAGTGCTTGCATTAGAATTTACAGTGGAATTTCCCTGCTGTCCCAGAAGATGCACAGGACTGCAAATGTTCAAACCTAAATCCTGTCAAAATACTTTTATTTAAAATAATGTAGCATCTCATTACAACCTTTACTGTGCTTATAATTGATATTGTATTGCTACAGCTTTTGTTCCTTAATGCCGTATCTTGGATAAGCTTACATAAAACCCAATATATTTCCTAGCATTACATCAAACAATTCCATCATGAGACACATGTATTTTCAATTTCACTTCACCTGCACCTACTCTACACTTTTCCTTCATACTTGCAGTAAACAGCTCTATGAATGCTGAAGAAAACAACATTTTTCTGGCACACACAGAGGTGATCATGTCATTAGAGACTTTTTTAACATATAGCAGTGGTGATCAGATAGGCAAAGAAATGTTAGAAAATACTAGAAAAGATACTGTGAACAAACCAGAAAATACTTGCAGCTGAATGCAGCTCTGGCCTCCCATCTCAAAAAAACATACTAAAACACAAGAAGTACAGTAAAGGACACTGAGGTTGATCAAAGATATATATATATATATATATAAGCATTGGCTGAGTAAGTTAAAACTTTGTAGCTTGGAAAAGAAGTATCTTTGAGGGTGCTACTTTGGAGCTTTGTAAAACCTCTGAATGGGTAAGAGAAGGTATATTGGGAATTCAGTGTTTTTCAGGACCAAAGGACTAATACAAACACAAAGACATTAGCAAGCAGCTTGTTAAAAACAAACAAGGAAGTCTGGGTTGGTTTTTTTTCCCAAAAAAAAATTGTGAAATTGAGAAATACCATATATTGCAGAAGGCAGATGTTTAAAAAGAATTCAAAAAAGACCTTTTTGGATACACTGATAGACTATTAGCCTATTTGTGGTTATTAAACATTATAATCTGATGTGTCTTCTAATGTAAGTATAACCACCATAATCCTTGCTTATGGGAAGCTGAAAAAATGTACCCCCAAAAAGATGGTTTTGTATACATCTTGTTTTTGTATTCCCTCTAAAAATCCATTTATGGCTCCTGTCAGAAATGGGACACTGGACCAGCTTAGTGGTACATTCTGATCTAATGTAGCAGTTCTTAAAGGGTATATTCAAATGTAAGCAAGCTTGTCTGTCTTGATAGTGATTTTGTGACGTGGTCCAGAATCTCAATGGCAGGGAGCAAAACACATGCTGTACATAATGTACGAGCAGATTTGCCATTGTTTATTTAGCACTTTAGCTGCTCAAGGAACTCTCTGGGGGTGAACGATGCCAAAACCAGTAAGACATCCCTGCTCGCAGAGTTACAGTCCATTTGAAGAAGCCAAAGCAGGGCACATGATTTACAATTCATCCCAGTGAAAAACCAGATGTGAATTTAATCTCTTGATTACATTACATCCTGAATTATTTAATTAATGGATGGCTAGCTTATTCCATAAAAAGGTCACAAAATGTTGGGAACATCTTACACAGCCTGTGTAAGGCATCTGTGAGGCAAGACAGCCCATGTCAGAAGGAAGGAGACAGTAACTATATTTTCATCTGTAGTTTTATTTAATTTCTCTCTTTGATTGTCTGTATGTAAGTCGACCACTGTCTCCAGTCAGTCCTAAGACTCGGGTATTATTCTGTACCACAGTGAACTAATCCTGATTTAGTGGAAGACCAGAAAACTAGGCGGGAGATGGACACTGGTGAAGGGAATGCGAACCCCCTTGTTTCTAGTAGCACGCACATTTGCTTCAGCCAGGCCTGGTACTTTTCTGTAGATCAAAGAAAAGCTGTTGTCTTAAACAGGCAAGAAAAATAGGTTGGGTGGGGTTCTGTGAACTGCTGAAAAAACCCAAAGACTTAATGGAAACATCTTAAAATCCAGCTACAAGGAAAGGCTTGAAATGTATGTGTAATTTGGCCAATGAGGTTAAACCTCTTTTCTCACTGTTTCATGCCAGTTTTCTTTCTTAAACTGTCCCTGGATTTTCAAGAGAAAAAACATGCAAATTTGCCTTTGATTTATAGAACTAAGTGCACTGTTAGCTAGCAGTAAATTAAAACTAACCATTCATTTTTCTTCCAATAGGCCAAGTTGATAGAGTTCAGTCCTCTGAGGGCAACTGATGTTAGACTTCCAAGTGAAGCAACGTTTGTTATTGCTAACAGTTGTGTTGAAATGAATAAAGCAGCAACTTCTCATTACAATATTAGGGTAATGGAGTGTCGTCTGGCTACAAAGGTAACGTATGGCTTGTGTCAAACTCTAATGAAACCTTCATCTAACTATGTGGGGTTTTTTCACTTCTGACCAATTGTGTCTTTAACACCTGGCTAGGTGCTACTTTTAAGAAGCATTTTTCTTTCCAGAACCAGACACTTCCATCTCTGCAGAAACAGAACTCCTGCAGAGCTTAATGGAAGTGCAAGGACATGCCCTTATATAGAAAATTATGTGATTTAGTTCTATTAAATTTATTTTGTATTATATTTCAGTGGAGGAAATAAGTTTATTTTTCAGCAAAAAGTATTCTCAGTTAATAAGATAGACTGTTTCTAATTAAAGCTGAATAATGACAAATAATGGAAAGCAACCAGTGTGGTCATATGTTTCTATGTATATATGGCAATAGATGTGTATTTTCTAGGATTTAGAGGACATCAAAGCTACTAGTTGGAGGCCTGGAAGTAATATTGGAAATGCTGAATAGCAGCATGTATGTCAGTGTTAAGTTGAAAAACAGGCTTGAATCAAAACCCAACATTTAGGTTGTGCTGCCAGTTTACAGCTTGCAGTTGCCTCCAAAATGTATGGAATTTGAACATGAGAAAATCGAAGTTCCACTTTAATGCTGGATTTTGTAGAACAAACATTTAAGAATGGGTAGATGTAGGGTTTGATTTGAGTTTGTTTTAGGAATACAGTGGATTTCTCTTTGGTTAGGTTAAGTGAGGAGGAAGCATAAAGATTCACTGCAGTTAGAGCCAACATCATAATGGGCTGTGTGAAAGAACAGAATTTAGGTCACAAAGTCCAGATTAAAGTTTTTAAAACTGCAGCACTGAATACCTTGCCACAAAACATTTGGCCAAGATCTGAGCAATACTCAATACTTTAAGCATCTGTTTGCATCATAGTTCTATGAAAAATTACCATAGTTAATGAAAAAAAAAAAAAGAGTTGAAGGGTTGATCAGATACTAGTAAAATGCAACATATAATACTGCATTGTGATATTTTTTGAGGAGGGAAGCTAAGCTTCAGATGACTTTTTAAATGGGTTTTAAGCTCAAGTATAAAGAACATAGCTGAATTTTAGGTGTATATAAGATGGTGAAAAGAAGAGCACTAATCATTGTAGCTTTTGTCACTGAGGTGTAACAAAAAGGTTCTTAGGCCATTAAGAAAATCAAGCTAAGGGCTTCTCTGTGTTTTGGTCCTGGTATAACTGATACACCTCTGATTTAGGATAGTAAATTGACTGTGTATTTTAGGAAGATTTTATTTTGGTATTTTTTTTGTATAAGAAACAGAGCCTTCACAGATGATCTATTCTCAAGGCAAACTACAAGGAGTGCATTAAGTTGTAAGACCTTTTCAAGTATTGTTCTATACACACCAGATTTTGTGAACTGAATCACAGATTTATGAATTGCTTTATATTATTGGTCCTGAGCAGGGAACTGGAAAGGTGGTAAGGAAAAATGTTGTTATTTGTTTGTTTTTAACATTGCTATTAGCTATGATACAGTCTCTAAAAATGTACCTTTAGCAGATGCTTGATTTTAAGGAGACTAACAGCATACACCTGTTTATTTTTAAACATATGCTACCCAGATGGAAAGTTGCACACACTATAAAAATACATTGAGCCAGGAAAAGACTGTCTTTAGGAATAGGTCACAGTGGGGTGAAAGAAGACAGGTAAGTGGAAGCAGGGAAGTCTTTTAAGCACCATTAAGCTAATGGAACTATGAAATAACATGCTGGGCCATGCAAAAGTGCTTTAAAAGAAATTCTCATCAGTAAGTGCCTTAGGAAAGGCTTTTTTTCCCCTTTCTGCTTGAGGTCATTCTCAAATTTCGTACTCTTTGCAGAAAGCTCCATGTAAGTAAAGATGCCAACACAACATATTATTAGTGTAGAAAATTTTGATGCCAGTCTGTCCAGAGCAAGGAAGCTCTTGATCATCTTCACAACATTTTCTTTCTCAGGTTCTGTTCCTTTCCCTTCCATTCTGCATGGTTATTCTTTTGTTGGTTGGTTTTGGTTTTTTCTCTCTCTATTCTTGTAGCCTCAGAGTGCTTTCCTGAGCTGCATTCAACAGTACATTCTGCAGAACACTCCCAATTCCAAAGGAAATTAACTTGTACTTTACACTTCAGAAGATTAAGGCAGTAGGTGCTGCAGGATGAACATGAGCATCAGTGAATGTCATGCTCCCCCTGCTTCACTGTGTGTGGTTCACTGTCAGCTAGAGAGCAGTGCCAAGTTTGTCTGCAACTGGAATGCCAGGGAGTTAATCAGCTAATGTTTGTTAAATGTGGAAAGATGCTCAGATAACATTGTAGAACTGTAAAGTGTTAAGAAAGTGATGTTGCTATATAAGGGCTAAATATTCCTATACTTACCCCTAGTCAGACTATTTTATTTATATTTGTCCTATAATTTACTAAGTATGTTTTCCTCTCAGTTACAGTTCTCTAATGTGCTTGTATTGAACAATAAGGGGAAAAAAAGCCTACAGATGCTATATCCTGGCCAGCTGGATGATGTCCTCATCTTTAATCCATCTAGTCAGAGATCATCTAGAAAATATTCAACTGTGGGATCACTATTGGGATTACTTTTGTACATTTAATAGATGGACTTTTTCCCCATTTCTGTTGTGTCCACTACAATTTGAGCTGCTGCAGCTAGATTTTCAAAAACCATTTCTGTTTGCTTATAACGTTTCTCCCAGGACTGTTAGAATTAAAACATTGCTATAAACAGTATAGACCTTCCCAACAAAGCCCTGCCTGCTGGCCTAACAGGGTTAGTTTCCATTTGGAATATTTGACCTGTAAAACCCCACTGTAGTTAGCTCGTCTTAAACACAGCATCTCCCTTCAAATACAGAAATGGGAATAGATACGACAATACAAGAGATATTTCTACAGGGCATTAGTTATTAAAAAAGGAAGCAGAAAAAATGTTGTTGCCTTATAAAACATTTTTTTTGTAAATTCATAATTCTGTTTAACTTCTGGCAATGAAGTCTAGGGGATGCTCAAGGTTAGGATGAAAGTCTAAGGAAAAACACTTCCATTCATTTAGCATCTTGAAGCAGATTTAAGAACATGGTACAAATGTGCAAGAACAGAAGAGATACTGTGTATTTAAATAAAGCCAATGAATTAAAAATTGTTATTCTAACTCACAAGTAAGCTAAAATACAATTACATGAAGGCTGTGGCATTGTTGGTACTTGGCACCTTTGAAAAGCAGCCCAGAAGTGACTTAGCCAAGTCTTGTACAAGACAGTTTTCTCACCCTGAATTCTGCATTAGCCACTAGACAGTGCTGCTTTTTTCTCTACCACTGATCATACAAAACTATGTTTTAGATGGCAACAGTCATATGATTTGGATTTTGATTCAGTTTTGTTTGTTCTGCTTTACTAAGCCTCACATAAATTTTAGCAAGTCACTAGATGGCACCAAAAGTAGTTAATTTTTATATACTGTAATAAAACAAAACTGGAAAAGTTGGAGGAGAGCAGGAAGGTGAGAATCTGTAGCAGATAGCTGGGCAGCACATCTCCTGCTG
>NW_009952711.1:8399247-8495375 GCF_000747805.2 Chaetura pelagica
TGCTGAAATTTTATGCTGTAGCTTTGCACAAAGCAACAAACGTTTTTCAGACATGTATGTAAATCCCATGATTTTTGAAATCCAGGAAGTTAAATGGCTTTGCTGGATTGAGATGTAAATGACTTCAAACCATTCTAACTCAAAACCAGTGTTTACTGGAAAGAGTAACAAAACATAATGTGAAATCTTGGCCCCGTTGATGGGAGGTTTTAATGCCGATTTGAATAGGAAAAGAGATTTCTGGGATTGCTGAATTGGTTTAACTTTCTGCAAACACAAAGTCTGACCTGGCATACTTGGAAGCTTCAATCTCAACTTAAAGAGTGCAGAATTGGAGTTAGTTCATGTGTGTATGAGACCAGTAAAACACACTGGCATGTACCTGCTAATCTGTGCAGCCATCTGTTGAAATTCATGGTAGTACGTCAGTAGGATCCCACAATGATCACTTAGTATTTTTCTCTAATTAATAACATTAAAAATATTATACCTTATGAGGAAAGCTGTTTTACTCAACCATTTTCATTAGGCACATGAGAACATCAAGATGTAGCAATCTCTCAGAGAAAAGATTTTCTTTTGGATTTCCTTTTCAGATTCTGGTGGTTAAAGTAACTATTGTGAATTGCCAAAACATCACAAAGAAAGATACACAAAACAGGACAAAACCACACAGGTTTATAACTTATTATTACCAATCATGTAGGAATGGAGCAGACTCTGACTAACACATTGTAATCTTCCTGTAAGGTTTCAAACTTCCTTTAAATTGGATGTTAAAAGAATGTACTTAAAATTTACTTAAAACTCTAGAGACTGAGGTAGGTTATGGTTGATTCTCCCAAACAAATCTTACACCCACTTTCATATTTTTAAGGCTATGTAAGAAAAGGTTTTAATGACAACCATAAATGTTAATCAGAAAACTCCAGAAGCTTATTGGAAAGGTCAAGCTGGATTTTGAATGTTAGAGCAAATTCTAACAGCACAGAAACAGACTTCTTAGGGACTTGTAGCATTACAATGTCATAGCATTTGTCTGCATGTGGTTGTAAAAGGTTAATAAGTGCTTGAAGTAACAACATCCATGGAAAAGGCTAAATCACTGATTTGATGTCACACAAATAATGCCACTAGGGCTTTTGCAGACAATATCTGATTTGAGGAAGATTATGTAATTGATAGACCTTTCATAAATAAAATTGTATTTCCTGTGTACTGATAGAAAAAGTAGCTTCTGATGGTTCCTAATGAAGAAGTGAAAAGAGCAAATGGGTTTTAAAGGTGCTTGTGAACCATTACATAGTTTTAAATGGGAAGGCACAATATTTTCTATTTTATTTTTTGAATTCTAGCTTCTCTCAAAGTCAAAAGGCTTGGACTGGAAAAAAATGTTGAGACTCCATGATGTGCAAACCAAGCTAGGAGTTAGCCTGGAGGAAATGCTGACCATTGTCGAAGAGGTATTACATCCTGAGCCTTACAGCACAGAGGAAATTTGTAAATGCCTGGGAATTAGCCTGGAAGAGCTCCGCGCTCAGATCCTGAGTGAAAACACGCAAGATGGTGAGCACAGATGAAGTGGTGGGGCTTTGTCTGCAATGGTTGTGCTAAATATAAAGTTTATGTATTAAAAAGTAGTGCAAGTGGAAGTCTTGCCAGAATACTTCCCCACAGTCTTGGGTGGGGCAATCAATACCACAATTTTCATTCTAACTTGTAACTTAAAATAGAGCAAAACCTTGATTTTTATTGAACTGTTTCTAAACTGCTTGAAATAGCAGATCACTATTATTTCAGATTAGTTTGGGCGGTTTAATAGTCATCTCTAAATAACCCAGTTTTTCTTCTAGGGACAAGTCTAAACTAGGTTTCCTTTTTAGGCAATAACTCTCACAAACCCAAACATTTTGGATGGTTACAGCATCATTAAAATGAATCCTGTTTGCTCTCCCTTAACTGGTATTAAAGACTAGCATAGGTGGACCTTGTGTTTCTGTTTTGAATTGATAAATACATGATCACTTCATAAAAGATGCACAGGGCAGCTGTCTCCTGAGAAAGAAGTTTCTGTCACTATGAATATAGTTTTTCTTTTAGGAAAATGTTGGTGGACTTAAAATCTACTATTGAAAGGTCTTTCCCATGTTTTATTGCTTATGTTTATACCATGCAGCCATGGGCGTTAGCACATGTGGGATGGATTCTTGATGCACATAGCAGGGTTGCTAATACTGAATAGTAGAGTCTTTATGAAGTAATTAATTTGCATTCATAACAGGTTTCCAATTGAGATCAGATTCTTTCCTTAAGAACTTAAAGCAATCCTTACTTCCTTGTTTCCATTCCATAGCCTTAATATTTCTGCTGTTTTATAGCTGAATTGTTTCCTTGCCAGTCCTTCTCAAGACTCTTTCAGCGGTGTACGTGTTTCATGTATATAAATCAGGAATGTATCCATGCATACTGATGCTCAAATTTAACTAATTTATATATCTGGAAAGACTGTGAACTTTCTATATTGACCCAGGACCCAGTCCTGAGTCTAGAAACTGTTTTGCACCCCAGCAGTGTCAGAAACTATGGAAACCATCTTATAGTCTAATTACACTGCCAGAGGGTACCAGCATGGGCTAGGATATCTTAATCCAGCTCTTTATCTCCATAGCAAGAGTTACGGTACTTCTGTGCTCTACTTACACATGAGGAAAACACTGAACCACGTACCTACACTTTGCAGTGCTTCCATGGGAAACCATAGGGTTGTAAATCTTTTACCATGTCTCCTCACTCTCCCATTCAGGCATCTATGCAAGATCATCAACAACCAGATGTTTATACTTCTTATACCTGGTTTATAAAACTAAATTCTGCAGTTCTGTAGAATTCAACTGTTTATACAGATTATTTTTTTCAAAAACTAAAGCCTGAACAAAAAATCTAAACATGAAAACTATAGAAGAAACACCAAGGAAATTTTATGCTGTGGCTCTGACTAGCAGTTGCAGGTGCTAGCTGAACAGTATCTCAAACTTGCATGACCATGATTTCATTTGATAAGGCAAATTAAATGGGTTATGCAGAAAGCTTCTTTGCATGTACAGTATAAAATTAAACAACATATTTCTGTAAAACTATATGCAAGGAAGAAAAGGACACAAAGAATCTAAATCCTCTGTTTGTTTTTGTTACACGCTAAACAAATTTAATGTTGGCTTTGGAAAACCAGAGGCTGTTTGACAAAAACATTTTTCTTATTTCCCCTCTACTTTCCCACTATATTTTAAGGACAATGCCTGGCTTCCTCATGTGAGAGAAAACATACCAATAACTAAGTCATCTCTGCAGAGATTTTTAGAAAGTTGATGAACTTTTTTGTTCAATGCGAAGAAGAAACTATAGCATTTAGGGTATTTTTTTTCCTTTGTACATATTTAATCAACTTTCCTGTTAAAATATTATAATGTTAAGGGTAAATTATTTGCACAAGTTACTATTTAGATAATTTACTGGAATTTGAGTTTCTCTGTGGCTGAATATAAATTGTCAGTAGTTGTGATGTTTTGCATTATTCATAGCCCAGTGATAGTCACAAATAATGTTTGGTACTGACATTGTATCTCATGTTTAAGAATCTGAAAGTGCTATACAAATATTATTTTAGCCTTAAGTCTAGCTTCCCCTCCTCTGCTCCTCCAGTGATGGCCCAGTATACTTAGATAAAGTTGTTTGGGTGTGGGGAACGGTGAATGCCACGTGTACCCTTGGTCCCTTTAAAAAGCCCTCTCTGTATGAGAGGAGCAGAGGAACGTCCCAGAGGAACCTCTGGAGGTCTGTTACTAACACCCTTGGTCCATGACAATAGATGTTTAAGGCTGACCAGATAAAAACTCCACATCCCAAAGAAAAATGGTATGGACAGGCTTTGGGCAAGACCCAGGCCAGGTCTGGAAGCACACAGCAGCTCTGCATTCCTTTTATAGGCAGGTAGTTAAGGATTTCTGCAGTTCCCCACTGTGCAGCCCACTTGTTTCCCAGGTTTGGAGAAGTGCAGATGGTGTGTAAAGCCTCTCTAAATTTCTTGGAGTTGTTCCCTGGCCAACTAAAAATCCCGAGTTTAAATCTCCCTTGCAAATGTTTACACATGGATTGCACTTGTGGCTTCTGAACATCTCTAGAAAAATAATATTACTTTCTAAGGTGCACTATGCCATAACTTTGGCTTGGACTTGAGTGCTTCACAGAACATTTAGTGTGTGGTGATTGTGGGACATTAAGTATTCATAAGCTTCACCACAAAAGGATATTCTCCTGTAAAACAGTGTATTCCTTTAGCCATGAAATGTGCGTTTTTTCCCCTTTTTAAATGAGGTATTTTTAAACCCATTTTTCCTTTTCATGTATAAAACTAATCTAATTTTGACATTGAAACCTGGGAATGAAATTGCCATGGGAGAAGCAGAAATTCATGTGCTTTGTGGATTTGGCTGTTTAACTGCCCTCCCATTTGTCCCCTGGAAAGAAAATTCTAAATCTGTGTTCCAGTGAGTGGTGCTTGAATAGCCTTTCACTCCCACTGCCAAATAATTTGTGTTAATGGTGATCTCTGGGCAAGAGCAGTCTCAGCTGTATGTGCACAGGCAGGATATGGGAAGGTGGACTCCCAGAGGTCCTGTCAGGCTGCTCCAGGAGATGTAAGGCATTGTTGTGTGCATTAGTAGAGTGCCCTGCTCTTGTAAGAACAGAAGTTACCTCCAAACTGGTAGAAAAAAAAAGAGCCTTTCCTAGCTTGAGGGTCCAGGTGCATACTCCAGCCTCAGTCTGATCCATATAACAGAGAAAAATCCATATCACGGAGAAAATTGGGAGCATACAATTCCCTTCCATAAAAACATGGTGTATTTGGGATGAGCCAGAGAGGTGGCTGCTCCAGGCAGATCCCCTACACCTACCTGCAGGGTGCAGGCTTTTGGGGTGTGCCACAGGCACCAACTGGTCTAGGTTAGTTGCAAAAGCCTTGTTAAAGCCTGTGTTCCTCTGGAGGAGAAAGCACTGCAAACCAGTAGTTACCACAGTCTCAAGCAGGTGTCTGCTGAATGCGTCACTGAATCCAGCAATGACTTGTCCCCTGGTTTATTTTCAGAAAGCCAGATTGCAAACAGTTACTTGAGCAGTCTCAGTAGAGCAACTGTTCCCCACTTCGAGTAGGGGGTTCACAATCTGGCTCAAATTAAAGCCATCTGGCAACATTTTCTTATACACATCATGAGCCAGAAACCTTCACCCTCATCATGTTCAATCAGCAGGATGCCTAACAGAGAAGGGCACCATTCCACATGAGTAATGGTGGTAGAAACTGTCCCCTACATGATTTTGCGTCGGTGAGGTTTTCCTGTTGTAAATTTCTAACAGTCCCATCAGCCATGTGTAGCTCATTAATCTACAGAGAAACACATCTTAAGAAGCTGCCAAAGCAACTAGAAAAAAAACACATATATAGCCTAAAGAGGTTGGTCTTTAGCTAAAGGTCAGATAGAATTGTACAGAAAGCCTCTAAAGAAAGGAATCTGCTGAAGCTGAAGTTGTAACAAATAATATGAGTTGCTAAGAAGCCGCAATGTTTAATTGTAAGGAAAAATATCCCTGTAAATGGAGTGAACAGGTTTGCACAATTTTTGTAAAGCTGAAATTTAAAATATGATGATACAGTTGAAAACCCACAGTGAACTTCTCTGCTATATTTAATTAACCCACAGTTGTTTGGACTAATAGTCCAGGACTTTTGTTTCTTAAGAGATTTTATATGGAGTTTGGACAAACTTTCATTCATGTTAGTCTGCTACGTCTTTAGCAACTCGTAAGGTTCTCACTGCAATGGGAGCTATTAAGAGCACTGGAAAATGCCACCTTTTCATCCAAGGCCATTTTGGTGGTTTGTAAGGGAACTGAATCTACCTATTCATGGACATTACAGAAATCCTCTGCAGAGAAGAAAACAAGAAAAGCACCTGAACTGGGTATTTCACAGATGTCCTCATGGAATAAAAATTACTTTAGACATGCTCTAAACAGTTGCTCTTAGGTCAGTGTGACAGCCAGCTAGTTTCATTGCACCAGAAATTTTAGGTTCCTCTTTAGTCACCACAGAAATTGGTGCCATGGGGCAATATGGGAATCAGGTGGGATATATGATTCCCTAATCTGCCCTTTTTACTGACAGGAAGTGGAGCTGAGGGAACCTGTATACCCCTGATTTGGAAATAAATTTAAGTGGGAGAAACTAGGCCTTTATAATTTACTGAGTTAGGAAAGTATATTTACATTTTTAGTCAGATAGAGTACCTCATTTCTGTAGACTGTAAAAAATTTAAGGATCCACATGCTTTTAAGAATTTGGCATTAGTTCCCTAAACCCTGCTTTTTTGCTCTCCTTTGAGTGCAGCTCCATGCAACCCAGTCCTGTGTAACACTGGAAGGTTTATTTTGAGAGCTTCAGTTTTTCCTCTTTCGGAGCACTCCGGTCCTAGCTCAGATATAAACTAATCAGTCATTCACACTTCTTATTTATTTTTTTTAAAACTGTGACAGGGTACAGCTTAGGAAATCAGTCATTTTACTTGTAAGAAATGTGGCTGCATGAAGTGCACAGATTCTGATTGGTTCCTGCACTCTTCTAAAATCCCAGCCTCTCTAGCTCTCTGACATGTCTTATTAATTCAGATTTTATTTCTGTAGCACTAATATACTGGCTGTGATGTAGCAAGGAGATTCCAATATGGATACCATTTCTGGAAAGAACGTGTGCTCTGCTATCTTTTATTATATAGACATGGTTAGTTGGACTGCCCACCCAAACAGAAGAGATACAAGAGAGTTCCTCTCTTACCAGAGGCATCTGGTGTTGAAAGCCAAAAATGTGTGAATAATTTCATTATTTTAGACTAGCACTTGCAGAGTACAGAAGTGTTTCCTGGCCTGAAGATAATTTTACCTGAACAGTACAATGCCAGGGAGGAAAAGAAGAACTATAAAAAAACCCCACAAATGTAATTTTCTGCAAAAAAACTGCTGCCCATAACCAACCAATAATGATACCAAACAACTTAATGACACCAGCTTTTAACCGATAGTAATTTGGTAAACGTCCACAAAGGAGTCTGAAAATAACATCCAGTCCTTCTCTCCCCCTTTGGGGCTGTCTGGAAGGATGGCTTTGCAGCGAGGGAACGCCTGTGTCAAGGTAGAAAGTTCTCCCCTGTACAGAGTGACCCTCTGGGGAGTGGCTGCTGTCAAGGACTCTGCTCAAAGCTGGCTGGTGGCCAGCAGCCCCATCACACATCCTGGTGGCCAGCAGCCCCAGTACCCATCCTGGTTGCCAACTCATAACATGACAAGCACAACACAACCCCAGAGATTTTTAAGGTAATCTGGCCAGTGGAGCATTGCTCTACCAAAGGGTGGTCTCCGAATCAATCACAGCCTTTGGCAAGTCTGTTGCCTTACAATTGAAACCAGACATGTTTTCAGTTCATTCTTTGGGTTACTACTGTTCAATGGTGATTTACAAGAGAGTGTGAGCTATGGCAATCTCTCACGCAACTTTAGATATTCCCTAAACGAATGCACATTTAGAAATCTCCTTGCTCTAAAACAATGGCTTATAAGAAAAGAATATTTAAAGAGAAACCATCCTTAAAAATAGCCCAAGCTGCTTTTCTTCAGCATTCAAAAATACTGAGGCATTGCTCTGCAAAACGAAATGCAAGTAACTCCAAGTAACAAAATCCAGTGGGGTAAAACACACCTCTAAATGGGAAACCAAAACATGCTCTTCCTGTGTGATACTCTGAAGATGATGTTTCTGGGAGGCATTCAGTTTCCTCATATCTGTCCTAGTTTGAAATGCGTTCAGAAGGCCTGTTCAAAAGACAGCAACACAGGGTTTCTCAGTAGCGAGCTGTATTGAATTACAAAATAAATACCACCAGAAGCAATATCACCAGTAGCAGAACACTGCTACATTCAATGTATTTTCAGCATTTACAGTTCTGATTTACACTTAATCTGGAGAAATAGTAAGGGATTATACAAATACTGGTGAAGTTTTAGTCTGTAAGGGCTGTGATCTGGAATGTACATACAAGAGACTTAATCCTGGACACAATTTTACTTCCAGCTTTTCAAGTAAGATTTCTACATATACTTGCAAATGGAGATTGCAGAAATCATCAGAAGTGGTTCCAGAACTTGGCTGTTTCCATGCAACAGCCAAGTGGGAACTCCATGTGTCTGGGTCAGATAGCAAGTTCTTTTTTGAGTACAGGACTTGTCTCTCTTCTCCTTTTACCTCTATTTGAGGGTTTCATCAGCCATTTTAGAAAGCAAGACAGACCAGAAGCTTAAATGAAGAGAGGGACCTTGTTCTAAAGGAGAATTTTCAAGTATAATGAACATGAGGGATGTTCTGAGGTGTTCTAACAAGAGTATTGTTCAGTTGTGATGAAATAAGGAAACGTACCATGCTCCACATAGAGAATTAAGTCCACTTATCTAATATTCACCACCCAAACAGCTCAAGTAAACCAATTTAATCATAAATCATGTCATGCATGCTTCTGGTGAACAATACTTCCTCAATAGCAGACGTGGGATTAAAGCAAACAATTATATTGGGAGAGGAAAACAATTAACTACAACACGAGCTTGGGAAAGGCAGATCGATTCTCAGATATTAGTTGGAAACCAAACCCTCCTGTGAACAAAAGCAGCTCAAGGAGCCTTTAACCACAGCCATCCGTTTCCTTTTTATGCCCACTGTTCAGGTGGAGGTCTCTGCCCCAGTGACCACACAGGTTTGGGCATGCTCCCACCCTAGCTAAAGGGACTGCTTTTTCATGACACAATAGAAAAAATTTAGCCAAAATCCTTGCACCAGCCTTTGACCTTAGAAGGTCAATACTAAGCAGTACCCTTCTGGGCTTGACATCTCTTCACATCCACACAGGCAGCACTGACACTCTGGCTGGTAACACAACAAAAATAACCTCTGAAACAAACTGAGAGCACCCGTGCTCTTCACTGTGCCTTTAATCTAGTGTTACAATCAGGGTAAGCCTGCATCATTGTGAAAGTATTAGAGAGGGCTTCCTTACCTATGCAACAAGGAATACGGTAATGGCATTTTTGCTAATCTCAGTAAAAAAAAATAAATAAAAAAAATCAAGTGGTTGGTGGATTTTTGTGGTTTGGTCAGTGTTTTTCTTTTTCCAAGGTAAGGTCTGTCCAGTCACAGAAAAAGCTCTGCGCCTGGAGGGCACAGGGACCCTTCTGCTGCTATTGAAAACCTGAAAACTTTAGATTACTGTCCCAATGCATGTTGCTTCTAACTCTTGAACTTGTGGCTTGCCTCTGCAAAGTAAAAGGAGAGACCGAGTCTGTTCAGTGACACATGTAAGAACCAGAGCACATGCCTGAAGTTATCAACAGAAAAACAATGTGTACCGTGTATTTTGGTGAACTCTAAATACTCTTTTATTATTAGAGCTTTTAAAGAAGATGTAGGTGAGCTTTTGCAGAAGCCTAAAGAGTTCCAATATAAAATACCAATTACTAAAAAAGAAAACTAATTCTGCTGGTTTTGTATGTTCCTTGTAGTGAATATTAATGGATAACTGTATTAATATTTTCATTTTGTTTAGTTGCCACCTTCAAGTTATACCAGCGTGCAAAGCATGTGTACAGTGAAGCTGCCAGAGTGCTGGAATTCAAGAAGATATGCAATGAGGCACCTGCCAATGCAATCCAGCTGCTGGGAGAATTAATGAACCAAAGTTATATCAGCTGCAAGGAAATGTATGAATGCAGCTGTCCTGAACTGGATCGGCTGGTAGACATCTGCCTGTAAGTTTTGACCTCCAGGAAGAGTAATCGCCTGTTGAGAATATTGTTTGAATTGATGAGAAAATATGACATCGTTGGCTATTGCAATTTTAAAATGAAAGTATTCTTGTCTCTTATTACAAAATTAATCTCCTGCAGGGACATTACATGGTCAATTGTTTCCCTACTGACATCTGTGCAATACTTTCAGATGAAAGCTGCTGTTTATGGCTTTATTACAGTCTTTGCTTTAGGACTGACTCATCATCACAAGTGTTACGTTAGACTGTTGGCTATTCTTTTGCTAAGTTGTAGAAGAAGTCATAACTGGTTTTCTTAAAACATCATCTTAGCTGTTCCGTTTGAACTCTGTTGCTTTTTGTGTATTTCTTAACCATTTCAGAACTGCCACCATGGGAATTCCAGGGCATAAGCAAGCTGCTCTAAATTCCTCGGTTGCCTTGGAATCATAATAATATATTGTGAAATGCTATTGCATTTTTTTTTTCAGTTAAAAAAAAAAAAGGTTGTCTAGGGTATGAGGTAGGTTGGACAGCATTTCACCATTTAAAAGATGTGTTAACTGGTACCACGGCTGCCACTCTGCTGCTCCTCTGCTTTCCCCACAGGATTCAGTCTCCACCACTTCCCCAGACTCATTCTTTTAGCTGGGTTTCAATTTGAAGCTAAAATTCCAATACTTTACTATCTAAAAATGAAAGTTACAGAAATATTTCTTTACCAGCAACTACCTTTATTTAACTAAGAAATTAGTCTCATTTAGAATGAAAATATGAATTTTACAAACATGCAGTTTGCCACAGGCTTTCTTCCTTCCATACTCATGTGGATTTTGTAAGTCTTAATACCCATTTACCAGGTTTGTAAATTGATAAGAGTATGATACAGATGATTTTTCAGATTAGTCTGATTTCTTCTGCAGACAAAATGGAATGGCCGCTAACCAGAAAATACAAACTTAAGAACAGGCTACTTTTGGACCTTCAGATTATTTTGCATGGGATACACATGCTAGTTTGATAAAACACAGAGAAGCCCTGATAGCCATTGGACAGTCTGATAGTAATTTAGCAACACGATTTTTGTTACTTCTCTTGGGAGCCAATCCAGTATGTAACTCACAGGCTGCATTCAGTTTATTGTATCACGTAATGACCATGTAATAAGCTACAACAGTCACTCAGCAGGGCAAGTCCACCATGGCTTCCCACTCAAAGGGAACTGCTGATCTGTGCGTGAGAAGGGAGCCAGCTGAAGACAGCCTATGCTGTATTGAACTATAAAATACCTTGGGCTACAAAGCCTTGCTGCAGTGCAGAGTATCAGCACTGCCTGTTCTGTGACACCACTGGCAGAGGAAAAGCCTTAACACATAACATCTGCATTACCTTTAGGTACAGCAACTATGCAGTGTTGATGCCTCAGTCAGTAGCACCTGATGACTGACCTCTGTGGAAGAGACCAGCCATTTAAAGTGTCTTCACTTAGGGTATCCAGCCTGAATCCTACTGCTATGGCCCCTCCTCAGAAATGCCAAAAGAAAGCGATCCTGTTTCAAGTAGGGGAAAACAAGTAGGTATAAACTGATAAGATACAGTGTGGAGTTACCTGTGCTACATTTAAATAAGCCAGCATAGATGCTAGCAACAGTCCATTGCAGCACAAAGTTCAGCATGGGGATGGAAAGTCTCTGTTTCTCATTTATGCTGAGCTCTGTGCTTTCACAGCTAGACAGCTGCACTCTGAGCTAGCCTGGGTATCGTGACACTGGCTTGCAGGCAGTAGCAGAGACACAGCCACAGAACCCAAAGGAAGGGTGTACACAGTTAGGGTTTTACTAAATTAAATTAAAATTAATCAGAGCATTTCAGTTCCAGGGACCAAAATATAAATAGTGAAGGAAAAAAGTGATGCCTGTGCCCATGTTACATCAGATTTCTAACTTACCAGCAGAAAAGCCCACAGCCAGTATGATGAGCACAGCTGAGCACCACATTGGAGAGTCATTAATGTGAGACCACTTCTAACTGGTATATTAAAATAAGAGGTTTTTAATTACATTAATTACACCAAAACAATTATTTGTTAATTATTCTTTGCAGTCTTGTCCCATCAAGACTATTTCCTAAGAAATGTATCTTCCTTTAGAAGTTTTCTATTCTTTAATGTTTTTCTGCTTCTGTGATTAGATTTCTAAGAGCATATAGCTATTCTAAATGAATGAGGCTTAAGCCAGCATCTATCTTTTGAAAACTATTGGAAGAAAAGTCTTAACTTTTCTCGTTGTACATTAAAGAAACTAAGGGACATAAAATCACTAGTCACTCTAGGAAAACTTGGCCAATATGATTATAGAAATGGCCAGGAACTACATAAATTACATTCTTTACTTACAATGATATACAGCTGCCCTGTAACTTTAAAAAGCCTTTCCAAAAATACATTCCACAAAATTGCCCGAGTCTACTGCTGCTCTCTCCTTACAAGGTTTAAACTGTGAAGAGTAATCTGCATATCCAGATGTTTTCTGTTTTGCCTAGATCTTTATGTTTTAGTGTACAACCTCTGCCAAGAAAGAAAGGGATCCATACTTGCTGTGGTTTGTAGTGCTGAAAACTGTAACCACGAGTTGGTCAGTTGTTTGTTTGTTTTTTCTTTTTGAAAGACAGAAAACTTGTACTTTCTCTAACCTACCTCATGCTGTTAATAGCTGTTCTACCTGTTAGTCTTCTAAGTAACACAGAAGATTTACTAAACAATTAAGGAACAAAAACTTGGATCTGAGCTCCTGAATTCATTAGGTACTTTTGAAAATCTCTCAGAATCCTTGAGTGTTGCAAATAACTTTCTTTTGTTCCCTTTCCATCTTATAAATGCTGATAATTTTTGTGTTACCAGCCATGCCCTTACAGTTGAAGATAGCTGAGTTCTCTCTGATCACTTTTAAAAGGACACCATTTTTACATCACCTCCAGGTGCATTATGGCAGCTGAGACAACTATTTTTTTATCAAGACTCCAATCACTGATTATTTTCTTGAAGCAGCAATGCCTGGAGTTACAGCACAATTTGGAAATTCAAGAAAACAAACCAAAAACCACCCTATAAAAAGAAGTTTCAGAGCCAGAATGGCTTAGAGATGCTGTTCAAATACACACTAAGATACAAAGCAGAATAATCCCCACCACCTTATTTATATATTTAAATCTCATCACGTTAACGCTGTGCTTTCTGAGTAGCTGGTTCATAGTTTTGAGTACTTGGAATTAACAATGTTGCTCTGATTTCTTTACCTCTCACAGCAAAACATTTTTAAAATGAGGTACTACAATGTCTCTGTTGCTTCCATGTACCAAACTACAGGACTTCCATTTTTTTTTCTTCTTTTCTTTACTGCAGTCGTCATGTTTTTACTCTCATTTACACACCCCCTTCCTCGTAAGATAATTCTGTTTTTATCCAGTGAATGCTGAAACAAGATACAAGAATTCTTCAAGAAGCAAAAGCCAGAACTCAGGACTGGGAGCTGAGTGCCCCCAGCACTGGACTACAGATGCATTCTCTTTCTGTGGCTCCATCTCTCCCTCTCTTCCTTGTCCTTACAGCTGTAGCACAGCCCAGGTGTTGCCTAGGGTACTTTCTTGCACATTAAATCCATATCTCATACTGTGTGGGTGAGCCCTCCATCCACAAGAGTATTGTCTGCTCATGTCCCCTCTTCACAAGGGCACAGTTATACACCAGCACACAAGAGCAGTGTCTGGCTGTAACAGCCAGCGTCTGACTTAGGACTGAATTGATGAAGACTCGAAGGACAGTTGCAGACCTGTTCTAAAGTTAACCTAGACACCTCCCAAGCACCGCATCTCCAGTGGGTGTGGAATTAGGTGCTCACTTCTCAGCACTTGTAATGTCAGGTACCTAATTTTCAGGGGTGAAAATTTGATGGGCACTGCCCATCAAAACTCGAAGTTCCTCAGCATTAAGCTAAAAGCATCTAATCGTATCACCACATTTGAAACTGTTAGCCACAGTGTTTTGAAACAGAGTGACTTCAGCTCTGAAACAGGCATATTTTCTGTCTACATTATGCTTTATTTCAACTAAGTATTTTAAAATGACTCAGTAAAAATGAGGCATGAGCATGACCACAGAGAGTTATGAAATCAATAAAAGGCTCAGAACAATTCTGAAGGGATTCCAGTTGCCTACCAAAATAAAAGCCAGACACCATCTGAAATATGAAGTTCTGACTGAGGTAAATGGACCAAATGAGTACAGACAGTTGATTTAGCAGACTCTGAAAAGTGTATTGGGCCTTATGAAGTCAATGGGAATTTCCCTATTGATTGCAATTGAGACTGGACTGGATCCTGCTCATTTTAGGAGATTGCTCCATGGACCAGAAATGACAAAAATTGCATCAGAGATTGAGTGGCTTACAGGAATAGTAATAATAAGTAAAATAAAACAGCAACAGGAAATAAAGAATGAACATAAAATCGAGTCAATATGAAGGGTGGCACCACACAGACACACTGAAGAAAGTGTTTCTGTCCAAGACGAGATGTAAGCATGTTTAGAATCAAACACATATGTAAGTACTTGCTTGAAATATGACCTAAACTTCTACTAACCCAGCAGTATACCAGATTCATTAAACAGAAAATGCACATATGAAAAATTACCACAGCCTACTCAGAATGAGCTGTCATTTTCCAATGTTATTCATATGATGCCATCTCTCCCTCCAACACATTCTAGGACTTTCCATGCACGGCTATTGGAAATACATCAAAAGGATTTGTTTGCACATCAGATTAGGTCTCTCATGAGATTAAAATTTCAAATGAGTTTTCTAAATCTTGGTGTTAGAAAAGCCCCAAAGAAACTTATTACATGGTATTTTCCTAAATTTGTTGAATCCAAGTAAAGACATAGAACACAGGTAAGCAACTAAAGAAAATAATGCTACTAAATTCTAACAAGATAGCATCTGAATCTTGCAGAAGAATGGCATGGGACTGGCTGTAGGACATGTCTAGCAGACCAGTGTCCTGAAGCTGGGAATCATTTTTATTTTGGATGTCATTTGTCATTGTTCTTTCTATTCACCCTCCTTATTAAGAACATTTATTTTCTTTTGGGACTAAATTCTTGTTTTACCTCTACTGCTGTAAATCTGTTAGGTTCATGAGGCTCCTCTAAAGAGAGGTACCTAACTCTGTCCATTCAGCATAAACAGATGTTTGAGTACAATTACTCTATACAATTTTAATAGTTTCTGAACTCTCCTTTTCTTGATGGGCACGCTCAGCAGTCCTGTAGGAGTCTGTGAATCTTCAGCATGTTTTAGATCTGTCCTGGAAGAATAGAGCTATTTGTCTTTGCCACATGAGAAATGGCTTGCATGCCTACATCCTGTGCAATTAGTTTATAAACCCTCTTTTGTTATTTTTGTCATGTATTTCTGTTTTCACTTCTGATGTCTTATGAGTGTTGCTAACACATTTCCTTTCTTCTCCTGCTTTCTTCATCTCAGCTGTGCTGTGATCCTTAAAACAGCTGATGCTGAAGCATTATAAAAGAGGGTGACTTTTTGAATTGACAGTAATGACTATATTGCAGTTTAAAGCGTCAGCATTTTTTGGTCCAAAATGGTAACTGCAAATTGCGGTAACACTGTGTACAACCAAGTGGGTGAACTTTAGAAAAATCAGATGACATAGATGTGTTTTGAGTAAAGTGTTCACTAGTTTTCTAAAGGCATTTGATATATGACAAATGACCCCTTTTTTGGTTTATTTAACATGATTTTTTTCTGTTTCGTTTTAGGCAATTTGGGGCCATTGGGTCACGTCTGACTGGAGCTGGATGGGGAGGCTGCACTGTGTCAATGGTGCCTACTGACAAGCTGAATGCTTTCCTAAAAAATGTACAAAAAGCCTATTACCAAACCCATGACCAAAGGTTAGGATTGGAGAATAACAGTCTGTTTGCTACCAAACCTGGAAGAGGAGCTTTGGTTTTTATTGAGGCCTGAAGAACGTAAGAATTTGGAAGAAACTATGTAGGGCATTTAGAACTGGCAGTCCTTCCTTCCCATGCCTCAGTAAATGATGCCTTTTCCCTTTTTTATTATAATGAGTACTTGCTATTATCAAAATCTACTTCTGAAGAAGCAGTTCAAAGAAAACTCTTTGATTGTAGTCCTCTTTGTTTATTGCATAGTAAAAATAGCTATCAGTGCAAACTTTGATTTACAAATTATTGAAAAGGAAAACTGAAATTGAAATAAAGATTATACTTTGTTGCAGTGGAGCTCTCTTTATTTTCCATTTACTGTCATAAAAGTAAGACCAGGTGAAGCAATAAGCCATTTCACCATAGGGTGGGAACCTGACAGGGTTTGCAGGGCTGCTCTGTACTTATTCACTCTGGGTGCTGGATATTCTTTTGTTTAAAGGATCTTGCAAAAATGAAAGATTAAACCGAATCATTCAAAAATCAGAAGGACCTTGCTAAAAAATATAAGTTCTATACTCTCCTCAAACAGGATTTTAACTGTTGTAATTCATTATAATATTAGAGTAGCAATAGCAGGTCAAGTAAAATGTTAGGAATACATTATGTTAAGCAGGAAAACTTTCCTTCTAGCTATGTTTTCTTCTGCATCCTTGTGCAAGGGTGACTTGTTATAAAACTTTCAACAAAAATGAGTGCTGTGAGCTGTACAGTGTAACAACATAGTCCAGTAAGTGAATGAACAAATAATGAAACTAAGTTTGATTTTGAGTTATCCACACACCAAATTCTAATTGTTGAATCCTAGCTGTGCTTCTACAAATTAGTTTTTGCATTTTTATGCCTAACTATTACAATGGATTAAATATAATCCAGTAACCATTTTAAAAAGCAATTAAAATCTGTAAGTAATAAGATAATTCACTGAGTTGAACTAGGCAAAATAGATAAGACCAAGAGCAGATGTCATTGACATATTTTTGACAAATTCCTACCTTGCTCCCACTTGGCACTTCTGACAATCTCAAGGTTTAACTGCATTTCAAGTTCAGCACCCACAATTCATAACCCATCTCCTCAGTAGGAGAAATGACTGTGATTGCAGAAAGGTGACTGCATGAAGATACCCCCAAGATGTCCTCGTGCTGCTTCCAAGTGGAAAACTAGGTTCTCATGCCCTCTTTGACAGCACACGAACTTCCACTTCTCTGATACCTCTAATGAAGACTGAAGAGGGGTTTTTCTCATGTCATAACCCTTGCAGCAATAAAAGACACAGCAAGGCCTGTCCCTGTGCACATTTTTGTGATGTGAAGCACAAGTTAACGTCCAGAAGTCTGCATCAAATTACAGGTCTCAGAAGAGATCCTCTGTACATTACCCATGCTAATTCAGGCCAAAAACAAATTCTTAGAGGCTACTAATTCTGTGAGAGGGCTCTGCCAAATTTAAGCATAGCAGATGAGCAACAGCCAACACAAACTGCCAGATCTTTTCAGGAACCTTAGAGGGAACAGAAAATGGTAATATTATCACTAGAGAAGATTTCAGTTCTCCGACAGCCAAGAGAAGTCTAACAGGGTGTTGCAGATCAAGCAAATCAAGAACTCAAGAGAGGAAAATGATGGGGTCCAGGCATGATAGGGAGAGAAGAAAATACAGGATTTGGAGGGAGGACAATTAAAAGGATGCATTTGAGAAGGAGAAAGGAAAGGATAATGGAAACAGTTAAGAACAACAGGCAGAATTACAGAAAAGGTTTAATCTCAAAACATTCACATTTATGGAAATTAAATATCTTGTATCCCATTTGCAATGTACAGCAGACATGATGTACATTCAACTAAACCTGTAAACACAGGACTCCAAAAATCAAGCAACCACAGGTATGTATCTCCAAGATTATAATAGAGATTTTAAGAAAATAATGCCATGGCTTTGTTACCAACTGCCTTATTAAATATAATCCTCAGTTTAATTCAGCAAGTACTTCTTTATTATCCTATCATAAAAATAATGTAGATACAGTACAAATACTACATACCAATCCTTTAATTAATATATTTGCATTGAACTTGAGTATAGCTGGATTTATGGAAGCACTAAGAAGTGCATGAAAAGAATATATATAAGGGTGTTTCTTTTAGTCTTTTTTTTTTTTTTTTTTTTTTTTTTAAGTTGAGCATGACACACACAGACATGAAATCTTCCCAAAACCATGCAGGCTGCAGTACATTTCAAAATTTTTCTTTCAGTGAATCTTATAAATGATATTCTCATAAACAAAGAAAAATAGAAAACTGGCACAGTATAAGAGAACAAAACTGAAGGTTTTAAACTTCTGATTAATTTCTTTCTTTTATTGCTTCAGTGTCTTTCCCATACTTTTGCTGAGATCTGCAAATAGAATTGGGGCACAACTTCCATTGGAAGACTTATGGTACTTACACTATATACATAAAAATGGCATGCAGGCATTCTTATTTACTGGCTACCAATAGTTGAAATAATAACAACAACAAAAAGGAATTAATTTATGTTTCAGGTTTTTTTGTTTGCTTTTTAAGCCTTTGAAGACATTCTTAATGATAAGCAGCAAGGATATGACTATTTCTAACAACAGAGTGAGAAAATGGTGGTTTAGATGAAAAATTCTATGTATAAAGCAGCAACTCCTAAGCATATTTCCTAACTATGTCTTTCCAGATCTGTATTTTTAGTACCTTTTCTGACTATGCTTTCAAAATGTCTTCTGTAGCTGAAATAAGGCTCATAGTTATGTACATAAACACCCACCCACACCCACATATTTGGAAAACTAACAAATGTCAGAATACATGGAGAGGTGATACATCCTGTTAGCATGAGATACAATTATCAGTGGAGTGTGATTTTCTTATTCTAATGACTGGCTGTAATTCATTCAACCACAAGTTTAATCTTACTGTGCAGTAAATGGGTTCTAAACCTTTCCAGAAAGGATTTGGAATGGAGACACTGTTAGACATCTAAGTGCAGCAGCACTGCCTGGTGCCACATTAATACTCTGTATTATCTTAATCCCATTGACATCTACATCTTCATCACTGTATTTGCTGACTGTGTATCTTGTATGTAGGAACTTGCTCATGCTCCAAAATAGAACAAGAGGAATTTTACCATTCACTGGACAGGAGGGGATCATGATGGTATATTACAAAATAGAACACTGGACAGGAGGGGATCATGATGGTATATTCGACATTTGCTCTCTTGGACACAGCACACATACACACACATATATATTCGGTAACCTAATATAAAGTTATTACTTACATAACATCTTTGGGAATATTGGTTTCTAGTTAGTATGAACTGAATGCCAACTTCTATTTTAGTAACTGCTGTGTTTAATCCTTCTGAAATTCCACTTTAAATCCATGTGCCTCTTTAATAACATCTTGATATATGGGAGCAACTGCTGTGCTACAGTTTCAGTCAAATGAAAGATTTGTATTTTCAGCAAAGGCTGAAGTGTGTTTGTGTGCTGAGTCCCAGTCAGATATAGCTAAACAAAGATACACCCAGGACAACATAAGAGCTATCTTGTTAAAAAAACAAAACAAAAAACTAAAAAAACCCTTTGCAAACCATAGCTGTTGCTGAGGACTGAAGCAGTGCTTTCTGACTCATCATTATTTGCTTCATCAAGATAAATGAACTCTATAAAGGGATTTATACTGCAAAGTAACAAAGGCATGAGAACCAGACTAGTGCCACTGAATGTGCTGAAACCTGTGAATCATGCAAGATGTTAAATTGTATTTTAAATGCTAATTTTGAGATTAAAGGCTAGTTATTGATGCAGAAAGAAGTATACTGGGGAACCTAAAACTAACTGAAAATTGCTCCCTGTCAGCCTGCTTGGCAGATGTTCCCGGGACATACAGGATTGGCAGAGAAAGTGATGCCAAGCAATATCACTGTCACATCTGTCCTACCTCAGCTCTTCATTTTATTTTCAATAAATGCTCTTCTGAGATTAAATATCCCATAAAATAGTGACAAAAGATTAATTATTTTCTTAATCCTCTCTTATACTCTGCCCTCTGCTTTTGGGCTTGTATCACAAGCAATTAGCTGAGATTCTGCAAGATAGCACATCACAGCCTCTGAGAACAGCACCATGTTTATGAGGAGACTGAATCTGCCACGATGCTGAGGGTGGATCATCCCCAACCTCCTCTGTGATCTCTCACACTTCAGTAGGACTGCAATATTCAATCTAACCAAGGTGGCAGGACCAAGCTGTGATTGATGTTTTGGGAACTGCTGTTTTCTGGACAGGTTGTTTGTTGTTGGTTTTTTTTTCCACAGGTCAGCTACAATTGTTTTACCAGTTAAATCTGTAGATTAACTTTTGGAGCCCCTGAGGTCTCTGCAGGTTTGGTCACTGAGTTCAGCAGAACATGGGTTTACCCCAGCTTTTACTCCCTAGCACTCAGTTCAGTGGGTAGGATAACATGGACTGAGTTTGCTCAAAGAACTGATCTGCCTGAAATCTCACATGTAATAAAGGTACTTTTGCCAAGTCCATCATATGTGTAAGGTTTACTAATGGGATGTCTGCAGAAGAGTAAAAAAGTTTGAAGCTAATCAGATGAAAAGACACTAAGAAGCTTGACCAAAGAAATGTTTGAGATGGATTTCCAACAGCAGTTGTTCTTGCAGAAGGAACAAACTGGATGAGGATTTATACAAAAGCATTTGGTATATTTATTGGATTTTAAGCCTAATGCATTTAGAGAATTGCTATTGTCTCCTCAACACTACTTTGTTGGCCAAAATTACACATTAATATTAAAAGGGAAAACAAAAAAATCCTCTCCCCACAAAAGCATGCCTTTCTGCACTTGGCACATGAGGCTCAAATAACTCAATAAAGATTAGATGTACTTCGAACTGAAACACTCTAGTGCCCAAGCAGCTGTCTTCTTTCCAGTCAGGCTGTATGTGATTTGGGACAGGAATCAGAATATGTTCTATTAGTCAATGATCAAGCCAGATGTGTGGAGGTTTTGGGTTTTTTTAAATCCAAACTAATTTTTCAAGGGACACTGAAGCAGGTTTTTATGAAACTCTTACAGCAGTTTCTGAGGATTATTATTAAAGGTGTTATTTTTTGCCAAATTTCATCTAACAGAGGGTTTTATTAATGTTGTTCTATGTTTTCTGGTTTATTATCTGGCCCTCATGTGACAAATATGTTTGGGTTTTTTTGGCTAAGACTTTCTCACTTGGAGCAGGATTTTTTAGTTGTGTTTGTATTGATCAATTATCAAGAGAATTAAATTGTTCTGATTAAGTGCTGAAGAGTTCTCTAGTGGCTTTCCCCCACTGAACATCCTTTCTTGTAATCATCTCCTTCCTGTCAAGGCTTCTGTCTAGAGAAGAATTAAGACAAGACCACCCTATCCATGAGAAATAATTCTATGAGCCACTTTTAAGCAGCAATAGCAGCTACAAAAGAAAAAAATAAATTAATGTTTTAAATGAAGATCTGAACCTAATTTTACACTAGAAACATGAAGCTCTAACTTTCATAGCTGAATTAAAAATTGTAACAGAAAACAGAAGCTAAAATCAAAACCAAAAGAGTCTAGCAAGGATTTACAGAACTTGTCAGTTAAAGCTCCACAGTTGAATCATAAAGTTAATCAGAGCCAAATACTAACTATGAATGAAAAGATTTGGGGACAAAGGGTTAAAGATCAAGGAAAAAATACACATTGTGCTGGTTTTGAAGTTAGTTATGGTCAGGCCTTGACCTTAAGAATTTATCCAGTTAAATTCCTGTGCAATTCTTTCTACAGCAAATCCAACTCCATCAGCAGCAGTGTAGATTATGAGCTTTCACAAGTCTTATTTTAATTTTTTTATTTTTTTAATTTTTTTTTCAGAAGACCATTTGAGGCAGTGAAAGGAGGTCTGGGCAGCTTTTGTTTCTGAAGATCTATAACCTGATGATGGCCAATGGGGAGAGGGGAGCACTGTTGCAAATTATTTTCAATACTTCCTCTAGAGGGAATAGGATGGCTAGTGCAAGCTGCTTCAAGAGATGGACTTAGAAGTCTCTCACTATTGTTGCTGAAAAACTACAAAATTTATTGCCTTGTCTGAAATTCATAGAATGTTTTACTTTCTTGATTATCAAATGTCAGGGGTTTGCCTTCACAAAGCTGATTTTTGGTAAAACAAATTAAATAGTTAAATGACTTAAAATTTATTGCAGAAAACACTAATTATTTGTGGAATTTCTTAGAACTATACTAAAGTAACAGCTTCTTGCACATAACCTCCTCTTGGAGACCTTCTGTGTCCCTACCTTAGCTGTGGTCATTCAGCAAGAAAAATTTGGCTAGATCCTCCAAAAGCGAGGACACAACAATGCCAAGAAATACACATCGACTGCTACAGCACAGTTGAGTTCGGGGCCTCGAGATGTCGCTGCACGTCTCACACCTCTGTTCCATCAACTGAGAAAATGGCAGTGTTTTTGTAAAGCTCTTTCAAGCAAGCCTAAGGGGTTGGGTTAACAGAGTCTGAATCTCAGCTATCTCTGCTGATGAGATTTGTTCTTTTTCTATGTAGGTGGCCTCATTTCTTAAATGCAATTAGCATACAGTTGTTGCTTGATGGTTTTATTTATTTTTGAAAATGCCGACTACTGGACTTCCCTAGTTCTAGAGTTTCCAGAATTGACTTTTGTGCTCCACAAGTCTATTTTCAGGAAATATTTTGTAAGAGGGATGTTATTTTGAACTCTACTTTTATGGCTGCAAAGGCTTCTCCTTTTTTTATTCCCTTTGTCTGTTCATTAGGGACCATCTTTAATTCCTAGATGTGTTTTTTGGAGATAAGTTCCTTTCCTTTGAATACCACTTAAAAAACCCATTCAGCCTTCAGACATAGTTATGTGTTTATTTTATGAGACTCTATGCTGTGTAATGTCCTGAGTGGTCCATTGAAATTTACATATTTGTCCATTTTTAGGTTTTCTCCAAGACATTTTCTGACGTGTTCATTAGCTGCCCTTTTGCTCACTACATAAATACATGAAAAAAACATCTGTCTTGCTCGGTTTCAGCTGTAAAATGAATAGAAGGTTTTAGGCTTTTAATCAAACTATGAAAAATTTCAACATCCCTGTTTTTTGAGGATGACATAGATGAGTGCTATGTAGTGCTTCCAACTTTTAAGTTTTATTACCGTCTTGCTTTCTGTGATTCATGAATTTATAATTCATACTCTCAAAAAAGAAAATGGAACATTTCTGAAGATCAACATCATGCATATTGCAAATTACAATAAACATGTCACCAAAAGTGGATATACTAACAGTTTATGGTGGCTAATTTACAAATTTATTCTTTTTATATAAATGGACAAGTCACAACTGTCCATTGTGGTCACATTAAAGGGAAAATGGTGTGGAAATTTCTGTTTTTAATAAACCCATGAAGAAGTGGACACAACTTATTTTTAGACAGATTTCTGCTCATAATGTGAACAGTCACCTAAAATCTTGTGAGAAAAACAAAATAGGTTTCACAAGAATTCTAAACTTTTCTTTTTATCCCATTAGTCAACCTAATAACAAGTTTTACAATTTTTCTTTGTAAAGTTCATAAAAATGATATAAAAATATAAAAATACCACACTGGAAGCTGGGGAAAGAGAAGGGGAGTTTTCCACTCTTCTATATAAAGTTGCAGAATTTGTTTAAGACAGTGAAGTTAATTTGAACTATTATAATACAAACTCTGACACCTAAATACACTGAATAAGAGTTGTCCTGATAAAATAAAAGCTGCTGAGATTTGATAGCATTCCTTATAAGCAAGCTATGACTTCCCCAACTTGACTACTCTACACTGACAAGCAGTGACTAACTAGTTTTTCTTTAGTGTGTTGTGTGAAAATGATTCAGTATACAAAAATTAAAAATGCTAAGAATTTCCATCAGAAAGTGTTTCAGGGGAATTTATGTAAGTCTTCATTAAATCCTACAAAACCAGTCTAGTTAGAACAATTTTATATTCATCTGAAAAACAACAGAATCAATCAGAAAATCTTTGCGTCTGAAACCCCTTAAACAATCCCTTAGAGTTTAAGATGTAGACACAAAGGGTTCTGAATATCTGTCCTACACAACAGATAAATCCTCTCTACATTTGGAAAGGTACATGCCAGACAGAAATATGTCCAAATTCAAAAAAGACTGTAAACTTGCTCAAGATTTATAGGTGTCTGGATCCAAAGAGTGTAGTTCAGGACCATAACAGAACCATATCTATATATAAAGCTAGAATCCAGATACGATAGGAGCTTCATTACATTTTGAGAGGTTTGATTTACATCTCTCATTCAGCCTTATTCCCCCAAAATCTAACAGAAATAAAATAAAGTGACTAAGCTGAAGTGCAGTCTCCCTAAAGACATTTTAAATCATATGTTTGGTTAAAGGATAACAATATGAAGGACCAATCAAATATTTTTTTCTGTATTTCTAAGTTTCTCTTTTAGGCAAACCACTTGCTGAGATTTTCTGCATTACTGTGGTCTGTCTGAGTCTAGAAAAGAGAAAACTGTCCCAGCTATTGTGGATCACAGCAGAAAAAGGAAACAAAATAAATGGGTGAGACTTTAGTAATGCATTCTTCTCCTCCTTGCCCCAGCTGGTTTAAACCATCTTGGCAAGTTTTGAAGAAAGGTTTTTTAAACACAATACAGGTTGGGAGACAAAAAGAATATGGTTGTTTGTAAACTTCAGTACATTTAATCCTGCAAGTGAAGCACAGGACAGAGTGGTATCTATTTCATGTCTCTTAAGAAACCAGGAGACAAAAGGCCTTTGCCCTTTAAAGTCTGAAGAGCACACTTTGGCTTTCTGAATCCTAACTGACAGAAGAGGACTGTAAAAATGGGAGAAATGTCTGCAAAGGATATTATCAAACTGTTTGAAAATAATACCAGAATAGAAACTTACCTAGATACAAATTATAAATATTCATGCTGAGAATGCTTTGGTGAAAAAATCTCAGTTAATAAAAAAGCAGTAGACTACATAATGATGAATCAGTATAAGATCAGAATTTCTGACAAAGACTGATGGCAATGACCTAATGTTATGGGAGACCATTCGCCATTTCAAGCAGAAAAACTGCAGACTACAATAGGCATGAGGACCAAGTCCTTGGCATAGAATATAAACACCTGCAAGTAACATATCTGACATTTTAAAATGAATATAGTACTTTATGTTCAGTATTTTTTTAAAAATATAAGCGTGTGATAAATTAAGAGTTTTATCAAGAAAGAACTTTGAGAATTCCCCTTAAAACTGCAGCTTACTACAATCCTGTTCTTATCTTAATCTTACTAATTAATTCTTATCGAAGGCTAAAGTGTTTTTATTTTGTGAACATCAGAAGTATTCAAATATGGCAGAAAGAAGAGCTGAATAAAATCATATAGAGCATGTAAAACATCCTACCACAAATACCAGGTACAAAAGGAAAAGTCTGCAGGACTATTCAGACCCACTGATACAATAACATGCTGATAAAATCTATACATAAGCTTAAAGATTACATTTATGTCTCTTTTTTGTCTACTTAAAAAAACAAACTCCACAAATCACACCTCAAATTACTCTAAATGCAGATCAGTGGAGAAAAATGCCCTTGTTTTTCAGTCTATTTTTTTCAATTGTATGTAGTGTTGTTTTCTCCTTTATTCTATATATTCTGATATTGTCACTATGCAGACAACTTTGCTCTGGAGAGAATTATACTAGCATAGTTCATAAACATTACCATAAACATGGCTTTTGTTAGTGAGCTACCCATAGTACACTCCTCTTCATATCAGAAGTATGTAAAGCAAACTTCTGTTACAGTTTTGGATTCCTTTGGCATATCACTTACATGTTCACAATCTTCACTTTTTTACCATCTACCATATATTTCCCATCTTCAAGTAAATGTTTGCAAATCATGTCCTCTACTACCAAAAATATTAAGTTTCACTTACTGGCAAGACATAAATATTGCTGTCTCTCTACTTTTCTAATATCCCTTTTCATCATGTAACATTTTCTTGGTGCTGCAGGGTACACATCACACATTCAGAGAAATGTCAATAAACTAAATCTCCCCTTAGTACATTTGCCAGAATTTTTTGAAGACAGAACACTATGCAGAGATATTTCACTACAGATAATTAATCAGTTGGTGAAAAATGGTGCTAAGAAGGTTATTTAATAAACTTCCTGTACCATAAAACATTAAACTACATTGTTTGGAACATCCTGATCTGTCGATTCATTGGAAAATAGTAACATCTTACTAACAGTAGTGATGCAACACAGATCTTTAGTTCTGCCTATCTTGGATGTTTTTTAAAAGATGACCATTAATATTCCTAGATCCTTAAGGTGGTAAAATTTAAAGAGTTTTCAGTCTCACAAGACGGAGCTCCCTCTGTCTACTTGCCTGGCTTCTGAAGTAAAAAATTAGCTGTAAAACACAGACATCTGATTCTGAAGTGAAAAATAAGCTGTATAACACAGGCATCTGAGTGTTCAACTTAGTGCAGTCTGAGCAGGAAACAGGTTAATGTGATTTTGCCCCTTTGCCACATAGAAACATGACAATTTATGCTGTGCACACACATGTATACATGTCCAAGTACAAGCCTTATGTTCTACAATGCTCTCTGTACTTTTTTTGTTACAGAAACCAATCACTAAAACTATTAATAGACAAGTGTAGCACATAAGCATCACATGCTTAATTTTTTATATAGAACTTCATTACCCTCATGTCCTTTCAGAAAAGCTGTTAAAGAAAAATAAAATAATTCACTTCTTGAAGGTCTTGAAACAAACAAGAGTTCTAACTTGCAGTTTTACAGTAAGTTGTCAGGCATCCATGAAGACAGAGCCAGATTGTAACTGGGCAAGCACATCTTAGCCACAGGTTATAAAGCAGACACAGATGTACAAAACTATCAAGGCAGGAAAACAAAAGTTTGGAAGAACAGCAAGAAAAACTTTACATTTTTGCATAACAGGAAATCCACTGAACAAAAAAAGCATTACAAATAACCACTAACATGCTTCATTTGCCTTAAAGAAATACAAAAAGTCCTAAAATGACAAATAACATCATCGAATAAGAACCACAAAGTGAGGAATTTTGTTTCAAAAAAAGTCTTTGAACATAGCAGCTCAGTACATAGAGAAGATGATGGAGCTGAAGACAAAGAACTGCTAAAATAGAACTGAAATGAAAGCCAAGATGAAATAACCTCCTCAAGTTCTGATGCTGGCAGACAAATGCCATTCAAAAAAAGTTTTCCAGCAATGACAATTATCCCATAGGGCTTCAAAACAATTTATATACTCACAAGAAGAATATGTGCAAGAATAATGCTCCAGAGTGCTGAAAATCAGGAAAAGGGGAAAGGAGGTACCAAGCACTTCCAGAGCAGTTAATTTGAATTCTTAGAAAGATGCTAGAATATGAATGGGAAGAAAGGTTACTTCCTACTGAGGTATGCTGGTTCATGGGCAAACATCTACTCCAGGACCCTGTATCTCACAGCTTTTCTTTTTGCCTTAGCCGTTCACACAGATTATGTAGAATCACCCACTTTTTTCAAGTCCTGCTATGTGCACAGTTACAGGGATGCTCAGTTCTTCATAGTTTCAGAAGCATTTAAAAGAGTCTTGTAGAAAAAGAGAGAAATCTGTGAATGTATATTTGGGCAACGTGTACAAAATCTGTAGTTACTGGAAAGTACTTTTCCCTTTTTTCACTTGCCCTTTTCTACTAGAGGCAGTACTCCCCTCCAGAAGCTCAATAATAATAACCTACCTTGATCCCCAAAGGATCCCAGTGTCCCAGGCTGAGAGAGACTGGCAGCATCCAGTCCAGGTTGCCAGCTAAGCAAGAACAGGAACAGAAAACTCACATCTGGGAACATGGCTGAGCCCTGCAGCCTGACAGGTCAGTAATGAGGTCTTCATTGACAAGTTTTGAGTACAATCTGAATCACTGAATATGGCAGAAAGAGGAAGGAGTGCAAGGTTTCCACTGATACCATTTGTCCTTTTACTGTGATCACCAAGCTCAGTGGCACTGACAGGGGCCACAGTCAAAGTCATCTCAGTGTTGCCTGAATTGCTGGCTCAGCCTCTGATAACATGATCACAGTTGCATCTACAGAAGGACCCGCATGCCTGGAAGCTGGCATTTTCCAAATTATGTCATTTGGTTTAATTAAAATACTACTTCTTCCCACAAACTTTTCTCATTTGTGTTAGACATGAGCACTAGATACTCAAATCCTTGAGAAATTTAAAATTAGCAAGATGATCAGTATGCCAACAGGACTTTTATAACTCCTATGACCTCACCCATCAAACCTTATGAGCAATGCAAAAAACACTAGCTGAGGTTTATATCCCTCTCTCTTTTACATTCCTCCAAAATAGGTAAGCCCAGAAACCATTCAAACATAGAGATTTCTTTAAAAGTGTTAGTAAGACTTAATTGAGGAGACTTTATCAAGAATAACCAGGACTAGACAAATCTTGATACTCATGAACTTCTCATCAACAAAATTAACATTCATTTACAGTCCACTGATGGACAGTTTAAGCACAATATACCCTGAAGAACCTTTTTATTGCTGACAGTAATATTTGGATTAAAGTTAGCACAGCATGATTTTTAAATCCCAAATTGAGTCTGCAGAGAAGGCAGTTAAAAAGGGTTGGTTTTTTTACTTGCAAACTGAGCAAACTTGATCTGGAAGTCATTAACAGATAATAAACATAACCTTCCCCCACTCACTCCCAAGATGCCATCTCTACAGTCACTTTTCAGAATACAGTTATATTTTTACAGCATGTCATCCTACAGAGAGGAGCCTCACAGGCTTTCATGTCATCTGATTTCTCCCTTGCTGCCAAGGAATTAGTGTCTTCTCTTGAAAAGGACTTGGCTCTTAACAAGGAGAAAAAAGTGGAGTGAAAGGAGAAGGAAAAATTGGTTTGCTTGGTGAAATAAGTTACTAAATTCTCTTTTGTCATCCTAAAGACTTCTCAGAAAGAAAGCAAAATAATTAAGCAGGTCAGCTTTAAACTGTGCTGCAACAATCTGCCTCAAACAGATACCTAATACAGCTAGTCTGTTATCTAATAGACTAAAAAAGCAGCAAAGTGACCAGTCACTACTTCTCATGAAGTCTTTTCTTAAAGAAACCTTTAGAAGCAGCTTTGGAGTTTTCAAACTGTTCTTGTCACGTGAAGTATTTGCATTCTTTTGCTGTTCAAAAGCAACGGGCTCATTTTGCATGACAGTTTTGTAAACTGAGTTGTAATCCATCTTTCTGCATCATGAAAGGCCACAATCTACCATCATCAGACTAGACTTGGAGATACACCTGGTTTTATTCCTTCATATGAAAACACAAAAATAATAATTTGAAAGCAGTAGCATTAGTGGGCTAGTTAAATATATAAATACTATTAAAAATAGATAATTAAAAAATATTCTGTTAACCACTACTAGGAATTTAATTTTGTACAACTTCCTTACAGCCCTGGCAACATGGGAAAAAATAGACCAGCCCTTGTTGTTAAAATGAGAAACATTGCCTCTGATGATCGGACCAGAGAGCAGCATTGCTCTATAAAGCTCTTCTAACTTTTGAAGCTTTCTAAATAGAGAAGAATTATGAAAATGGTTTTCAGAATATGACCCCAATTTAAAAAGAACGAAACAGATCTTTATAAGAGCAGTGCTACTGCCATCCCAAAGATGTGAAGTTTCTATGGAGGAAAATGTATTTTACCACGTTAAGATCTAAGCATTTTAATTTTGTCATTGAAGAAGAATAAGCAGGTTATCCTCTTTCTTCACTGTAAGGGACTCCACATTAGACATGGTGTACACATCATGTCACCAGCTTTTCCAATTCAAAATTATCTACATTATTGCTCCTATGAATGGCGTAGAAAAATGGATTTGTTAAAAGTAGTAAGGATTGGTGACCCAAGGAAGGCTCAAGAGAAAGATACTCAATACTAAAGGAACTAAGCACAAGAACAGTAAACCACAAAACAAGATGTCAGACAGTGGCTGGACACTGAAAATTGTATGGTCAAGAAGAGGTCAATATCTTAAAATTTGACCAACACAACCTTGTAACACCAATGCAAATGAACAACTTTGATAGCAATTAGATACCACTTAATTCCTCTGAATCTTCTCAAAATCTTGAGGGGAGGGAAAGAATGATAAAAAGATGGCTTTCTAAGCAAGCTTGTGGATCTAAAGTACACAGGCTCTGAATAGGAGTGGAATTAGAGAATTTAAAAATCAAGATCTGCTATCCTCTCCTTCTTATTTATATGTAGAATCTATAAATTTGGCTTTCTGCTCATCACTCTATGAGAAAACTTGAAAAAATCAATATGAACCTATTGAAATCTTGTATGATTAAAGGTCACCAAAGAGCTAAATGCTGCATTTGCTTTGCTATACTCTGAGATATGCCTTCTTTCAGTAGAAAAAAAGAAGACATATCTGGATTGATTCCTGTCACAACACAAAGCTACAAGAATAGCTGTACTTGGTCAAACCAAAGGTATGTAGAGCGCAGTATCCAGTTTCCAGCTCTGACCAACATCAGATGCCTAAGGAAGACTAAGAACATGGCAAGCACATGGTGATATTTCCACAGTAATCTCTCTTGGCCACAAGCATTTTGTGGCTCAGGAACCAGAGATAGTAACTATTTAATAGCTCTGTAGGATTTTTTTTCTAACTAATTCAGTAATCTTTCAAACATCAAAAAAAGTAGTATCTACAATGTTCTTTAGTGCTTAACAACATTATAGAAACATCCATTTCTATTTTAGTTTAGTTTATTCTGATATTCTGCTAGCCTCATTTGCTTTAAAACTAGGAAACAATCAAAGAACTTCTTGTAACATATAAAATCTTGCAATAGACAGCTGAGGAGTTTTGTATGGTAAGACATCTTGCAAACAAAACTCTTCTCCCAGAATGTCCTTTGGGCAGAAAGAACTGAGGTTCCTTTCCCTAATTCTGCTCACTCACTAACCCCAATCTAACAGATAAGAACTTCTGGATTCAATATTTTCAAGTTCCTATACTATAACCAACACTTTTACTAGCAGTGATGTCAAATATTTTACCATTTGACTTCATGATGATTTTACAACACTATTTAGCCAGATGAAGATCAGCTGTTGTCCCTGCATTTTTATGTATAACTTTAACATTTTGTCTGCAGAACAAGGTACCAAGATGCACAAATGTTAAAGTGCACCTCGCTTCTCAGTCCTTAAATAAAACAATCATGCCTCATTTAAGCGAAACAACTAGCTTAAACTAAACAGCTTTTCTCAGTAGCAATTCATTCTGAGGCTCTGTCAGTATATAGTAATTTAAATTCTACTCTTCCCAGAAGCCCTTCTGGGAGGAAAAGGGGCAGGAAGAGCAAATAAACTGGATCAGAAGAGCAAAGCAGCCCTGATCCACAACCATTTTTTCAGGATTCACCTTGACCTGTTCCTACCAAAACTATTCCTTTAGTAGTATTGCTAGCTTAATGCAGACGTTCTTTCAACAAAACATTGGACATTAGCAATTCTTTAGGAAAACTGGAATTATACAGAAATGTATCCTGAAAACAAAGGCTACTTAATAGAGTGAGAAACTAGTAAGATTCCCAAGGTGTACAGATATGATCGATGTGCTACCTTGTGTGTAGGTAGGATCTATCATCTAGTAATCAAATAACATTAGAAGGTTCTGCTGCAAGCCAACTACCAAACAGTATTTTCTTGCTGCTAGCACTGCTGCCCAGACTTCTGTTTCTACAAACCAGTATCACTGCTATCAGTAGAAGGATTTATTCCTTTTTTTTTTCCTCTCCTTGTTTACTTTGTTTTTTAGAAGCCAAATGTTACTGTACAAGACACAATGCACTCCTAAAAAAAAAAACACTTGCAGTTAAGTGATCACCTTGATCCTTGAAAAAAATTCTGCCTCCCAGGAAGCATGGGAAATCTTCAAGACTAGTTTACTTCAGATATGCCACATCATAGTGTCACAGCTCCTGCATTGCTCCCAAGTGGAGAGTGGTTTCAAGAAGTGGATTCAGTAAATCGGACTCTTCAGAGACCACTGCAAATTACATGCTACATATGAGCCAAATATAATCCTATGAGAAATATGTACTTCTTACCTCATGAATTAATGTCTAAGCAGCCACATATTAGTGGCTGTTGATCTTTTCATCACACCAGAAATACCAGCAATAACCAGAAGCTCACATAATGTTTGTAGTTACCATCCAGTATTTTGAATCAGCTGCTTCTGGTGGGAGTTCATATGCTTTCAATATTATTACTTTTATGTCACACTTTTAGTGTTAATTCCCATACATAATTAGGAAATAGTATGGAAACTTGCTGAACAGTTATATTATGCTTAATAAAATACAGCAGCAACAGTAAGAACTTAAAACATATATTTTGCCCACATCTTATCTCACCAATATCTTAATGTGTGTTGGAAGGGAATGAGATACTGTGTTGCTAGCTGAATGACCTGACAGTATCCTGAGAAGTATTCGGAATAGATCAGGTGAAGAGAAGACAAGCAGGCCACACAGAAAGTCCAAACATTATTACTGGCCTTGAGAATATTTTTACTCTTTTGCAGTGCAAGGTAATAATTGGATCAGAGTTTAGATTCAACATCTGCTGCTGGTTGATACCTCTGACTGGCTTCTCCGGCTTCAATCTGAGATAGATTTTGAACATTATTAATTCTCATGACCTAGTGTCAAAGTCTGATAGAATAAGTGAGCTGGTTGCATTATCTTCCAGTATTTAATATCAGTTTGGGGCAAAAGCAGCTGGAAACAATATCACATTTGCTACAATAAATTGTCAGAGGAATTTGTTGAAAATATCTCATATCTACAATGATCTGATTTAGAAAATAGACTTATAAATTGAAGGTGCTTAGAGAAAAAGCCACATGTGCAAACTCCTCAAGATGAGTACCTAGATTATACAGAACATATTCAGAAGTAAATTGATACCTTATATAGAAGTCCAGCTACAATTTTATCCCAAACTGAGTCAAAATTTTCTCAATCAAAATGAAGTCAGATTATCTCATACATACTATTCAGTCATCATTAAGCTGGGAATGGGTTCTGCAATACCTCTTCATATGCAGCTGCCATTGATTTCAGTGACACTTTGCATGCAGAAACTTGAATTCTGAGCCTGCTCTAGCATTATGCATAGATTGTGCTACATACACTTAAATGAAAGCATTTAAGTCTTAAAAAATGGTTTCAATTATTTTGATTTAAAAACCACAATATCCAGACTGTCACTAGTTACTGTAGCATGTGATGAAACACCCACAAATGAAAGTAAGAAATGAAGAATTATTAACAACTGAAATTGAGGCTTTACTTATAATTACCTAGTAAAAAAAAAATGACATCATTTTGATGGCTCTCATTCCCCTTCCTTTTATGAGATGAGACAAGTGACTGTTGCACGCATATCTAGGAAATTCCACTAGTAGTGTGTGCACTGTGAGAGAGATTACATGGTTGATTAATGTTTCCAGAACCCTTCTGAGCAGTGCTTGCATGCTGAAAATGAAAATTATCTCCTTATTTTCAGCTAGTGAGATACTAGCAAATATTTCAACAATCCAGAGCAGCAGATTTTAGGACATAGAAGCAGACTAAGGTCACAACACAAATAAATTTGCCTTTTTCCTTTTAATGGGCCACCAAACAATCTATAAAGTGTTTTGTGTATTTTTGCACCTTAGAACAATAAGAGGAGTAGAAAATATGTATGTTCTACCTTTCTGGTTTAATACTGCATATAAACCTGTGACTAACAGCAGGAACAGTTTTGGTAAGAAAAAGCTGATGATTTGTAACATGTTGGCAAACTTATTAATACATGAAGATTGAAAAACGGTTAGTGACATCTTGGTTGTTCAAGTACTCACACATGCAAAAAACCCCACCATAAAAAACAGGTACAGAAATCCTGCCACTCAGATTTCAAGATACTTTTGATTGAAAAAGCAACTTCCAGGAAGCTTTAGGAATTCAGCTTGCTTTCATTTTTTCAATAAATGACAAAACACCCCAAGGCCTTTTTCTTCTCTGAGGCTATTTGAGGCTTAGAAAGAGGACGAAGCTAAGATTCTGGTTCTAATTATTATGGTAATTTTGACTGAACAGCTATAAAGTGATGAGAAGCTGGTAACACTTTCATACGTTCTCTAATTTTCATAGATGCGAAAAAGAGCTGGTGCTATAGGTGGAACTTAAATCTTTCTAAGGTCTATTTTTATTAGTTATTGTAAATACCTAAAACTATCTAAAATGAGTTCTTCCCTGAAAGTTTTATATAAGTCTGGAAAATTTGGTCTTACATATGTATATATTTTCTCTTTCACAGTAATGGAAAGCCTGCTTTTATTTTGTCCCTGTCTGCTTGAATATCAGAAGATAACTTAAAATTCCTAATCCTTAATTTATTAATTATTGCTACTTATACAGCAATCTGAGTGCTTTTAGAAGATCACCAGAATTTGTTAGAAAAATGATTTCTTAGGATGCATCCAAGTTGAAAACCTCAAATTTATTAATACTATTCTGAGAGTCTGAAATTTCATATGTAATTAACTTTCTAATACAAACATCAACATTTGAGCAAAGCTAACTTGTATTTCTGTATCTGTATTACTAGGTGCCATGCTTGAAAATAGTATTAGGTGTTAAATAAAATGTTGATTGTACCTGTCTTCAGTGTCAAAGTGAAGGAAAAGCATTGTGATAAAGTTAATCAGCAAATATTTGCATTTCTGCAAATGATAGTACCTCTGGCTATGACAATTAAGAGCTTCAGTAGTGCAATTATGCAGCTATTGCTGCTTCTAAGTTGAGCAGAAAATTATAATTGCCATCCTTAAAAAAAATGGACAATGAGCCACGGATCACCGTTTTTTCATTAAAACTACATCTTGCTTATAATCACCTAAAATACAGAAAGCTGGTTTTGGTTAATAAAAATCAATGTCTGAAATGAGAATGATGAATAACAAATCATTTGAGCTTTTCTCCTTATCTCTAGTACCGTTCACTAAACTGTACCATCAATTTATGGATTAGATCATTGAATTCTCAAAACCTTCTAGTCTAAAGTGGTAGTAACTGCAGTGAAGGAAAGAATGATTGACTTAAAAAAAAAATTAATCATGACTGGAAAAGCACCATGCTGAGTCTCTGAATACACTGGTTACTGTTGCCCAGAAGGCATTAGAAATGCATCTCCATTTAAAAAGCAGACTAGTTGCCACACACACAAATATATTCTCAGAATAGCAAAAAGCTTGAACAGGTGCAGTCAGGCAGGGAATTGCATGAGTACCCAGGCATGTGGCAGAGGATCTAGCAGGAGTCCAACTCTATGACATCAGGCACTCTCCTACAACTTTATCTCCAAATATTTAATTCATATGTTTATCTGTTTGCAATTTTAAAAAGAAAAAAAAAAATAAAAAGGAGACTAGGTCAAACTCCCAAACTTACTCATCTCTTCAAGAAGGTGCCAGAATAATTTATCCCAGCAAGCAACAGAACTGACTGAATCCATACCAGCCCTAGTTTTTTTTATCACTCCCTTGAGTAGATTAATACAACCAGAAAAAACTAAATAGAAAAGCTGCATTACATGATCCTTCAGCTGTGAGCAAGGACAAAAGTAACATTTTTTACTTAAGTTACAAAAGACTTCCCATATTATGAAACATGGGATGAAATATACAATGAAATCTAAATTAAGTTGAATCTCCTTGGGCTAAGTATGGAAACAATTAATTGATTTTAGAAACTCATTATGTGATAGCATTTAATTTTAAAACAAATCTGGCCTACTCCAAGAGTATTTAATCAAAAGGGATCGATTTCTGACAGATGTTATTGTTTGAAAAGTTAGTATCTAGGAATGTTGTATTGGTTTGAAAAGGCATCTGTTTCTAGAATGTGAAGTTTTGATAAAGCGGAGATAATTTATCTGCTTTTGTTTTGTACAATAAAGCTGCTCTTAATATTCTTATCATATAATATTGGATATTAGAGAGTGACTTTATCATGCCATCAGTTCTTAGGTAGAATCATTGAAGTAAGGTGGGTTTTTTTTGCTCCAGAACACAGCATGATACAACCCAGTATCATCTTACTTGTAGTGAGAAAGCAAAAGAAAACTGATGATGTATAACTGTATAAAATGAAACAGAAAAGACTATATTATGCCACTGATTTATCAACAGACTGCTCATTGAAAAAATGAGCAATTGTATTTTATATTCTATACCTAATCTTATATTTAATTCTATCATAGATTTATTAAAATTGACTTGCCTGACCAGCTACTTGGAGAAAGTGAGCTCGAAAAGATTTCTTTCCAACTCTCTCTTACCCACCCAGCATCTTATTTACTCACTTATTCAGCAAAATTCCAAATTGGCACTATGCACACACTAAGGACAATTCTAGTGAACCAGCTGTTTCATGAGCCAAAGGAAAAAATGAACTGCCTTCTGTAAATAAGACTGCAGCATCTTCCAAAATAGAAGGTGGAGCTACTGATTTTTAGAGGGAAGAGAGAGAAGGGAAATGTTCTGATAAAATCTGGAAAAAAAGAGCAGCTGTTCTGGTACTGGGATCTAGAAGGAAGTTGGGAAAACTACATGCTTAAGCTGAGCAACATGTTGGGGTTAGAGAGGGAAAAGTAGCTTTCAAAGTCATAGAAATTCCGTGACTTCTCAACATTTACTGAGCCTTTAAACCATTCTGGGAATCTGTTTTATTTGACAACATATATACTGTTCCTAAATATATCTACATAGAAAACTAAACATATGTTCATGTGTAATTAGTATGCAAAAAGAAAAAATAGGATGAAAAGAGGGAAAAACTAGAAGGCAAAATGCACACTCCAAGATACAGTCAAAGTGGTTGCTCTCATTCTGAAAGCTCCTGCAGTCAGGCCACCTGAACATAACGCCAAGATGTATGGCTACTTCATTTCATAGCCTTGGAAAATGTACATCTCTTCTTTATACCTGACTTTCTCCAGCTGTCATCCCAAGTTACAAAGACTTTTTCAGTTATTTCTTCAGAACAAAGGCTGCTTGCATATGCCTTTTGGTATGGAGCTCATAAACTTTTTTGTGAAGAAAGCTGCCAGGTTGCAAAGACATTTACACATTGAGAAGCTTTTTTCCTTTTTTATTATTTACACAGTTACGCCCAAGCATCCTCAAAACATTTACACAACACAAGTAGAAGTTAAATTGTGATAACATACAAGAAAAATCCTAGAGGAAAGCACTTGAAGTTAGACCAGAAGGATATAGAAATTAAACCAAGGATCAGGAAAGAGAAGCTTGGCTTGTATTCAGGATATAATCGTAACACCAGTAGCATTAGCCAATGCATACCATCTACAACTTGAAAAGCATCCCAGGTTGGAAACTTGTTCCAGTACCCACAGCTTGAAAATTGGCTACTAGGGAAATCTACAAGTGCCAAACAGACAGTAGAGGGATTCTCCACTCCCTTCTTCAGCAGAAACAAAAATTCTTTTTTACTCATGGCAGTCCTTTCAAAATTGAACATTCTAAAGATGAAAATGGTTTATAAAATACAACTGAAAATCTGAAATTATATAGTGTCAAATAGGAATAAGAGTCAAACAAATTAAAAAAAACCCCATTCACTGAAATAACATTTAAGAGAATTTCTCATTTCTTCTGTTCTTTTCAATTCTATAATTCTCCCTAAAGAGAGTTATTTCTTAATATTTTTATAATATCTGGCAGAGAAATATAATAGCTCCACAACGTGATCAGGGTTCCGAAGTACTTTTGCATGTAGTAGGTAGTAATATTTCCATTTATCTACAACTGAAATGTGTCCATGTCTACCAGGAACAAAGCATCTGTTCAACTCAGAGCAATGAAGAGCACTTGACAATCTTATGGAGATTCTCTCTTGTAAAGGGATAGTTGAAAATCTAGCATTTTTCCAGTTTAACTAAATCCATGTTTCAAGATGATGGCACAAAGTTATTAAAGATATTTCCTCTGCCAACACAGGGCTGTGATGCTATATATATCCTGCACTTGTTCCTGCTATATCTAAAAATGCAAACCAAAAAACTTTAGTGATGAGAGATATTGTGGCTCCCCACTTTAATGTGTAGTCATTGGATATGCCTGACCTGATATTCTGACCTCAAGCACAGATCATTTACAGAACTTCAAGCACAGCATTTCAAAAGCTTAACTCCTCTAAAATTTGCATTGCTTTGCTTGGTTATATATAATTAGCTCTTATAGAAATGAAAGAAAAATAGCTTATTTTGCTTCAAATAATGGAAATCATGGAACTGTTAAGATATGAATCCATTAATCAGTTGACTCAATTCAGAAAAATAAGCTGATAAAACAAATTAAGAAGCAGTGCTTCCTAGAGAACTAGAGAAACCTACAGCCAAATTTAAATTTCTGTATCTCCTTCATGCTTTAACTACCATGAACACAGACCTCTAGGAGAACTCCACTAATGGTGACTGCAGTCACAGTGCTCTAAAACAACCATTCCTGTTTAAAAACTGAATTTGAAAAATTTAAATTTTTCTTTTTATTTCAGACTTTAGCTTTTCCTAAAACCAGGTTAGGTCAGAAAGAAGTAGAGGTCACGAACCCCAACCTTCACTTGGAAGGTTAGTCTCTAAAATAATTAACATATAACACTGTCATCCTGCCAAGAACATCACTCCTGATTTGATCATACTGGTATTAAATTTGACCTTCCAATTTAAAATATGCTACATCCTGCTTCAGTGAGAAACTTTGCTGAACCAGAGTCAAGGGAGAAGCAGGTATATACTAAACTGACAGTTCCAAGAAATAATTTGAAGGCTGAATGAAAGGTTTAGATAGAGTACTCTGTTATCAGCACTTTCTCTACAAATAGAATATCCTCTCCCCACCTCTCAAAGTCATTTCTAAAGCACAGCTTCTTCAGATTACTCTGCAATATTGTGGAAGTGTTGCCTGGAGATGGTATCAGAATGGATATTCTTTGAAGTGGCAACACAAATATGAATGTAACTGATAGATCCACACTTCAACAACGCCTTGCCTTGTCACATCAGGTATTGAGTCTGCCACTTTGGACTATTCTGAACTCATGTAAAAATTGCAGAAACATCACATTTCAGTTTTACATAATTGCTAAAGTACATACATAGGCATCAGTCAGAGAAATGAGAGCAGTCTCTCCTCTTTGCTGCTGGCTCAAACCAAGACAAAAAAAAAAATTCAGAAAACAAGTCCTATCACCTAAAGGTTGTTTGGCAACGTTATTTGAAATGGAAGGTCCTAGTCTAGCTTCTAGCACACAAGTCTGTAATAAAATAACCACTGGCATTTTCTGGAGGTCTTACCATATAGGCCTCATACTGAATCAACTAACAAAGTACAGAAAAACAAGTCAACAACCTCCAGCACTATCAGTTCTACATGCAGAACTGCATCAATTAAAAACAGAGCAAGTTTTCATGTAAACTAGCACTGGGACTGCTTTACCCAATCAATTGATTGCTTTAGTTTCCACAACTGTTGGTTTTGCACTGTACTAAAATGCTCAGACCCTTAAGAGAAAAAACAGGAACTCCTGATGACTCAAAGGGTTTGCCTATGTGAACGTCAGATATTTCTCTGTTACTTGGACCCAGGGTGAGTTTAATCTACAAAGGGATCAGTTGGCCTACATCATTAACACACTTCTACAAACAGTGGATAAAACCGTTTTAAATTACCAGAAGTTGCATCATTATGGATTATTATTTTAGCATTGTTAGCCTTCTATAATATGATGTTGCTCCCACTGGAATACTGATTAAAATAGGAACCAGATGTGCTTTTCATGACCAGATTGAAAAAGATAAACAACCAGAAAATCAATTCAAATAAAAAGGATGCCCTGGGGGTGTTTCTCAAACTGAAGAGGGAGAGCATATGTATCTTTTAGAAGGGTGGGGCAGGAACTGAGAAACACTCAAAACCAGAACTTGCCTCTTTCACAAAAAATATCCTTAAGAAACATAAACCAAATCTCATTCTTCAGACACCTATTTGATTATGCTCTAGTGGACCATTATCTTAAAGTTGGGTGCACTGGCCAACATTAAAACAAAGAAAAACCAGTATTTTCAGTTTTGCTTATAAATCTACAGGAAATAAAGCTAATAGAAAAATAACAAATTTACATGTAGGCTTCAGCATTTTAAAGGAATACCACTTTGGTTTACTGGCCTGTAAGCATGATATGAACATTCCAAAAAATTCTCTATTTTCAACTCTAGAGAGCCACTAAATAGAAGCTTCATTTCATGCCAATCCTGATGGGAATTACTTTTGTGCTTAATGCAGGCCAGTATCTGCTATCTTCAAGACTGAGTATGACTTAATGGCACTGTTTTGCAGCTGTTTCTTCACATGCATGAGAAAAGAGCAACGTTTTCATTCAGAAAGGAAGAGAGATCACAAAACACGAAGGAAGTTACAGGACCAACCTTCAATGCAGATATCAGCATGACCCTACTGAAGCCCTGTTTTTTTCTTCCTTGGCTCCTTTACATTTAGGCCAGTAGCCGGCGGCCACTGAAGAAAGTAGCATTCTCCTTTGACAAGCATGGAGAAGAATAGATTTCTTCACACAGCTAGAGGAAAAAAAAATAAACTAAACTCTATTTTTCACTTAATCTACATTAATTTCAGAAGAGCTAGAGAAGAGAGACAGGGTTAGACCTGCTCAGCATTAGCTCTAATGCCTACTGTCCCAACTGCACCAGGTAGTTTTGCTGAAGCCGAGAGTCACTTCCAGTGGGAAAAGCATAGGCCAACACAACCAGGCCTGCAAAACTTGGCTTGAAAAAACACATTACATAAAGGCATAAGAGATAACTTCTTTCTAGTTTTCATGAACAAACTTCTTGGTATTAATAACTTATTTTTTGTGTGAACAAAACTTTTTAACTGAGTGGTATGGTAATAAATCCATCCCTAGAAGTCCTTCACTGCAAACTACCAAAGCCAAAATATATTGAATATTAAATATATTTACAGAAAACTTAGAAATTAAAGATTTCATGCAGAACAGCCTTATACACATTTGATTTGCCAGATTATATTTTTCTTACATGTGTTTTGAAAAAGCATGAGACAGAAGAAGGTTTATGTAAGAAATTCCTTGATTGCTCCCTACATTTCCTTAAAATGACCCCGAGATACTAGAGTGTGCCTCCAGGGGTCCTAAATTTTCCTATTTCTTCTGATGCACTGCATCTATTAGGACCTCATTGCTTTCCTCTCCTTTCTGTAAGACATCTGCTGTGCTGCAGAGATTGTTACAAGAGTACTAAGTAAAATTCTTTGCCTCTTTCATTGAAGAAAGAGACAGAAGTACCTTGATTTGATGTTGCAAACATCCCTCTGGAGGCATAAGAAACAGTATTTCCACAGAACAAAATATTCATAATGGAATAAATGGCAGCTTTGGGGTTTTTGTAAAAAATTTGTGCTGCTTTACTTCCTCCACTCCACACTATTAAATCAGCAGTTTTAACTACCAAATACTGGAATATCAGAAGAAAATTAAGATTGGGAAGTCAAGCACACTCAATTTGGGAAACACCAGAATTAACATTGTTCACGTAACCTTATTTCAGCTTTTGTGTGTACAGAGCTGATCTTTCTTTGCATTATCACATTTTTTTTTCCACAGCTGTACAACTGGAGACTGCTATAAAAGCTATCTTCTTATTGCTGTTGAAATAATGGCTATCAAAATCATGTTGGTATTAGGAATTATTGCTAAAATCTCACAGTCCTCATAGAAGAGTCTAAGAACTGTACCAAGCCCCCAGATTTTAAGATACTTTGAGAGAGCTGTCCTTTCTTCTACAGACTTCTCAATCAAAAGAAGATGCAAAACATTGCAGTCACCAACAGGAAGAATCAGGAAGGTCAGAGCCCATTTACTTGAGCCAAAAAACTAATCTGTGGCTCAGGATTATAGCATACATGTTAAATTTGATAAACTATTCACCAGAGACTTTTTAAAGACCAAGAATTCATACCAAGCACTGCCAATGTATTGTTCATGTCTAACAATGCTATGAAACAAACAAACAAACAACGACAGGATGTTCAGAGAGGAATTTTATTGAAATGTGGTTAACTAGCAAAAAACTGCTTGTCAAAATTCTTAAAAAAACTTTTCAGTAACTTTTCCTAAATACTTATATGTGTTTATTCTGTGGTTTTCAGTCAACAGGATTAAAAAAAAAAATAGCTTGTTCAGTTGACTGCCACGTCAAGGGACTACCACATTCTCTACCTCAATATGATGTACTTCAGCACAGTAAATTTAGAAATGGAGCTTGGATTTTGGTAGGTTTTTTGGTGGGCTTTTTTGTTGTTTTGTTTTTCGTTTTGTTTTCCATTTAGAAAGTAACTGGAAAAATAAACCTGGTGTATGTATATTTTTAGGATATGAAAAGTGATTTTTAGGGTATTAGTTATGAATTCTTTTATGTTCTTACTATTTGTGGCCAGTAGTCTCCAAAATCACATTATTGCTACTGCCTAAGTGAGTAACTAGCATTCTTAGGAACAGCTATTCCTCAAACTTGTTTTTCACACATATGCCACAGTTTTTCATGCATGATATACAGGGCAAGGCAATCAGTACCACTGAAACAAAAGCATTGTTCTCATACAGTGCTGAAGAGATCATAAGAAGTTTTCTGCTACAGAAAAGGTCTCTTTTGCAGCAATACAGTTCAAATACAGCAGAACCAGCAATGATGCAAGAAGTACAAACTAGGCAGATGCCCAGATGCGCTCAACACAATATCATAAAAAGCTGATAAGCAGAAGTTCCCACCACACTAGACAAATTCCTATCAGGGAATCAAGTTTTCCCTCTTCTTTCATAGGATTAAAAAGTAGTCTGCCACAGGGGAGAAGGGAATACACAGATCCCTTAGTCTTAACTTTATTTTCCCCTTTCTTTATCACCCCCCAAATGTTCCGCATTCCAGTTTCACATAACAGTAGTATTTAGGTTTGGGTGGAGAATATTTTAGTTGCAATGGACAGTATTTTTCAAAAGTAAGTGTGAAAAACCTAGCAACTGGAAATAATGTTACAAGGGTAGAAATTATTTTAGTAATGTGATAGTTATGATAAGCAAAGTAAACCAGGAGTAAAGAGGCAGATCAGAATAACATTAATTCTGATTAAGATCTGTTTCAAAGCCTGACCTTCATCAGTTGCTGACAAAATTCAATCCTTGCTGATATCTCAAGCCAGTCAAATAATCATCTAACAGAGCAACAGCTGCAGCGGAAGACATTTAAACTCTTGGAAGTACAGCTGTTCACAGATAGAAGGGATCACTCCTTCAATCTAGAGAACTACGTGCACAGAGGGACAGGCTGGTGTTATTTACTTGCAATATAAACTATCTGGTAATCCTCAGACTAGGCATCTTTGAATTAGAGTCAGTTTGAAATCAATAGCATCCCATCTTGCCCAACTCTCTCATGGGAGCTCTGAAATTCTGTAGTTTTGACAGTCTCAATTTGCCTGGCTGCTTGGAAAGCAAAGGTATTTGGACACCTTTTTAAATAATTGGAAAAGCTGGCTCACCAGTCCATGCCCTAACTAGGTGCCTGAGGAATGATGCTGACATGCTGGTTCTAACCCTGCACTTGATCTGGTGAACTGCACTCCCTAGCACTTTACATCCTCCTTTCACACCCTTACTAGATTATGAAATTAGTATTCTGGCCCAAATTTACATAGATTCAGTAAGATATGGACTTCATCATCAGCAAGTGAGGGAATGGAAAAAGTGAGGAAATGTGGTGGAGCTCACTCTGTAAACCAATTACTAACACAGATTCTCTAGTAAAGACACTCTTTTATTAGATTTTCTCAGTTCAGCAAGTGCTTGTCTACCATTCAAATGGTGAACAGCTGGGAAACCTTACATTTTTGTGACTAAGTGGTGTCACTATCTCTGACAGATGGGTAATAAATAATGCAATCATTACAGGAATTGCTCTTGTTCTGAATCTACTGGCAAGTTTTTAACTCTCTACAAACAGCTTTGCAGGGGAACAGGGCACTTTATCACTTCTTTGTTTTGCTTTTAGAACATGTGTAATAACAGGCAACATAATTAGATGAAGGTTAGGAAAGGTCTTACTCCAGCTGTTTCCTAAAATAAAATATTAAATACACAGTAGTAATCCAGTAGCATTGCTGCCATATACAGTCTCACATTGTTATTTTCCATGTTTGTACTGATTATACCAACCTGCTCTATTGCTTACTTCACTTTGTACAGAAAAGAGAAAGGCACTGAAAACATGACTAGTTAAATCTCAAGACTTAAGAGTCTTGCAAATAATGCAGAATCATAAAGAAGGAATCCAAGCTCAGGTGAAACCCTGGACTTGCTCAATTACACAGAGATGCCAAGGTCTTACTTCAATAATATTATTTTTGTTGTCTTGACATGTACTATGATGCAGACTATCATCATTCTTTTCTTCGTAAGTTCCCTCTCTGATTTCATGCACAAGATGGGTAACACACATTTTGTGCTTTTTCATTATTTTATGTAACAACATTAGAAATGCTTTGATGTAGAGTGCGATATGTGTGAGCCTAGTTCTACTTTTAAAGTCCATGACAGGTTCATTTTTACACCTACAGTGTGCAATGGTAGCAATATGTATTGGAACAATCATGCCAATTGAAATGGAGAAAGTCACAGCTGTAGAAGGTGGCTCTAAACACACATTTTTTTAGTATTTTAAAAAATAATATATTTAAAATCAGACAGAATAAATCACATGATAATTTGGTAGAAGTAAAATTTGAATACAACTGTATCACTTCAGAGAAATACCTCTGAACTTCATATTTGATAATAAGTAAGATAAACTTGGTGGTTTTCCTCAGTTTTTTCTCTGTTCAGTTTTATACTTCATGTATCTCCACCAAAAATGTACTACTGCAATTCAATTCTGCAACATCTTAGATTATTATAATCACAGTCCAAGCATCCTTATGTTGTCACAAGTAGGATTCCCTGAAGTTAAGGGTTATCAAGCTATGAATAACAAGACCTATCATAACCACATACCGTGCCAACTCCATTCAGAAAGGAAGGATTCATCTGGCCACCATCACATTATTTTTTTTATTCTATCTCCTTCAAAATTGAGTGTCAATATATTCCATTGTCCTACTTTTAAAAGCCTGGCTGGCTTTATCTTTTAAGTTTATTACTGACAGAGCTAAGGTATTCCCAGCCTTTGTTTTCCCTAAAATAAGTTACATGAAAAACATTTGCTGTGGCTAACAAAAAAGGAAGTTGCTATATAATTGTCAAATATTTGATAGTTTGTTTTTTTTGGGTTGGGTTTTTTCTTTTTAGCATCTACTGCATCCCATTCTAATTTTCCTGTAGATTTAAATCAGCTCAATATGATCTCGATGAATAGGAGGAAACAAAGAAATGAATTACATTTAAAGGATCTGTTTTGAAAACTGCTAGGAAAAATTTCTTACTGTCTTTTCAATATGATTTTAGTAACCCATACCAGTTACCAGAACCAAAAAGACATTCTTATAGTCAGAGAGACAAAGGATTCATAATTATGGGTTTTAATCAGAAGTTTACACTTAAGTTTACAACCTAAAAAATAAATGCAATCTGAAGTGCCATGTTCCTCACATCTCTTTTGTTTTTACTGCCTTGTTAAACGAGTTTATTTTTGCATGCATGTTGCTTTTGCAATCTTTTTCAATGCTGACAGAAGATCGGCCAAACAGTGGCACTCTTCTTGCATCTTTTGTATATAGCAAAAGTCAACCTTTATCTAATCCTGATTTCTGAGATCAGGGAACTACAGAAAAGGATTTAACCATGAGAACAGGTAACACCTTCATATCTGTGGAATTTTTTCTGTAAGAGTTTCCAATCCCCATTTTAGCTATTGCTGCAGGGCATTAAAACCCAACATCTTAGTTTTGAAGTCTGACACAGAAAAATTTATCTTCCTTGTGTATTAAAAATGGAAAGGTCTGGAAGATGTTCAAAAGCAAATTTGAAATGGATCAGGGAACAAGAAGCAGTAGAATGATAATTTCTCAGCAGGTATGTGTTGCCCTGAGGGCAAGATGGACAAAATGGAGATTTTTATTTATTTATTATTTATTGTTGTGTTCATGACTCAATGCTAAATCTGAGTGGTGCATATTACAACAGGCCAGCCTGGAGATGAGGGAAGCAGGGATCCCTATAGTCATGTTTTCATATAAAAGGACAAAAAGTAATTTCCTATGCGAGGGAAAAGCGAATAGACTTTATTAAGCTGTTTCTATTTGAACTGGAGCCTGTGCAAAATCTTCATCATTGGGAGCTGATTGCTTGCAATTCATTTTCAGGATTTTTTTCCAGCAGGTGCACTATAGCAATGTTGTGGACAACTATCAATTAGGAAGCAGGCACCAATGCATGGGCTACTGTAAAGGGGGGAGGTTTAAAGGATGGCTTACAGCACATATTTCATGCACAATTTCATGTTTCATGGGGTTATATCTTAACACATTTCTTCAAATACAATCTTGCTAAAGAAAGGCAAAATCACTAGCATTTTACATGGATAATTTCTATATATCAAAGACTTACAGAACTCTGGGCATGCAAGAAGATAGAGAAAGAAGTGTCAGTCAAGCTAAATCTTCCATAAAACTAAACCAATTTGAGAGAGATATTAGTTATGCTTGATTTAAACAGAAGTGTGTTAGTTCATTCAAGGGATCAGAGATTTATGCAGAGTCCTGGCTTGCATATGCAGATCCAGATGGCATCCTTTCATTAAAAATTATGCTGTTGTACTTATTGCATAGCTAGACATAAAACTGCAGCTAAAGCATAGTGGAAAAAAGTTGTTCTATAATTAGAAAATATGAGGCTATGAATGTTATCAGCAGTAATTAATTATTAACTCCATTGTTCACTGACTAAACTTATAGCTAGTGTCTTATTTAAATTATTTCCATTTATTCTAAATATAAAACTTCATAAAGATCTGAACTGAAGCACCACTTAAAAAACACACAGCCAGTGATTTATTTTTTCAGAGCCATGCCTATGCCTGGACTATGAGTACCTCCAGCTTTCTGGAATTGAAGACTCAGGTATATTTTTTTTCCTCCTATTGCTAACTGTCAGAAACAATAAGTCATCAAGGAAAAAAATAATTAAAAACCCAACAGTATGGATCTGAATTAAAAAGTTAGTATTACTCATAAAAGCCTCAGAATATTTAAAAACAGGAATTCTACTTGCATCCTACTTCACTGAGTAAAACACGGATTACTTTTTATCCCTGATTGCTTTCTTTATAATACACAACAGATAAGCCTGTTGAATACCACAAATTTTTTTCATTGCTATCATTCTGAATTCAGTCAGTGGAATGGATCAGAGAACATACTGATATAAATCCAGCAAATGCACTGGCAAAACCTGCAACTGGGATAAATCACTTGTCAGAACGGTGGTCCTAGATTGGCAAGATACAAGTAATACTAGAAACAGCTGTAGTCACAGTTTACAAGGGTTAGCTTAATGAAGGCAACTTCTTGTGTGTCTACTGCAGGCACCCAGTCTTTGGAAGTCCTAAGTGCCACACCTTCCATACTGTAGAGGTGCATATATGGAGTCTTTTGCTGCACTGGGAAAATTAGGCTGAGCCACAGAATGTGGGGACCTGCCCATTATGCTGAAAAGGAGGTAATGACAGGACAAGCTGATCAACTTTGGACCTCATATGAAAATGGTTTAAAAAAAATAACGCAAAGCAAGTGACAAACGGGATTAATCCAAATAAGTGCTGAAAAGCAAGATGAGAATTTTAAGGATGGAAGTTACTCATTCTCTGTGTTTGTGTATAGGAAAGGCTGAGTAATACAAGACTACCTGGTATCATAAACCTTTATGCTCATTTTGGTTCACTCCACTGAAAAACCCCAAATTACTAATATCCCCCTCACCACCAGGTGGCACATATGTACTCCCTGTGCTTTTTAACTGCCTCTAGAGTTGACTTCAAGTAGTAACTGTTACCCATTTTTCCAGAGAGGAAGGAGTGAAGATGTTAATAAAAGCAAGGAATGATAAACCACATTATATTATTAAGTATAGACAACTAACAGTAATTAAACTAATCTTAATATGTGGATAAATTCCAAACTTGCCTTGTTACTATTATTTACTTTGAGGTCAGAGGTGAATTCACAACAACAGCGTGGAAAGTAAAGCAGGATATGGAGCTATTGAAAACTTCAGTATGTTTTACAAATACATCCACCAGCAGCTCAGCAGAATTTAAAGGTGAAATGAAACAGGGATTTCAGAAAAAAAAAACCACAAAAAACAACTGATGCCAAAGATTGAAATAATCATACAGAACCAGAAAACCAGGCATATCTACCCATTATTTTGATTCTCTGTATTTTAAACCTGCTGATGACCCATTGGTTGGTGTGCAATGTAAGGGCTTTTCTTGCATTGCTGCTACTTTTAATTCTTGTGTTGTAAGTTTCAAGAACTAATAACTGCATATGCTAGAAATGTTGCTACCTAGCAGTAATTTTTCCTTTGTGCTGATACAGGTTGTGTTTGAATGTCAGACTTTGAAACATGCAAATATAGATTTCCATTTTCACCTCTATGATCTTCTATGCAGTTATGCCTTTTTTCAAGTCTATGATGTAAAAAAATACTGCATTATCTATTATGGCCACAGCACACCCTTCTCCACAGTACATAATGGACCCACATGTTTCATATATCCATCAGAAAGGCACTAAGCAGACCATGAATCCACCAAACTGCATAAGAGATTTGAAAGCAAACAGAGATAAGCATGTGAGTACAAAAGACAGAACAAGGAATTTTTTAAGGACAGAAAACTACTGACCTAAATCAAAGCAGAGAAACACTAGCTAGCATGCAAAGCAATTCTATCCGCACACCACAGAATACATGTTTTGAGAAAGTAGATTCTTGGAGATTTGAAGTATAAACTATGTACATAGCTCCCTCTGATGACCATTGGACACGATACAATGCAAGTCTCCTTTTATTTTTGTTCGGGCATTCAACTGACAGCTGACTGGTTAAACTCTAATTGCTTCCAAGTGAGGTCAGCAAAGGTATTTATCGAAAGGAACTGAACAACAGGCTCTACACACTCATGCACGCGCACGCATAAGCACATACACACCATCTCTCCAGCCTGTTGATTTATGGAAACAATTATAATTCTGGTGGAGCCTTTCTGAGCTGAGAATTTTGTAGCTACAATAGAGTGTCTCATGTTGCAAAAAGCAGACAACAGAAATGGAATACTTGGGTATCCAGCTCTTATCAACAGGAACAAGTAAGTTATCTGTCCTTTACAAGAACATTCAACAGTTTTTACTAGCTAATAACTTTTATCTTCATTTGTATATGCTAGATGCTAAAAGAGCATTAAGAAAACTATTTTTATTACTAAACTGAAAAGGGTAGGAATAAAAGTACAGGGCTAATACTATGAAGTCTGTTTTGAAATCTGAACTAGAGAAAACTTATCTGATAGATTGTGCTAACCATGAATATATGTATGAAACAATCATCAGCATTTTACCATGCATGAGAAAGTAGTTCAACTGAGTCGATAAGGGATTTTTTGTAGGACGTAAAACTGAATAAAGAACTAGGTTTACAATCAGTTTAAATGTCTGTTTATGTAAAAAAGTTGTGTGAGTGATACCTATTGTACATACATTTGCATATTTTTAAAAATCAGCTTAGCATGTCATACATTTATATATAGTACTTTTCAGTAGCATAATGTATCATTGCATGTTTGTAACAATTGAGCATAAGGACTTACACATCCACCTTTTCTCACAGATCTTTTACTTTCAGTGCAAGCAGCAAATTCAAGTAGTACAGAAGGTCACGACAACAAAGGTTTTTATAACTTGTGTCTTTAAAGGATATTCTGACTGAAGAGATATTTAAGAAGCTCTTCTATTTCGCCATTAACTATTAAGGAATAACGATCAGAATTCTAGAAGAGGGAACAATCTCATTTAAATGAATCTGTAACTCGTAAAGACAGAAGGCAGGTCAGTGACCTAAGAGCAACACTCTGCTTGAGATTTAATTTTCATTATGTTGTTCATGAACACCCAGAACACTGCACTATAATGCACAAATGGATACTGACATGGATCCTGCCAATTTTGCTCTACAGATGGTACTTTTACATTATCTTTCTAATGGGCACTATATCTTTAGCTTGCAATGACATGACTCCAGAGCAAATGGCTACAAATGTGAACTGTTCCAGCCCTGAGCGACATACCAGGAGCTATGATTATATGGAAGGGGGGGATGTAAGAGTGAGAAGACTTTTCTGTCGAACTCAGTGGTATATGAGGATTGATAAGCGAGGCAAAGTAAAAGGAACAAGAGAAGCAAACAACAACTACAGTAAGTAATACTTTTGTTTTCCTGTTTCTAAACTTTTAGAAATGTACACATAATAGTTTCCTTTTCCCTGAGTTATAGTAATTTCAGAAGAATCTTGTATAGTGTACTGACCATTGTATAAGACAAGTTTTTCAATTAATCCTACAGCAGGACATTTGTTATTGATTTCGAAATGCGTCATTTAAAATACTGCATTGTAGATCTGCTAATGTATTAGTTACAGCTGGTAACTATTAGCAGACAGAGAGCCTATTTTAACAAGTGAATTAAGGTTGTATGTATGAAAATGTATAACCACAAACTCTGCTCATAAAATACTTATGAAACATTAAACGACATTTATATAGTCCACAAAGTACCTAAAAGTTTGGTGTGTTTGAGTTAAAAATTAAAACATATGCAATACTAGAAAGTTCAATGGAAAGAATTATGTAAACTCTCTTGCAAAATCTTGTAGATAGTTTGCCAAGCCAGGAATAAAATCTATTATAGTTTCTGCAGTTCATTATTACAATGATCATGATACTCAGAAAACATTCTCTCCGCTTTCTTCCAAAAGCATGACTCATCTAGAGAGAATGGACATATAAGATTTTGCAAAGCTGTACTAAACATAATTTTTGAACTGGCAAAATAATTGGTTTGCTATTCTGTATTTTTCACACAAATACCTATATGTCTTCCATTTACACTTGAAGGCATCAGTTTTACAGCCACTGTTTTTGCCACTTTGGTGTTCATATTATTACAAAAATATTGCATACTTAGAGGAAGACGACCTCAACTTGAAAAGACAGTACTTTATTTACAACAGGACAATAAATAGGACTACATTACATATTTCAAAACAAAATTATAATGAAGAGGGGCCAGGGACATGCTGGTTTAGTGTTTATAGCCAACTGAAAGGACAAATATATTTCCAAGGATGCTGTTAAATAGTTTTAATGTATGTTGCACATATTATTGTGCTTTTTATAAACAGCAGCAGTGAAAGAAATCAATAAATCATACTTCAAGAACTGTTCGGGTGATTCAGCTTTCAGCTGAAGTTGACCACTTATTTTCTGTAAGAAGAGCACTTTAGCAGCTATGTGCCTGGCCACTGGACTTCATAATTTATTTCTTTACTTCCTTACTATGTTAAGTGCTTGGCAACATGCGTGGTTACAACTTCATTGACTAATGTTACTGTTTCTTTTAAAATTTGTTTCCATATGTCTCCTTTCTTCCTACACTATTACATAGTGAGCAACCATGTTCCTCTGAAAGACAACATATGGCCAGCAGCCAAAGAGCTTATTTGGTCCATGTTCAAGCAGACTCCCATTGCGATTCAGGAGGACATTGCTACAATAGACATCCATAGGGCTAGTTTTAAAGTGGAATGTTGCTCCCATAAAAGTCACTGGGGAAAAACTGTTACTGACTGTTGAAATAGTTTCTTTTACATTTTTGCAGCTAAGTGATTATCCTCTGTATCCCATTTTTCTGTTACTATTTACTTTGAAGAGATTACGACAGCATATAGAGCTGAATAATTATATACTTTTCTTTGTTAGTTTCACACTGATCAAGTACAGACTTTGTTAATAATCTAGCATTATTTCAAGTAAAGGATCTCAATACTCTGTAGAAACTGATGCTGCTGAAGCACCCTTATGACACCCTGAAATGTACTGTAGTGAATCCCTTGGAGATCATTTTGTGCTAAAAGCAATCTATTTTCTTGTAGTTTTCTAAACACTTCCTGAATAAGTACTGATGGTAAAAAACAATTACTAATTATAAAAAAGCAATCTTGAGTCATTAAACCTTTACATTTATATTACAGTGAAAAAAAAATCTGAATTATTTTTCTGTTAACTGCAATATTTATCAGGAGAAAAAACAATCAATACTTAAATGGTTTGTCTGGTAACTGATGTGAGCTATAAGGAACTGTCTCCACTAAATTTAACTCAAGTCTGTGGGAGGCCTCCCACCATCTTAAGTCTCTTGCTGTAATTTACCTGTTGTCTACTAAGAAATAATATCAAAATGCTTTTGTTCGATAAGGAGAATAGGGAAATATAGACAAAGAGGACTGAAAAAACGTGAACACTGATAGCCTGGATTTTCTAAGAAACTAAAAATAATTGTATTGTGAAAAACTAGGTTTTTTTGGCATAGCCTCTATTCAACAGAATATGTAAGAAGTCTTTTTGAAGATGTGGTTATGTCTCTGTATTAAAATAGCCAAAAAGGAATTAATATATGAGGGGGAAAAAACAAAACATCACAACAACAAAAAAAATCCCTCCTGGACTAATCCACTTCCCCTAAGTAAAAATGTTATCACTAAAATACTAAACAGGCTGTTTTTATCTAGGGACTCTGAAAAGTATAATTTAAAAATCATACCCATTACAAAGATGTATTAATCTGAGTGTTCAAATATTGTTCTTCCAAGATTTTCAGTTCTAGAAGTTACTAAAAGGTAAATCAGAATGAATCCCAGAATATTCAGTCACTTTCATCAAATGGGTAGAAGTGTTGCTCCAAGAAGCACTTTTGTATTTTATCCTAATTTTTCACTTATAATAAAAAGGATCTGAAAACAAGAACTCTGCTTCATAAAGGAAGCTGCATTGACAGTTTTGTAGACAGAGTCAACTACTTGTTTTCACCCCATGTATTGTGAAGCATGAATAACGTGAAAAGCAATCTTGCAGAATGATAACTTCATCACAATTTTGGCAAGTGCCAAAATTCACAGAACTTCTCTCATCTGTTCAGACTATAAATGTAAGAATGCCAAGATGATGAGGAATTTGTATTTCAAACTTCGCTATTAAGTTCCAGAATATAAGATACATACACATCCTATGCAAGTAACAGCAAATATACTCAAAGTTTTAAAACTTTTGGGGGGTTGGACTAGATGATCTTTCGAGGTCCCTTCCAACCCCTAGGATTCTATGATTCTATGATTCCCAAGATTTAAATTCAAAAGCCACTATATTAAATGTATGCGGATTTAAATAACATGAGAGAACTAAATACTGAACCAAATCCTCACTCACCAGTTGTAATTAACCTGTATATATCATTTACTTATTTCAGAACCCATTAGAAGTTAACTGTTTAGTCCAAGAAATGCGTACGTGCTACTTCAGTGAAAGCAAACTGGTGAATCCTGTTTACAACAGTGATGATCTTGTCAGGTATCCAAAGAATATTATTCTGAGCACGACTGAGAAAGCAGTAGAGCCTTCTGGTGGACCTAAAGGTGATAACTCAAGAGTAAACTAGGCAAATCAGAGGACAATGATCTCCACTTAGCAGAAGAAATCACTTTGCACCTGACAGCTTTGCTTTCATACTGAAAACTAGAAGGCAAAGTTAGAGCAGAGAGTCACATATTGAAAACCTAAAGCAAGAATGAAGAAGCAGCCAAGAGATGAGGTCACCTAGAAAAATCTGTCATTATTCATTAAAAAATTTCTCCTTCACCATCACTTATTATACCTTGTCCAAGGCATATAAGCCATGCTTTTATAAAAATAAAAAAATTTAAAAAAAAATAAAAATTGTATCTTGGTTGTGTAAAATAATCTAAGTCTGCACACAAAGCAGACTTTTTAAATTCATAATTGTAAAAAGTGAGTGACTGAACAAATCCTGGAGATATGACAAATTTTAAACTCTTAATCTTTGTCAGAAAATATAACTCTCCTTATTATTCCTTACTTCCTATTTCAGTTTGTCATTACGAATTTTGCCAGATTTTATTTTGTTTAGAAATAAAGGCAGCAAAAATCAGTTTATTTTCATTCTATCCAAAAGAATTTACAGCTATGACTGGGTGATGCTTTAGGATGTTCTACGCTCTGTTGCCTTTGGAATCTCATTTTAAAGACTTCAAAGGGTCTCTTAGTTACTAGAAAAGCCTTCCCGGAACCTGAATCCTAAGATGTCAGATCCTATCATGTGTGCTCTAAACCCAGAAAGTGTTTATTTCCTCTTCTTTTCACTGGATAAAGGCAACCAAAAAGTAAAAAAAAATAAATGTATATATATATATATATAGAGAGAGAGAGAGAGACTAGTGAGATCTTGGCACAAAAAGGCTGAAATCTCAACTAAAATTTTTATCTTAGGAAACTACTACTATTTTGATCAAAATCAAACAAGTTATAGTTTTCAGCAAAATAGACTCAGTTTTGTTCAAACCTAAACCCTAATTATGACAAAGTACACTGTTTACACATCTTAATGGTTAAATACTCAGACTTCCTTAGAAATCAGAATTATTTCTGACTGCATTTTGTATATGCTTCTTAGGGCAAAACAAATATTGGACTATGTATGCTGTACATTTAATTTCTATTGCTTAAATACACACTACATGAAAGAACAAAAGAATTCAGTATCCAGAAATCAGGTATTTCAAGGCAGGTATTGATGTACCAGATTCAGTTAAGGGTTTTGTCTGTTCTGTCTTGGCAACTGCATTCTTGATTTTTCAAGACATTGCTGGTTCAAGCAATACATTGGCATCAGAAGACAAACGCTCACTTAATGTGAAAGAGCTTTTGCTTCACATTAGTACTCTGCACATCTTTTACATCAAAACAGAAAGAGATTTAATTCAAATGGCAATACACATGTCCTCTCAAAACATAGCCTAACAGTGCCAAGAATGACTTTCTCTCCTAAAGTGATTCATCAGATCTAAAAAGATTTCCCTGCTGCCTCTCTAGCTAGGTGGTAGATACCATCCCTTAAGTTTCAGCCAGGAGAAGAGACTCTGTGCCTGTACTTTCTCACAAATCCCACCTTTTTACCAACTGCTGATGAGTTTTAGTAAAGGTGCAGGTAACAGAAGCAGCTGGGTTGTGCCTGTCTTACAGCTTCTAGTTACTTTTTCAATAAACTACCCAATAAGGGAAGTGAGGAGTAAAGCCTTTAACCACTGCAGCAAGATTCTTCAGATCTCACATATCAGTGCCCAGATCAGTGCTTAACTGACACAGTATGACAGGGATGACAATTAAAAAATGTTCACCACTCCTGAATCTTCATCACCTTGTGTTTTCTATGGTATTTACCAGCTGAAAAATACATATAAAGTCAGAATGGTAGCAGTTTATACTCTCTACTCTGTACACAAAGTGATTGCATAAGCCCTGCGAGGAGAGAATCAAACCTCTGGGCTCAGGCAGAGGCAGCAGCTTCCCAAGCTGACATACACCAACAGGGCTGCATCTGCCTGCATATGCTTCAAAACATGAGCTGTGAAAACATCTAAGCTGAATCTATATACATTGTGCTGAAACCGATTATTTTGACCTCCACACACCTTTGCAATTCAGCTGTGATTTGGCAGCTTTTCTGAATCTCTCATTATTGAGATTTCTCAGAAATGAGAAATGTAATATTTTTATGGATCTGTCGATCAAGTTGAGCAGCTAACTGCAGGATTAATTTCAAAAGATAAATTGCAGCCTCTTCTCCCCCACAGCTTTTTTCCCCCCATTGTTTACAATTTCCGAATATACAAAAAATTCAGAATTGTATCATTAAGCCTGTTATTGCTCCATCCTGAAGAAAATATGCTGCAGTGGCCCTGACCTGAGACTCAAGAGACTTGAGTCTTGAGGCTAATCCAAACTTTTAAGCAATTTGCTAACAGACTTTGGGAAAATTCTTCAAACTTTCTGTGCCTGTATGAACCAGGAATTATTCATCTCTCTGTAAAGAGCTTTAAAAATTATATGAGAAAAAACCTGCAAACCTACAAAAGAATTGTGTGTTAATGTTAGATATTAAATAATGTTGTTATAGAATATTAATTGACCAATAGAATATTAACTAAGTGAAGTCAGTAGCTAAACAGAAAAACAGAATACAGATGAATCTTAATTCTCCCTACAAATAGAATTTGATATACAAATTTCATTTTATACACACTCAGTTTTGCAAAACAAAACCAAAACCCAGGTATCTCCCTTCAAATATTACAGCTTTCTGTATTGATTCTCTGAAAGTGATCTTTTCAGATTTCTAGGTTCCTGGAGTACAGAACAAAGCTGGCCTCCTTCATCATCTTTAAAGCTCAGGAAGACCAAGACATCCTAAAGCATGTAATTTTACTGTTCCAGACTACAAGATGTATCAACCAGTAGTATATTTTGGATGCTTTCTTCACCAAAAACAGAATAAGTTTAGGCAAATGAAGGCTGTTACTCTTCTTGGGTGGCACACTGCTTTCATTGTATAATTGACTGTCTATGACTATATTTGGCAACTGTATTTCAATTGTCTTTTTTGACCTTTGACTTTAATTTTTAATTCTGGATACGAGCTGACGGAAAGGTCAAGTTAGGCTTCTGGTGTACGTAATTTAGAAACATTATTAAGAAAAAGTTAACAGTAAAAATTCCTATGGCAATAGCATAATAGAAGTTAACAATCATAGCACTGAATTGTCACACTTTAAAACTTTCATAACACATGACATCATTTATACAAATGGAAAAAATTCTTTATAACAATTGGTGCTGAAAAGTTGGAAATGCATATTCACAGATGTAGCCCAAGACTCTTCTTGAAAACAAACTAAAAAGGCAATAAAAATACCAATGCAATAAAAATGCCAATGCAATCAATATGCTCTCTTGACTACTATTTAGCTTTTGAAACAAAGAACAAAGTGAGGATTAAGGAGTAACAGGGTGGGAGTTTTTTTTACAGTATTCACACACTGCCTATGACATGACTCTAGTACCTGCACAGTTTACCAACAGAGGACATTCTAAATAGGCTGAGTTAGATAATCAGATAGGTAAATCAGAGTTAACACCAGCAAAGATATGTCAATTTATTCCAACTGAGCATTTGTTCTTTTAAAATTATAGGGGGAATCTGACAACTCAAAAAGAGATTCATTAGATCCTCAAAAGAATCATTAAAAAGTCTATTCTGTTTAAAACACTGAAGTTTTCCTTCTGAATGCAATCTTTCAAAAGTAGGCCCAGTCAGAACATTGATAGTTCAATGCAAAGCTATAAATGAGCACACAGAAAACATGTCCATTGCATAGCATTTATAACCACAGCACCTTCAACAGGGAGCAACAAACACTACTCATGTCCAGTACTTCAATCAAAACACTCTGAGTACCCCCATTACCTGTGAGCTTTTTGAAGGAGTTTCCTCACATAAGCACTTCGACCTTCAATAGCATACATGCCTTGCTTTACTTCCATTTTTGGTAAACTGCCTGGCTTCCTTTTAAACGTGTTAATAGACACTGGGAGGTGCTACAGACTATAAAAAACAGCTGATCAGACTTGTCCTTGGCTATTTTGACACCTTGGAATTTTTTTAATTTTCTAATTATAATATATTTCAAAATGGAAAAAAAGCCCATCTGCTAACAAGAAACATATTTTCATTTATAACCTCTGCTAATTTTATACGTTTTTATTACAACCTTTAAATGTCAACTGGGATTAGATATTTCCATCAGAAGTAACTGTCTGGGGGGGGGTAGGGGAAGTAGAATGCTACATGATTGTTAAATTTGTTAAAGACAAAAATTGTTATAGATAGACATGCATATTATCCAGAGCTGAAGACATTAGGGGAATAAAAAAACCCGCTCAGTATCAACATTAAATTTTGAAAGGTTACATGTGAATTTCAGTAAATTAAAACTATTAATCTGTGCTGAAGTCCCAGAACTGCACAGGTGAACTGGTGCCATAGTTCAGTGGGATGTTTTTTTGCACAGCTGTAAGCCATGTAGTGGCCAAGCTGAAGTTTTAGATGCTTGTCAGGTGTGTAGAAATGCACACTACAAGAACCTTCTGGTATAACACATGCACAACATATTCCAGCATGACTATAGATTTGCCCTTTGAGAGGTCGACCTTAAGTCTAAGGGTGACAACGTTCAGGCTCTTTAGCTACCCACTAAGCAGATGAATTTGGGAGAAAATGTGGATCTAAGTCAAGTGATGAAGGCAGCACAGAGTGGGAAATAGATAAATTGCATCTAGTGCCTGTGTAGACTCTGCAGCAAAGACCTTGTGAAAACAAGAGTCATACTCCCTGACAGAAACTTTGCAGTAAAATAGACAGGGTAACTGAGTTCTACAGAGTGCAGCCAATACTGGCACAACTGGAAAGTGCAACTTTCTCCAGCAAAAGCAACTACAATTCTACCGTGATAATTTATTTCCTTTGGAAAGGTCTATTCAGCTTAGGCAGCGCACATAATACACAAGACGATACAAAGAAATCCAAGCAGAATGTTTATTGGTGAGAATTTGCAAGGATTTAGGGAACTAGCTATGTAAATACAGCACATAATGATTCAAATAACAAGGGATTGCTAAGGCTGCCTTTGAGCAAGAGACAGATTTACACCATGGGAAAGGCCAGTACGAGATCCTCCTCAGCAGCAGCCCTTTCTGTTTGCTTATGTAAGGAAACTGCACCTGAGAAGCCTTGAAGTCATCACAGCCACATCACTTTCTCATACTACAGGGAAAAGTTGTAATGCTACCTTTAAAAAAGGACAGGGACAAATACCTGGGCCCAAAATGAGATTCACCCTGCACTGTAGCCTACATTAGTTTAGCAAAACCTTACACATAACATGCTGTAACATAGCACAAAAAGAAAGCACACGTTTGACAACATATGAACTGCAAACACGACAAATAGTACTCTGCCTACAAGTGCTGTTACTTATAAAAAATGAAATCATATACAAGTGCAAGAGTCTATTTTCAAACTAACTGGTGATAAAAAGCCATTCTACCAATTAAAGTAAGCTCCATTCTTCTAACTTTTTACATTTTTTACCAAGCATAGAGACCCTGGTCAATATTTTCCCCAAAGACTGAAAACCCAAACCACATAAAAAGGTGCATAATTTCCAGGGCAAACAAGATCTTTAGAACACTGTATGCAAGTGAGTAAAAAAGAAATAAACCTTCTGATATCCAATGTCTGAATTATGATTCCAAAAACACCAGTAATTCACTCAGGAAACAGATACTTGCACCTACCTCATCAGGTAAGTGACAACATAAGAAACCTGGAGAAAACCACAGTGGGACACACAGCGAGAGCCTCTTCCGTATAAGGAACTCTTTTTCCAAGCTAGCCAGCTGCAAGGGGCTCCTCCCACTTACTCATGTAATCAGCTACACAGGTGTTTTCTCTAGCTTGCTCTCCTTTACATCCTGCCACCCCTACAGTCCTGGAACTATGTTTTAGAGTTTTTACTTTCTCCTTGACCATCTGTTTGAGCAACCAGGAAGGAAGTTTTCTTACTGAGGCTGAAAAGACAAACAGTTTGTCACGTTTTCCTATCTTAGTGTAACAGCTGTATATTTAGTGGATTGGTATTGGTGTTTAATATTTATTAATATTAATTAGAGTTCATATTTATCAGTTAAAAGTAAACCAAACGTTGCATGACTTTTGAGAGTAGCCTGAGGAGAGTCTGTTCAAATTGCAATATAAATGGCAAGAGTCTTAGGCCACTAATATTTGTCCATTAAGTTGAGTAATGAAAATAATAACAGCTATTAATAAAACATTGTTTTAAATTCTTATGCACTGATTTCAATCAGAATGTTCACATTAGCAAACTGATGCTTAGGCTACTTGATTATAAATACCAAACAAAAATTACTTAATATGGCTTAATTTCTGACTACATACTTGTGTGACTTGGGAAATTCAGTCTATATTACTGAACATAACTGTCATGCAACAAAATTACAGAAAAGAAAAGATTACCACATCTTTCTAGGAAACTGTTACCACATCTTTCAAGGAAACCATGCTCTGCTAATTTTTTTAGCTAAGTAATCCAGTGTTTTGAATTTTAATTCATCTATTTTAATAATATTATTCTAGGATGCATTCTGAATGACTTAATGAGAATTTCTGAAATAGTACTTTTCATCCAGAAGGAACACTGGAAGAAAAACCAGCCTATAAAAAACCCATAAAAGTAGCACTAGACCAAACTAGACCAAAAGCAGAATTTTTCAGGTGATTCATAACACATGAGGTATAAACACCTTAATTTTGCAAGGTGGCAAACAGCCTAGTTCTGATCCAAGCAGATTATTTAAGAGAATGTGATGAGTTCCAATGGCTATGTCATTTAAGTGGAAAATGAACTAGTGATAGAAGAAACATTTATCATAATTATTGTGAGAAATTATTTAAGAAGTTATTCAAAACTGTTTAACATTTGTAATGTAATAAATACCTATATTTGTCATAACGTAATAAATACATTACCAAATAAGACTGAATATTAATCCCACCTTTTCTTCTTAAAGAACAAAATACTTCATAAACTGAAGTAGCTATTCTGTATATTGTCCTCTTCCAGTAGGGTCTGAAGACATTCCAGTTTTCTAAAAGTGCTAACAAGTACTCAAGGGACATTCCAAGTTACCTTTCAAAAAGCAATACTTAAGCCTTAGGCTCACAGCATATATATGGTACTTACATTTCTAAATCACTTTAGGTGGTATTTGCAAAAATGTGCAAGTAGTCAGGGTTATGCAATGCTGTGAGACAAAATAAATAATAGAATCCATATTTCCTGACTTTCTCCTAATCACTTGCAAGTGAACATCTTGTAACCATAAGATACACAATTTTCTTTCCCTGCTAGGTCTAAATTAAATTGTATGATTGCCATTACAAAAATCTTCTTTCCCTTTCTCCCTCTTCACATTAGCTTTTTTTCTGATTGTGATACCATGTTGTTTGGAGTATCCTTATCCATATATGACAAAATCTAACAAACATTAGTTTTGAACAAATTGCACATGAGAGTAATCATGCTTATTTCCCCAAACAATTAACATGAATTCCAAAACCAGGCTGTAGGTGATCACCCCTTTGCAAGCAATGCAGGACAATGCAAGATATTTCAGCCTGCATGCAGCATTGTAAATATTGAAGATTTTGCATCATAACTCACTGTTTTGTTTTCTCATTCATACTTCAACAATGCAGTTATATGGATACTTCCAATAAACTCAGCTTAGAAAACTAGAATTGCTAGTTATAGCTCCCATTTAATGAGCCTCCTTTCTGGCAGCAGACCCATCACAGTGGGATGGTTTCTTTCTTTGTTTTCTTAACAGTTATCTGGCAGCTCTTTCAGTGGATCCCTAAAGAATTATACATCATCTATTGTAATCACATGTGCTGCAATTTACCTCACAGGTGGTATTGTACAAAAAAGTCTGATTTGAGCCCTGTCAGACTATGCCATATTTATTTCATTAACACAGATTTCAACATGAAAATAATATTTCCTTCTCTGTGTGCTTGGTATGTGATTAGAATACATTCTTAACACAGAGATATAATCAACATGAGAACATAGTCATCAAGAAGTACAGCATTAGCTCTCTTTTCAACATACAGTCAAAATACGGCTGTTCAATTAATACTGGCTTCCTGACGAACTTTAGAACTGTTATTGATTGTCTAAAGAGTTGCTGTTGAAAGTGAAATAATATTGCACAGCTCTGGAGGAGTTAAGTTACTGACTAGTGGAAAAGCAACCTAATCTGTGATTCATTAGGAAAAGTCTGCTCTGGAGTTGAAAGGCCCATATTAGGAAAGAAACAAATACATGCTGTTTGTAAAAGCCTGGCTCTATTGAAGTCAGTGAGTTTTGTTACTGATGTCTATTGATGGCTTGAGGAGGTAATTTAAAGGAATGTCAAATTGTAACCAGTGCTTCTGCAAATCGATGTGCTTTTACTTTAAGATATGGTTTCATAACATTGGTAATAAAGACTGGGCATATAGAAAAATAAAATTCCTGTTCCACCATTAATCTGTTCCTAACTTTCAAGTCAGAATGTCTGATCTGTATCTTACCAACATCTATTTAGGAGTAATGTTGCTATCTCTATTTAGCCTACTCAAAATATGTGCTGAAGAGTGCAATACACTAGAATATACCAAATTTAGGATATTCAACTTGAAAAACAGTTAGCTACTACTTTTCCAAAATATCTGCAAACTTATATTTCTGCATGAAAGAAATAAATGGAAGTTTATTCTAAGTTTTTTTGAGCTACTATAAAGCCACAGAGCTATACATCTATACTGAGTAGAAACTGATTGCGTTATTATACTTAATATATATTTCATAGTAGATACACAAAATATTTTTGGAAAATTCCTTCTACCATATAACATTTGCATTCACATATGAATCAAGAATACATTGATAGTCATGGAGGAATTAAGGAATTAAGATAAAAACAGCAGAAGCACTTTGTTTCATTTTGTGTGGTAAAAAACCATTGTCATCAATTGTCTTTTGAGTTTGGAATTTTTTCTCCAGCTCCTTGTTGCAATACAGGTGAAGTCACAAATATTTTACATAAAGAAAGAAAAGGTTTCTTCACAAATTCAAGTTCTCAGAATAGTCATAGTTGTTTCAGTCAGAGCAAAAAGCATAGAAAATTCTTTACCAAGAAAAGGGGGAGGTTTGTATACATTTTAGAACATATCACTAGAAGTACAGCCAAGGTCTGTGCTAGTGTAACTTAAGGGTCTTCGAGGCAGTCCTAAAAATTCCCTGCTGAGTTCAATGTTACACAGCACCTAACTTTTATGTTACAAACACTAGGAGAGAACAGTACCATAAAGAGTAGAATTTATCATAAATGCAAAACAGAATCAAAAAAGGCCTGCAAACTGAGTGTGTCAATCACAAAATTATACAAGATTAGAGCAAATCCTCCACAAAACAAAAATGTAAGTGCTGCTTTTCACATATAGCTTGTGATACCGAGGTCATAATCTGATATTTTAAAAACTAGTAACCTTTTCCTGAGTCCTCTAGCACTACAAATCTATGCAAGAAAACTCTGCCATGTTACTCTGCTTCCTTACAGAGAACATTTTACTCTTGCCTGCTTGAACAAGGTCCTTTTTTAAGTCCATTAGCTGAAATGTGTGTTTTCAAACATCTATAAATCATAGACCAGCTGCTTTCCACATTTTGAAAGGGTCCATATATTCTGCTTCAGATTGCTTATGTATTACTTCTGTGGAGCTCTTCAAAACTTCATAGCATCCATACATATAGAACGGAAATACACAAATTGTAGCAGAGAAACTGGAAAGTGAAGCATTTCCAAAAGCCCCTGTCTGAAGCTGTTATCAAATGCTTGAATGGTATGAAATCTTACATTTGTCTCAAGATCAAGAGAAAAGTGTGTCTTTATGCTTATGCCAGTGCACTGTGCTGTAGTCTATCAAACAGGTTGCTTGATTATTGTCAGGGATGGAAATTTGGAATTCTGCCATTATAATAATATGCCTGCCAGGATGGATCTGAATTTAAGATCCTAAATACTTTAACAGACTGGTCACAGGTATTTTATTATAAATAGTCACCATACAGTGATATAGTAGAACCTGTGTGCTCTGAGAGCCAAGGAAACTAACTACTGCTGTTCACAGGCAGAGAAGAGCTCACATCTTCCTTCTGCATTTCAGGGCCAGAAGAAACTTTCCTTAATTGGTAAATAAAGTGAAGCAGTTTTTGTCACATTTTAAATATTTTCCTCTGGTTAACTGATGACTGTTATAGCATACCCATTTTATTATACTTAAAAACTTAAATTGTTTTAGGGTAATTTCTCAAAACGTTTAAAGAATCTTTTAAAGACATTTGATCTTCTTAGTCATTAAGGCCTAGGTTTTTGCGAGTGTTTCGGTAACTAAGGTGGAGTTAAGCAGAACTAGATATATATGAAAATCCTCCTTTTAAACTAACCTCTAGGTGGGGCTATTGGTGATAATGCAAAGGAACAGTGGCTAACATCCCAAGGCAGCTTTCTAGCTTCCTAGCTTCATTTTACATATCCCCTCTATCTTTAGCTGATATAAACAATGATAATTTAATTGAAATAAAATTGAGAAACATTAGTTTCAAAAATCTTAACTTATTTATTAGAATTGGTTTAAATACTGTTTTAAAACAGTATTTTAAAACTGGGTTGTTGGATTTTTTGAGGGTTTTAAAAATTTTTTTTCCTTCTATTAGTTTATATTTCAGTGTTTGGTCTAATATAGATTCTGAAAGTTCAACTAAATCTAAATTATTTGTCGGCAGCAAACCAGAAGAATTTAAGAGACCATATCATATAAATATATGTCCAGTAGTGTTTTGAAGGCAGAAAGAATGAGCCAGATGGTTTCTATCAATTCCCACTCTGTGGTGCAGCAAGGGGTTATTATGATTTTCTTAGCAGCTTCTTGCATTTTGTACCTTGAAAAGAATTACATACTGACTGTGTTCTTGTAGATGCTTTAACTGACATATTTGTCTGTCTGGCTTTAGCTGTTGCTGCACCAGGTAACAGATATGATTTGGAAATGGAACGGAAATGTATTCAGTTGGGTAGTGCTTACCCTACATTTTACATAACTACTCGAGAGAGAAAAGAGATCTATCTCTTGCAACAGGGATTGCAGCGTTTATGAATGAAATGTTCTCTTAACTGTGTGAAACAAAATTTTACTGTCCAAAATTTCAAACCATGTAAAACTATTTTTTCCTGTGTCAGAGGTTCTTAAGTGTACATTCAAGCAGTGGAATACTGCAGCTACTCTCTTTCTTCTTAGTTCACTTTCTGAATTTTACTTATCTTAAATAATTCAGTTACTAGCTACATCTGTGACTAATTCCATTATTAAATGTGTTTTACTTTATATTTAAACTGATAGTACAGTTTCCAGCACCAACAATGTCACTATGATCAGTTGATGACCATTTAATAATAGGTCTTAGTAATACTTGTCAAGAATATATAATTCTAAATTATCCTGAAAGAACAGGGAGGCAGCTCTTAGATCCAGCATGTCCACAGAATACAGCTCTGCTATTCCTTCTGTCAAGCCTGTTTCAGGGACTGGGAAAGCTTAATACACTATAATATGCAGAAAACAGCTAGACCTTGAAGGTGACGGAATGCTTAATATCAAAAAGAACAAGTTCTGTCTTAGATGTATTTTTGCCCACTTTAAGTCCATCATACAGTGCCATGTTATGCCACCTTTGCAACTGCCTGTAGCCATGTTACACAGAGGATAATCCCTAATAGCACAGGAAAAGCACCTGGAATTGAAGTTACTCAGAACACAATTCAGATAATGAAGAATTCCATTTCTTCTACACAGAAAAGGCATGTGAATTTGCTATGCAGTTTTCCTTAGAAAAACAGAAGAAGTAGTTTTCCATCAACACAACTAATACTATGTCAAGTATGATTACTAATTCCACCCAGGAAATGGGGAAGGAAATTTAATCAGCAATGATACTGGGTCAAGACACCACCTCTTTAGTAGGTGAAAACACAAAATACCATAGTAACAAATATCAAAGAACAAATTAAGGTATTTAAAGACTTTTGCATTATGGAAAAATTTGGAGAGACAGGAGGCTCTAGTCCTACGTGGAATTTTCTCGGTTTCAAATAATCAAATAGTTGTAGGCACTGAAACTCTAAATTTGGGAAGTTTTGTAAACGAATTTATCTTATTTTACTGTTAAAAGGGTTAATTAGAAGCATTTTACATTAACTTTTGCTATCTTGATGCCAGATTCGACAAGTCTGTAAAGCTTGAAAAGATCAGTAATTCTAGTGAAATTGGCACAAAATATTTAAATACTAGAAATATCCTTCATCTGAGCTCTAGGGAAAGTACTTGTAAAAGTTTAGCTCTAAACTATTAAATCATTATTTTTTTTACTGCTTGGATACAATTGTAAACTGTCATTCCACCCTGTTTTCCATTTTTAATATCAGGAAATTATTAATGCTGTAATGAGAGAGTACTTTTTCAGACTAAGGATTAAGACTTGGATTTTATATGACACTATTGATTTAAAAAAAATAAATATTATTTTTCATTTTAACCATATGTTTAGCTCCAAGGCATTTTTTATTGGAGAGAAATACAGTTTCCTGCAAAAATGAGAAATGACTACATGCTGTGTAAGAGGCTGATCAAGAAAATATTTATATGAAATGCACAGTGGAGATCAGCAAAATGAAGGGTCCTAATGAACTTAATGAGAAATTCACAAGTGAATGACTGCTTGGGGCATCATGTTATTCAGCTGTTACTATATAGTGCTATTTCCTCTAAATAGAAAAGTTCCATAGTTTTACAATCTACTTCAGTGAAAAATGTCACACCCTTTTGGTTCTGAATATCAGATCAAGAGAAATATTGCAAAGACATTGGTCCAGAGTGCTAATGTTCCAAATAGGCATACACAGGAGAGAAGGCAATTCAGAGTCAGAATATCCTGGACCAATTCTTATTATGCTACTATTTACAATGAAGAATTATTTATGAACCTATCTAACTCACCAACATTAGCAGAGAGTTAATATGAAACTGAGGCCAACTAGGCTGTACAATAAGGAAAACCAGTCACAAAATCTAAGCTATTTCTCCTCAGGAATAATTAATTGCAATATGGTCAATAAAATCCTCAGTACAGTAATTAGTGAAGTGTTGCCTACTGAGGGTTGCGAACTGATGGGGGGCACTACTTTACCTTTTTTCATTTTGAAAAGTAACTAGAAAAGTTATTATGGCTTTTAATATTTTCCACCGCAAATTAAATGTGGTAATGTTGTAAGTTAAAAGGAGGGTGTATTTCCTAAACATCATTCTGGAAGTTCAAAACAAATTTTTCTTATCATGCTGTGTTACCAGTAATATATATTCAGAAGGCCAGATTATACCTTTGATGATACATGTGATACTGTATAAATACTTTGAACAACACAATCTTAAATTGGAACTTTGCTTACTCCTTCCTTTTCTGTCATAAAGGTAAACACTCATAGGTCCAAGTAAACACACAAAAAACAGATCTTGGAAGTAAAATACACTTTTTCTAGGCAGTTATCTTAGTCCCTTGTTGTTATCCTCTTCTGTTTGGTTCTCATCTTGCATTTTTTATACTATCGTCACAGTTATCAAGTGAGCAGTTTCTTTTGGAAGCCTTGACATGGCTCAAATTCCATAACAAATGCATCTGTCAGCTGTTGAATACCACCAGGACAATGGTTTATTATAATGTTGTTCTATCTAGCAATACATGTTTGTATTAAACAGTTTGTAGGATTGGCAAACACTGGAGAAATATAGAGATATGGTAACATTGAGGAAGTAATCTTTAAAATTATTAATAAATTAAAATCCACTTAAGTACAAAAATATGTTGATGAACTTCTGTTTAGCAATTAGTTGACTTTTTAAAATACAGTATGCCTGCTGGATTTTGTGCTCAATGAATTGAAAAATTCTAATTAAACATCAGCTACTACTGCTTATTCAAGCATGTTCTGCACACAGACTAAATCTTACAAACAAATTCTATTACTTGAGGATGCTTGAATAATCTGCTGCATCAAGTCCTCAAGGAATATCTCTCTATCGTTAATCATGTTTCCTCAGGCAACTACAGCTTTTCCTGCTTGGAAATAAAACAAACAGGGACAAAACCAGGAGTTTTGAGTGCTTTGAATAGTTGTCCATGATATCCAGATGTCTGGCAACTCACTGAAGCAGTAGCTTCAACTATTCTACTGAAAATCCTTGACAGATCCATTGTTTATGTGCAGATCATTTTTACAGTTCATATTCATACCCAGGGTGCTTCAGTTAGTCTACACATGCGCAGCAAATGCACACAGGGATACAGCACAAAGCCTCCAAATTAATGTGTTTTTTAGCCCTTCATATTGGTCCATAGGATAAACAGTAACATATTTTACATGTGTTTATGCCATAAATCCTGAGTAACACAAGGAGAAGCAAATATATGACAGTTAAAAGAAAAAAGTGATAGTAAATGTGTGTAGCACCTTGTTTTCTGTTACCATAATTAATTGTTTATTACAATCATATCCATATGCAGAAAATTCCTGGAGCAGAGACAATCTCATTTGCTTTGAAAACCATTATAATGGTTGGACTCAATGATCCTAAAGGTCTTTTCCAACCTAAATGAGTCTATGATATACTTGTGTATCTATTTCTACTTACAGAGCTCATGAACATAAGTTCTATGAAGTATCATCTGGGAAGCTATTTCACTCTCTTCCTTGAGAGTAAACATAAAAGAGCAAATTCTACATTATGTCAGTTGTAATTTAATAATTAGGAAGGTTAAAAAAAATAAATAATATTACAGTATTTCTTAAATTAACACCTTCATTTGCAGTAAATTTTTTACCATTAGATTTTATATTTGAGAGTAAGCACACTAATTACACCACCTAAAAACAAATTTTAAGATGCATCCATTTAAAAACACTATTAAGAATCAAAATAACTTGTAAAACCCAAATACTTCACAATATACACACTCTCTTTAAAAAGAGGTAGAAAAAAGTAATGTTTCCTGAATCTAATGGTTTATCAAACCATCCAATGAAAGCATCCATTAAGAAATACTGATAAACTCCTCTTGGAAAATATTTCAAGCCAGCTATTAAATGTGCTGGCTCACTGAGTGCACACACTAACAACACCATGAAAGTTTTCCAAAATACTGTATGATTGACCATCGTGATATGTACTTTCTTGCTTTAAGAGGCACAAACATTATTAAATCCCAAAAGAATTAATTGCATTAAATACTATTAAACACCAACTTGTAAGCAATGATGAGAGCATTTTTCTTGGCCCTGATTCATCTGCAAAGGTCACTTGAATTCAGAAATATGTGCTCCAAATTTAATTAATTAGAAACACAAGTTAGTGGAATTTAGAAGTTCCATTTTGTTTTCACTTACTCTCCATCCAAGTGTTTTCTGTCCCCTCTTTCCTGAGATTCCACACACTTTATCTTAAGACAATTCTGCCTTTCGGGTGTTTCACAAACATGTTCCTCACACGTGCTGAACTATCAGTAGCACACATAGGGGCCACAAGAACCAAAAGTGCCATACTTTTCCTTTTCTTCTTCTTCCTCACTTCTTTCGAGTGGCCTACAAACTTCTTAGCAGTTTCCATCTTCCCATTAAATGTTTACTCATAACAGTCAGCTGACAGAACTGAAAAATACTGGTATGAAATTGCTGTTGGCCTTGCTGAAAAATGTAGAGGATGCCGAAAAGTGCCTTTGAATTAATGTCTACAGACAATGTTTCCAAAACATAGGAAATGTTTGGGAAAAGACACAGCTGATGAGGGACCAAACACAATGTGTAGTTCAAAACCTCATCTGAAATCTTCCTGAACAATCTTATCACCCAACGTACTGGGCCATTTCCCCAGCATGTGAAAAGAGACCTAGCTCAGTGATTCTGTTCTCTCTGCTCTTCCAAAGACTCACTGGACAGGTTGTTACCACCTGCTAGATCTTTCACGATGTGCTACACTTCCTGGTTTCCTTACATCTCTCAGAAGCAAGAACTGCAATTGCTCTTACAGCCTTTTGGCTGCAAAATTATTGAAGACAAAATGCCCTGGTTTTGCTAATCACAAGGTTCTTATGACTTTGAAATAAACAGAATCTTGTTATGTGATGATATTGTCAGCAGACACAAAGAATTCAGCTCAGTTAGAAAGTATTTCAATATAATCCATAAACAGATTGTGTAGCAATAAAAGCAAAGATTTGATAGAAGAAATTAAATGTCATAATATTATTATTGTGTTGTAAAAGAAAAAAGAGTTATAACAAATACAAAGAAGATTAAAATATGTGAAAATATTAAATCAGAAAAATATACTTCATATCAGGTAACTAAAACAAAATTATCAAATACCATTTGCCAGAAAATAATTATCTCACATGAGAATGCTCAATTTTGTACTGATGATGTAGCTACATGCTAATTTTTCTACATGAATTTCCAGCCTAAAGTACTATCCTGTCTTCCAGGCACCAGTCAGGGAATAAGTTCAGACATTAACGTGTCTACTTGTAAAGTACTGGGCAACTGTCATTCTAGTAAAAAATGCCAGGAAACTCATCTCATTTACTATGTAAATTGTCTCCAAAAAATTATATATATTTTACCCACTAAAACAGTTGTGTCAACATAAAGGGTTGTTTTCTTTCTTTTTTGTTTGTTTGTTTGTTGGTTGGTTTTGTTTTGTTGTTTTTCTATTGGATTTTATATCAACTGTCTGTTATTTAATTTTCACCAAGTGGTTAAAAGATTGCTGCCAGCATCCATAGCCATTTTCTTCTAAAGAGAAACTACAGCCCATCTCAGCTGTGTCTTTTATGTGCACCGGACAGAATTTCAGCTCTGTAGGAAACTGCATTCACTACAGGAATTTTAAACTATGTTTGATACCCTGACCATGCAAGCATATAAAATTGTTTGTATTTTCACGCTGATTTTATAGAAATTACAGTTGTTTTCTATTTTGTATACCCATTTTCAGATTGTTGGTTTTTTTTCCCTTTCTGCCTTTAATCGGATTTCTTTCCCAGTTACTTTGTGGTATATTCAAGTCTTCTCTTAAACCTCTTCTGAACTTTTATGTGGATGCTTTAGATAAAGCAACTGAAAAACATAGTTTACATTTGCATTTTTAAACCAAGGATATTTAAGACTTTGTTGAAGTTTGGCCTTCTGAACTTCTCATCAGCATCTCATCAACTTAAGTACACCTTTAAAGTAATTCTGAAGTAATTAGAATACTAAAAGGGTATTTAAATGAAACAATTTACATACAAGATTTTTCCCTTTCCCACCCTATCTTGGTGACTTTTTCATTAAAAGAAATTGAAAGGATTAGAACTTTTACTTCAAAAGGAAGCATGTAATAATGGACTTGGCAAAATTAGACCAGGAATGGTATACTATTAGACTGAGAAGAGGTTTTCCTTAGTAGAATTTCTGACTGTAGCATTTAGTTCTTTATAATTTCTTTGCAATATCTGATGTAATTCACAAGTGAGGTCCATACAACACATTATATACTGAAAGATCATAAATCCTCAGCTAAAATCAGCTATCACAGGTCTACCTACATAGTAACGACTGGCTTTTCCCAGTTTGCTAAAAATTGTGTTTCCATTTCCTATGTAATTTATGTAATTAAATACAAAAATACGCAATTAGTTGCAGCAGTACTACATATCTGAAATTAACAGAAGAGTTACTGAGGCACAGCCTCCAGAAGAAGAGAAGAGAGCTGCCTCCTTGCTTAAGGAATGCCTTAAAACAGAGAGAAACTCAGTGCTGATTCACTTGCATATCAAATACAAATGTGCATGTGAGATGCTGCCTCAGTGATCTAAATCATATAAATGCTTTGTTGAAAAGAGAAAAAATCATGCTTTGTTTCTTCTTTGGTGATTCATTAAGACACAGAAGAATAGATGAGACTTGACCTAAAACTAGGAACAGAAAAAATGAGCACATGTACTTTATGACAGGTCATAAAACTCTGAGATAGACACAAGCAAAGAATCAAGATTACACGAGCTCTATTTCCACTGAACTCTCTGGGGTCTTTTTTCTTTCTCTTTAATGTAGCTAATATTATTGCATTTTTAATGTGACACAGTTGATGGAGAGTAAATATGGTGTTCCCTCAGTGAACTTTATGGAGATGCACAGACAGAGCCTTTTTAGCAAAGTACCATTCAAGGACCTCAACCATTCTTTGGATTTTCTATCACCTCTGAGTCAGCGTGTCAAGATTATTTACGTCACAGCCCTAATTCTGGGGGTACCTAAATGCTTAAAATTGTGAAAAGCACATAATAATATAGCAAATAGTACTGAATAGGCATAACAACTTATGAACCTGAAATTATCTGTCCTTAATTAAAATGCATTGCTTTTTGTGCACAATGGGATTTTAACAAATAAGATGAAAAGCCATGTAAAGATCTGAATAAAATAAATCTATCACACACAGTGCCCTTGCAAAATATAAGTAGAATATAACTTTGATAAATTAACATTTTATTTTTCCATTCAGATTTGCTATACATGAGGCTCAAAAAATATTTCTAAGTCCTCAATTTCTGCCAGATTCTGTATGGATAGTCTAAAGCTTCCACATGAAAGACATTAATGTCTCAACTAAGAAAAATAAGTACCTAAAACCAAAATTAAATAATTCCTACAGGTTAGTATGAATGTCACCATCTACTTCAGGAAAAAAAAATAAAAAAATAAAATAATTCTAATAGCAATATTGCCTTTGATAAAAGCTTTTGACATTTCCTTTATAAATATAGTAGTATTTCTTACTACTGCAACTTCAGCCAACATCAGCTTACTCAAGGAAATCTCAGTTCCTATTAGCATGACTGATTCTAAAAAGTCATTTTGAACCTTTAATTTTTTAAATTCTGTATAAATAGAAAACTCAAACATAGATTTAAAAAAGAAAAACCCTCTCCTTAAGTTAATGACCAGCACAGGCAAAAAAACAAATGGATATAAGCTGTTGCTGAAAAAATGCAGATTGCAAATTACTACAGAGTCTCTAGCCATTAAAATAAATCAAACTGGAACAGCCTTCGGCGGAAGCACTGGGGGCAAAGAAATAACAACTCCAATTTAGTATTGGCAAAGTTTATGAAGAGAGAATTATCTGATGCAATTCCCAGGCTAGCAGAGCACTGGACTTGATGACCCAGAGATCCCTTCCACTGTTATGTTCTTTATTTGGTTAGATGCAGATGTTCATCTGTTTTTCAGCTTCACTGTGGTTTTACTAAAGTGAAATTTAAATGAAAGTTAATATAATTTTTGTAAGTTTAAGTTAGAAATTACCCTTTGTACAACTTGTTGCTAGGCTTGCAGCAGAGTGGAACTTGTCAAAGAATTCTGAAAGCTTTACTTTAAGTTGGCTTAGCATTATAGAGAATTACAGAAGCGTTTGGAGATGAATGGCAGCACAGCACACACCATGAGAAGAAGTAACTGGTTGGGAAAATAAGAAGGAAAATGTAAGCACTAATAGGCTAGGACTGATACATAAGGAATATCAAAGAAGAAAGGAAAACAGAACAGTGATGAAAGCAAAGGATATCATGATAGAAAAAAAGTATAGGGAAGGAGAAATATAATAGATATTTCATGCCTTTCTAAAAGAACCAATTAATGAAAAATTATTGTCATGTGTAGAGGCTTTGAAGAGTCAATACCAACTTGAAAGAGGAAAAAAGGAAATGTTTTGTTAAAGATCATCCTTCAGGTGACAATCTAAGACAAGCCTCCCTCTCCCCTCCTTCCCTTCTATCCCCAATGCTTGGCTATTGGAACTGCCTAGAGCTGCTGGTTTTGAAAGACCTTGTTTTGGAGAACAAGTCACAGCACAGATGGTACTGCACACAGTTCTGTAGGTGGCTTACTATGGAAGAACACAGTTCAGACTCAGAAGTATAACTCTGAACTATTGCTTAAAACAACAATAATAATATTTAAGCTTGAAAACAACCTCGTGTTCCTTAATAACTTGCACCACCCTCCTGCCTCTGCTCAGCTTGTTGTTTTGGGGATTTTTTTATTAACATAATAATATTTTTTTATGTTGCAGGTAACTTAAACATATCATAGTCACTACAGAAAGCTATTGCGGATACACACCAGCAAGATGAAAATAAAGTAATTTATAGAAAACAACTCTAAATGTTTTCTGATTTTGAGCAGCTTTTAATGACTTTCAAAGACACGTATCTTTACAACTCCAATCAGTCATAAAAGCATACAAAGGTCAAGCAAATACTTTATCTTATTTAAGACACTGTTGTCTGTTTTCTATCACTCGCAGGTTCTAAGGTTTACACTCTTTTAAGGAGATGATACTGCTACATGTCTTCAAAATAAAAGGCTTTACACAAATTCTGTGAACCTTAATGTCTTTCTAAGTAATCCTTCCAACTGAAACCCTAAGTAAATTCTAAGATACATTGATTCTTTCAAAATAGAAAAATTACTTATACTAACACGGTAACTTCAGTATATACTTAAAAGTTATCATCATCCAATTTTTCAGTGGCAGGGTGCAGACATGACTACATACAGACAATACTGAAAGTCTACCCCCTTCTTCACATGAATAAATACATCGTTTTTCTGTTTTCTAAGAATGATTGCAAATAAAGGCAGCAGAATTACAGAAAACTAGTTTAACTACACCTTTGAAGTTGACTGGAGAACAAGCAACCGTTTTACAGCCCTTCCTGTGTGCCTCTGCAGGTATTCTAGAGATCCGAACAGTGGCAGTTGGAATAGTGGCAATCAAAGGAGTGGAGAGTGAATACTTCCTGGCAATGAACAAGTCAGGAAGACTCTATGGAAAGGTATGGATAAAAACTTATCTTCTGTGTACAATCCTTACATACACTCTTACATGTATTTTTTAGATGTAGCATCTGTATAGTTTGTATAAAATAGATTCTTAACAAATTAAAATGTATCCTGTATTATCCCATGCTAGAATTTTATGTCCATTTAATAAAGTCAGTGATTAGAGCTTATATACTTTTTAAAATGTGGAATACTAAGAAGCACTAGGCAATGGTAAAATATTCCATACTCAGATTACAGAATTCCAATTAATTTATTAGAAATAGTAATAATACATGGGGTTTAAAATGCATATTCCTCTCTCATCTTTCCTAATCTAAGTATTTTCAAAAACACTTTTACACATTGTACTCTATTTTATTATTCACTCTCAACAGAAAGTATGCAATGAGGACTGCAACTTCATAGAACTGATTGAAGAAAATCATTATAATACATATGCTTCTGCAAAATGGACACACAAAGGAAAGGAGATGTTTATTACATTAAACCACAAAGGGGTCCCCATGAAAGGTAAAAAAACAAAGAAAGAACACAAAGCATCCCACTTTCTTCCTCTGGCAATATCCTAATTACAAATGATCTATAAAGAACTAGTTCCAGCAGGAAGATTATTTTTAAGAAGATTATTTGACAAGATATCAAGAGAGGCTGGAATACTACTGAGAAACTGAACAAGCTGGACTTGCGCATTTATGTTTATTTTTAAGAGACTACATGAAAAAGATTTGAAAATATACACAAAACCAGATTTACTAACTAAAAGTTGTAAAAAATTCTAAAGAGTTGTACAATCATTATGTTAGTCATTGTAACTGGGTAGTTTCTTAAATTAATTTACCCTGAAGGATAAGTCATGACTTGATTATCTGATAATATTTTATTTAAAAAAACCTATCTGCTTCTTAAATATGGCTGCTATAATAATAATAAGCAGATGATAATGTTGTGTAAAATATGTCAGACTTTAAGGCTGCTGGAATGAGTTGTCAGATTATCAAGTCAATAGTAAATGTGGAGGCTGAGCAGTATTTTAAATACTTCCCCCAAGAAACTGATATCCTATACATAAACTATATGATCAGAAAAAAATATATAATCTTGTAAATGTTTATTGTTGTATTCAGATAAAAGAGTTAGTTTGGAAAAATTAAGTTTACTCTTCTACAAAATGTTCCTATCTATTAATGAAACAAATACCTAATGCTGCTCTGAAAGATGTTACAAATAGTGTATGTAAAATAAAAATAGGAATAAATAATGTACTTCATCTCACTTTCCACAAATTAACATTTTATATAACGACGAAGCAAAAATTCAGACATATTAAGGTTTTTTTATGTAACATATCCTATCTTTTGTATAATTCCTGTTAGGGCATACAGCTTTCAATATTGTTTTTCCACCCTTATACATGCTTTTTCTGTTGTTACAGCATTAAACTTTATTTTAAGTTGTATTTGAACTTTATTGTTCTAAGTTATTTAAATGTTATTTATAAAAAAAAAAAAACTTATTAAGCTGCATCTGTTTCATATGCTTTTAATTCTAAAGGAATAACAAAATGGTCTGGCTGAAACACATGAATTTTTTTTCTGTGACCAGACACAAAGACTAGTACACAACCCTCTTGCCAACATACATTGGATAGCAGACAAAAATGACAGCCCGCAGCAAATCGCACAATGGACATCTCAAAAGAAACAATGCAAAAATGTAAAAAATCTTTGCCACATACTCTTGCTAATTGAATTTAATAGCATGCTCAGAGTTACACCAGGTAAAAGAACGTTACACTTCCAGCAGGTACTGGAACTACTCGTCAGATGGTAGAACCTCAACTCACAGATACAGAAATACGTAAGACCCTACATAACTAGTATGAAACTTCAACTAAAATCAGTAAGACCTGATGAAGAAAAGCCATCTCTATTTTCTAGCTATTGAGGTGTTCAACTAAGCCCTACACAAGTACTACATTATATAATTTCATGCTCTCCAGTTTGCTGACAAGTTTTCTTGGTATTGTGATAATTGTGCTTAGATAAAGATCACCAAAAAACAGCTAAAATAGCTGCTAGATGACTGGGATAAAGTTCATTACTAACGGTGTTAAATGCCCTGCTTTTCATTACAAGTGTCTAGAGCCAATCATTTGTTCCCACATGAAACACTTTCTTTGTAACAGCACTCATAGAAAACATCAACAATTCTCCTTTTAATAAATATTTATCTTTTTAAAAAATACTTGTTTAACAAATACTATAATTTGGAAATCACTTATGTTTTTTGACTTGGTAATATCAAACATCAAGGTGTAGATATAAATGCTCTATGCAGAAATAATTGTAGCTACAGCTGTATCAGTAAACCTTCCTTATGCTTTTGCTGGTTAATCTATCACTTGTTCACTGAACACAGTAGATTGTACTATCAAAGATACTTTCTATGAATATATAAACACTGAAACAAAGTTCAAACTCAAGATCAACATTAACATAATAGCAAAAGTTTCTAGATCTAAACTAGGTTAGTTGAAACTTAGAAATAAAAATTAATATAAGAAAATGTATTAAAACGTGAGTATGCACATTAGTATATGAATATATATGCCTAAAAAGCTTAACATTATATCCAGATACAGACAAGATCTTCTAAAGATGTTTTGTTTATGTAATTAAAAAATAAAAGAATACAGTCAAGCAATTTCTCAACCCCAATGCTAATTAGCCCTTACTGCTATATGCTTTGTCTAATGGATAGCAATCTTACCATCATTATCAGGCAAGACAAGGTTGTTTTATGTTTTACAACTGTCTGACATGCATCCTATGAGTGAATGGTTCACAAAAAGACACCTGAGTGCAAATGATACAATCCTTCTGGCCTTGCACATTGTAATACCTTTCCTATGATGACTTAGCAGAGGAGGGGCTATATTCGAGAAAAAACACACAGTATTTTGCCTTTCTTGCGTGCTTTTTCTTTCATTTCTTCTGACATTTTAATAGTCAAACAGAGTTAAAGGTTACAACATATCCTGGACTGTTTTATTACAGTCCATAATGGAAAAGGGGAACAGAAAACCAAAATCAGACGAACTCAGATGAGCAATTTTCAATGTATCTTTGACTTAAAGAAATCTCTTCTGAAAGAAAGTATATTTCTTTTCAGCTGTCTCTGAAAAAATAGGTTTAGTGCTAAAACCAGGGAATAAAAATCAGAAAATTTATAGTGATGATCTACAGTAGAAAATTATTAAAAGATACAGATAAAAAAGATAATCTGTTAGGTTTAAACAGATATTATTCAAGTAGATGTCAGAAATCCTCACAAAAGCCTTTTTTATCAATTACATCCCAATCCAGTCTTAACATCACTCATGCAATATAGCATGTGAGAGGAAAACAGGTTTGTATGAAAAGAAACAGATACACTTGTTTGGATATGGCTCATTACTAACCTTTATCAAACTAAAGGTTAAAATAATCCAAACAAGGTGGGATATAAAAGCTACTCTCATTTGTAGTATCTTTGTTTTTCCTTCACATGCACTGGCTTTCATCTAGCTTTTTTCTTTGTTTACCACAGGTACTAAAAAGTGTAAATAGACCATGGTTTAGAACTGAGATATAAGCCCCTGTGGATTAAATAGACATTTTATTTAGCCACCTTCAATTACCATTTACATTGCCCAGCAACTGCTCCATTATGTAGGCTCTTTAAGTCTCATTAACAAGGTTCTACTTACTTATCTTTTGTATTAGTGGTGATAAATTCTCTGTGGCACAGAAACAAGCTAACCTTATCTGGGGAATCTTGTATAAGACTGCAGAATCTCCATTCTCAGAGGTTTTCGGGACATGACTAGACAAAGCCCTATCAAAGGAGTCTAAAATCAGTGTGGGCTCTGCTTGGAGCAGAAGATTGGACAAGAGACCTGCAGCACCCTTCTAACCTAAATGAGTCTATGATTCCATATGAAAGCTTTTTTTTTTCCTAAAACAGTAATTTAGGATGCACTTCAACCTCTTTGAACAACTACACAAAACATATTTTCTATGTTAGGGCTATAATTACACATGCATGTCATGAAAGGTATGCAAAACGGTGTAAACACATTACATAACTCAATAAAAAATGACAATTGGAAAATCTCCATGACCTTTAAAAGACATGATATGGTACAATATGGTCTCACTTTTAGTTTTGTTGCAAGTAATGGAAAACACTACTGTGCATAGCATCTGTAACAATCAGATCACTAAATGATTAATCATTGAGTAATTATTAAAATACACTTGTCTGTGTTTTAAATTACTTCTTGAAGAAAAGATGTATATTCTTTTTGAATGAGCTGGAGCAAAATGTAAATTAATGTTTAATCAATAAAGCTGTAAAAGAACAGCAGCATTTCACGGCACTCAACGACCAGTATCTGAGTAGTCTAAATACTTCGTAATTTATACAATTTCACTCCACAATACCAACTTTTAAAAAAACATAAAAATTACATAACATCTAAGGTGTAGAAATGAAAGTGACAGGTTCTCCCCAAATTAGGGAAACAGCAATCATCACAGCTGACATCTATACTTAAAGCTGAGATTATACTTTTTTTAAAAAATAACATTTTATAACAAAAAACCACAATCAACTGTTTATATCACTGGATACGTTTAAAAAGTAAAGGTTATTTAAATGTAAAACAAGGGAGAAGGTGAAGTTATCAGCAAAAAAAAAGCTAACTGTGCTGTTAGTAGATAACTTTGAAGATCAGGACTGTGTCCAAAGCAGAAACCCAGGAAAATATTCAAGGAGTTAGAGGATGTTTTTTAACATTACATTCATGTTAAATTTAATTATATTCACACAGCACAATGTCTAAAAAAGTTTTTTAACACCAGGCATTCATGTTCATAGTCTTACATAAATTACAACTGCAGAATTTAATGATGAAGATTTGCAAAAAAAAAAAAAAATGTATATAGTGTTAAAACTACCAAGTGTTAAAACTTGACCTCTGTAAATAAATTCTCAATACCTGGCTGAAAAAAGCTAGCTTGTAAATCTCAGGCATTCCAGACACTGAAATTCTGTAACTGCTTCCATTCCAGACCTAAAAAGGGAGATTTTCTTCAATTCTGTCTGCAAGGCAGATCCCAGCTTACAAAGATTGGTTGTTTCATTTAAAAAACTATTTTATTTAGAGGCCTGGGACTTGAAAAATTTACTCTTAACACAAAAGGGAAAAAAGAGCTAAATTCAGAGGAAATTACTTCCTTGTGAGACTAAACAGTTCTCCTTCAGTCCTAAGCAGAAAAGCAGAGGAATTTGAATGAAGATGCATAAACTTGTCACATAAAGGTTACAGTGTTTTCAGAATGAAGTCCAATATCAAATAAGGATCCTTACTTTTAAGGTAATTTCTAAAATAGTTTCAGTGATGATTAAAGATCTGAACACTGAGCATTCTTCAGTGAAGCACAGATCTGAAAAGATACCAGGCATCTGAAAGGTGAATATGAGTTCCTAGTGAGAATTGGAAGCTATCTGGTTAAGTAGGCTGCCAGAGTTCAACGGATTCAAATTGGAAGCAGATATCTATTGTGCTTAGACACATTAGGAAAGTAAGTAACTGCCTCACCTAGCACCCCAGTAGATTTGTGAAATTCATTACAAGTCCACTTATCAACAGCTTGCCCATTGTTGAGGAGTAAGACTTGTCAATTTTAAGGGCTTAGTCCTCTACGGACTAAACTCTTTCTAGAGCTAATAGAGTCTACACAATCAGAAAACATTTCTGTCACTTGGACGTTCATAATTTTGCAAGACTAAAACACAAAGCTTTTTCTAGCTTTGCAAGGTAAACACTGAAAACAGCTGATTGTACTGATCAGTCTTCATTGGTTTGCACCTCTGTTTTCTGACCATGTGCCAACAAAGCACTGACAGACCTATGGTATGATGTTACCTGGGCAACTCAGGCAAATCCTTATGCAACGTCTTATTTATATATTTCCGTTTTTATACAGTAGCAGAGGCACTACTTCTAGCCTATATCCCTCTGAGCCTATATTCCCCCTGAGGGAAGAACCTCAACTCAAGGTGTTTCATTGTCCCAGCTTTATTTAAAAGAATCTCTGTCTCACTTTATTCAGAGAATCACAGAATGGTTGAGGTTGGAAGGGACCTCTAGAGGTCATCTGGTCCAACCTCCCCGCTCAAGTAGGGCCTCCTGTATCTCCAAGGAGAGAGACTCCACAACTCTCTGCACGACCTGTGCCAGTGCTCAGTAACCCTCAGAGTTAAAAAGTGTTTCCCCAGTCCTCTTCACATTTTCCCTTTGGGTATTTATATACATTTATAAGACCCCCCCCCCCAGCTTTCTCTTCTCCAATCTCAGCTCTCTCGGTCTTCCTCAAAGGAGAAGTGCACCAGTCCCTAAACTTTTGGGGTCCTTCATTGGGCTATCTCCTGTATGTCCATGTCTCTCTTGTTCTAAGGAGCACCTAGAACTGAACACAATACTCCAGATTTGGTGTCACCAGTGCTAAGTATCACCCCTCTAATCTTCCAACTAATTCAGTAATCTCTTTATGACCACCAGAAATGCTTTTATAATAATAATGTTATGTGGTATAATTTTAATAAGAATTCAGGACTTTACAATTACAACTGGCTGGCTGAGCGTAAACACAATTTACTATTGTCTTGGACAGCACCAGTTTTGATGGACAAGAACCAAGTAATTGGCTAGTGACCACTGAGTTTTCATGGTTCATTTACTGGCCGTTAAAACCTGGTTCTGCTACAGATTTCTTATATGACTTTTAGCAAGCTACTTTCAATGTGTTATTTGATTAGAAAAAGATTAAGTCTGGCACATGCTGCTAAAACCTTAAACATACACCCCTACTAGCTTTAAATTACCAGACTAATCACAATATGGCCAGAGAGGAGATGTAGCTGTTTCTACCCACACTCCTAGTGACTTCTGTTGGCACACAGGGCACCATGCCATGACAGTTAGACTGCTACCTCTGTTTATGCTAGCCTACAAGGTTAGCTTGTTTATATGAGTTGCTGTGACATTATTGCACAATACAGAAACCACAGAGCAGACCTTTAAAGGAAAGGCAACATTTGGAAACCATGAACTCTCAGTTCTTGTGTAAGACACAACATGTTAATATGACAGCTAACTTGCCTATACACCCTATTCCTATTGATCTCACTGAAAACTAGGAATCAAAGTGGGTCTCGACAAGCAACTAACTTCTCAGTGGTCATAAAAGAGAACACTTGATTATTGAACAGAACTGGACTGTCCTGCAAGCCTAAAGCAATCAGGTAGACCACAGAATCAGATGTTAACAGGAAAAGGTAAAACAGTAAGGCCTCTCCTATTTAATTGTCATAGGAAAAAAACAGTCATTACATCTTGCATTGAAACATCAAGATAACAATAGCTTCAAGCAATACAAGAAGTTACTGTCATTAAAACAGACCCCTTTAGGTCAGAAGGGTTATTATAAACAAGAGCTGAGTATTTACTGAATCCGCTTCACAAATAATTTTCTACTCAGCTTCATATTCTTGTTTTCAAATACCAGTAATGTAATACAATGACCAAGATCCAAAAGGAAATACGATTATACAAGAACAAAACCATTGGAATTTATAAAAATCATGCAACTGTTTCCACTGGGTTTAGGTTTTGTAAAAGCATATTATTTTTTAAACCAAAATGTTCCTCTGTTCAAAAACATGGATAGATTTGCTTCTAAAAACTAAGTAACACACAGAAAACGGATTGAAAGAAAAAAGAATTTTCTTTCAAGACAGTAACTTGATGAGAGTAACAATGACTTCCGACTTGAAAGAAACCACATCATTTTTTAAATTTTACTTGAAAATAAAAACTAAATAAAACAGGAAAATTATACAGGAAAGCTAACAGGCAATACATAAGGAGAGCAAGAGATAACTTCATTAAACCGGAGATATGCATAGCCAATCCATACAAAGATTCTACAAAGCTGTATTAATTTGCAGAGACTAAATCCTTCAGCTACTAATCAAGAGCAAGTCTTCTTTTCCTTTAGATAGCCTATCCCACTGGGAAAAATCCACACAGTTCTCTTAAATCCACATTAAAAGTGAAAGCTTTGTGGGAATCATGGCACATGCCAGAACACTTTCCTTTCTCTGACATGTCTGCAGTACTTCACTAATTCAGGATTTCCTGAGTACAGCATGTTCCAAAACTTTCTGTCCTTAACATTACTAGATACAAGAGACAACCCTCAGTCTTTTCCTAAGCATTTAATATAACTGTAAAGCAAATGCGTCAGAGTGATACCACTGAAAATCATAGGGGCTGAGGAGTGGGAACACTATCAGCAGGGTGGGGTGAGCAGCAGTGAAAATTTGCAGAGATGTCTTTTCTGATTCAGATAAATCCCATAAATAAAGAATTTCTTAAATCATCCTTTAGCTTCTATTTAAGACTGGCAATGAATAAACCTATTCTATTTAGCAAATTATACACTAGAAAATGGGAAATCAAGGAATCACAGACTTCACTGCCATAAATTATATCTATGATGCAAATTTATGAGTTTTTCTTCCAGAAATATTAATCTGAATTGTTTGCAACAAAAACAAGGTCTTCCTACCTTGATGACTGACAAGTTATCTAAATCCAGATATGAGTCCATGGCAAAAAAAGATGGAGAAAAAAAGGCAAGGACAGGAATAGTAGTTTAGCTATAGTTGGGGCAGAAGGAAGATAAAAAGGAGTAAGAGAATCATAGAATCATAGAATCACAGGGGTTGGAAGGGACCTTGAAAGATCATCTAGTCCAACCCCCCCTGCCAGAGCAGGGTCACCTAGAGTACATCACACAGGAAAGCATCCAGGTGGGTTTTGAATGTCTCCAGTGAAGGAGACTCCACAACCTCCCTGGGCAGCCTGTTCCAGTGCTCTGTCACTCTTACAGTAAAACAATTTTTTCAGATATTCACCTTGAACCTCCTATGCTCCAATTTGCACCCATTACCCCTTGTCCTATCACTGGTCATCACTGAGAAAAGCCTAACTCCATCTCCCTGACACTCACCCCTTACATATTTGTAAACATTGATGAGGTCACCCCTCAGTCTCCTCTTCTCCAAGCTAAAGAGACCCAGCTCCCTCAGCCTTTCCTCATAAGGGAGATGTTCCACTCCCTTAATCATCTTAGTAGCTCTGCGCTGGACTCTTTCAAGCACTTCCCTGTCCTTCTTGAACTGAGGGGCCCAGAACTGGACACAATACTCCAGATGCGGCCTCACCAATGCAGAATAGAGGGGGAGGAGAACCTCTCTTGACCTACTAACCACACCCTTTCTAATGCACCCCAGGATGCCATTGGCCTTCTTGGCCACAAGGGCACATTGCTGGCTCATGGTCATCCTCCTGTCTACCAGGACCCCCAGGTCTCTTTCACCTACACTACTCTCCAGCAGTTCAGCCCCCAACCTGTACTGGGACATGGTGTTGTTCTTCCCCAAATGTAAAACTCTGCACTTCCCCTTGTTGAATTTCATCATGTTTCTCCCCGCCCAACTCTCCAACCTATCTAAGTCTCTCTGAATGGCAGCACAGCCTTCTGGTGTGTCAGCCACTCCTCCCAGCTTAGTGTCATCAGCAAACTTGCTGAGGGTACATTCTATACCCTCATCCAGGTCGTTGATGAAGATGTTGAACAACACCGGTCCCAGCACCGACCCTTGTGGGACTCCACTAGTAACACACCTCCAACCAGATTCTACCCCATTGACTACAACTCTCTGACTCCTTCCTTTCAACCAGTTCCTAATCCACCTCACTTCCTGGTCACCAAACCCATACCTGATCAACTTATCCACAAGGATGCTGTGGGAGACGGTGTCAAATGCTTTACTGAAATCAAGATAAACCACATCTACCGCTCTACCATCATCTATCCACCTAGTAATTTCCTCATAGAAGGCTATGAGGTTAGTCAAACATGATTTACCCTTGATAAAACCATGCTGACTGCTCTTGATGACCCCCATGTCCTTGATGTGCCTGGAGATAGTCACAAGAACAAGTTGTTCCATCACCTTTCCAGGGATGGAGGTGAGGCTGACCGGTCTATAGTTACCCGGGTCCTCCTTCTTGCCCTTCTTGTAGACTGGAGTGACATTTGCTATCCTCCAGTCCTCAGGCACCTCACCTGTTGCCCATGATTTACTGAAGATGATGGAGAGTGGCCTAGCAATGACCTCCGCCAGCTCCCTCAGCACCCTTGGGTGCATTCCATCTGGACCCATTGATTTATGGATGTCCAGATTACTCAACTGATCCCTAACCCAATCCTCATCTACCATGTCAAACTCTTCCTCTATCTTGACTTCTTCTGGGGCTATATGAATCTGGGGCTCATAGGGAGACCCTGCAGGAGTGAAGACAGAGGCAAAGAAGGCATTCAGCACCTCTGCCTTCTTTATATCCTCTGTCACCAGGGCTCCCACCTCATTCCTCAATGGGCCAATATTGCCTCTATTGCTAGTTTTGCTAGCTATGTACTTGAAAAAGCCCTTTCTATTATCCTTAACCTGACTTGCAAGGTTAAGTTCCAAGGAGGCCTTAGCTTTCCTAATTGCCTCCCTACATCCTCTGACAACAGTCCTATATTCCTCCCAAGTGACCAGCCCCTCCTTCCATGATCTATAGATTTTCCTTTTCCACTTAAGTTTGCCCAGTAGTTCCTTCTTTAACCATGCAGGTCTCCTAGCACCCTTACTAGATTTCCTAACCATTGGGACACTCTGATCCTGTGCTTGCAAGAAGTGGTCCTTGAATGTTGACCAGCTATCTTGAGCTCCTTTATTTTCTAGCACCCTGTCCCATGGGATTTCCCTTAATAGATGATTGAGGAGACCAAAGTTTGCCCTGTGGAAGTCCAGGGTTCTGGTCCTGCTGGGTATTTTGTTCCTTCCACACAGGATATGTACTCATATAAAATCTGTTTTGTTGTGATTACATCAGCTCAGTTAAGATTTTATTAGCATTTAAATTCTATCACCATGCCTTACAAATTAGGTAGTTAATATTGTACAAACAAGGCAAACAAATAATTATCTTACTGTATTGCTTAATAATCTACCTGGTCTTCTGACATTTTTCAAAAAGAATTTTCAGCTTCAGTACAATACATTTTTTTTCTACTATGTTCTTGTTTGTTACACAGTTGTCAGGCTTTTCACTCTCAGTCTATCCTTCTTTCTCTCTTTCTTTACCTTTCTTCTTTTAGATTCTGTAGTATTGCTACATTAAAAGAGAAAGCAAGGAGACTTGCTATTAAGGGGAAGAAATTCAAAGTAGAGTGAAAAGTCATAGCAGTACTGTGAATAATTAGAATGCAATGATTCTTTGAAATATAAATATGTGTAATTTTGTAGGAGTGTAAAATGGTTTGGTTTTTTTGTCCCTTGTTTTTTCTTTCTGGGTTTCATTATCCACAGACTTTCAACTTGCCCCTCATCAGCCCCTGCACAAAACTCAATACATTCTAGTTGCTCTCTCACATAAAGAGCAACTCCACCACCTCGCTTCCCCGCCCTATCTTTCCGAAAAAGCACATAACCATCCATGGCCACATTCCAGTCATGTGACCTGTCCCACCATGTCTCTGTTATTGCTACCAGATCATAACCCTTAGCCCGCACACTGACCTCTAACTCTTCTTGCTTATTCCCCATGCTGCGTGCATTAGCATACAGGCATTTCAGGAAACAAACAGCACACTGGTGGGACTAAATCCTCCCTAGACCACCTGCCTTCGGGCCCTGGTTCGTTCCTCTTGTGCTTGTCCCTAACAGACACAGTTTTCTCCCCTTCCCCCTTCACATCTAGTTTAAAGCTCTCTCAATGAGCCCTGTTAAGTCCTGCCCCAAAAGCCTCTTCCCCCTCTGAAGATTGAGAGAAGATTGGTAGCATAAAATTATGGCCATAGTTATTAGAAGGAAAACAGTAATTTCAGGCAAGAGGAAGAGAGAAAAATAAACTTGAAGAAACAAAATGTTGGATAGCATTCAGAAAGGGAGCAAGCTAGAAGAAATATCAGCACAAAAAGCTGGAGAAAAGATGTTAAAATAACAGCAATGAGAAAGAACAGCAGGCTAGTGCGAAAGAGGAAAAATTCAAGATCTGATCCATTAGGACAGTGAAGACAAAGGAGTAGAAGACAGAGGTTAGAATGCAAGACATACTGAAAATGGGAGCCAGGCGCCAGAGGAAGACATAGAAAATAGAGTAGCTGTCACTAGTGGTAAAGAAATTGACAAATCAAAACCATCAGATGGAGTAACAGCAGCTTATTTAAATACTTTGTAATACTGTTTACAGTTTAATCAAATGGCAATATCAGTCTATTAGAAGGATAAGCTTAGAGTTGACCAAAATCTACAATTCATTTTTCATTGCGGTAACATTTTGATTTTGTGAAAAACAAATGGAAAATATTACTAATCATTTATGTTGACAATTAGATTTTGCAGTGTACTGTAATTTTCATTCCAAAATGCAGAAAGTAATATGCATTATGTGTTTAAAAATATTTGCAAGACTTACAGGCTGCTGTAGAATTGGCAGAGACACTAGCTTGCGTTCTAGTAGTAGCATCTTTACTAGTATGATTTACTGTGGCAGCCTTAAAGCTGTCGAGATTTCATTTAATCCATACACATTTCTTGGGCTTAGACCTGAAAATAAAAAAAATTAAATTTAGAAAAATGTTTATGTTAATTTTGATAATCACCCTATGAATTACCAAAATGAAATGAAAATTGCTTTATTCCCTGTCTCCAGTGTGCAAATTTGTATGCCCATGGTCAAGTTCAGGCTCAGGACCCAAACCTGTTAACTGAAATAATTATATTCATAGACTTAATTCAACTAGGATAGCTTTTACTATCTCCATTCGGCTTCTGCTTGGTGTTTCCCAGGGAGAAATATCCTTACTTTGTGGTTGTTCCAGTTCTGGTAATTTAATACATTTGCATATGTTCTATTGATGTTGTGAATTATTCTGGCAGCAATACATAATTTACTTTAGTCAGTGGTTTTCAATATTGATTTCAGTAGAATTTTGCACAGCACCCACACCGTAAGTTTCATGGAGACACAGAATCTATGTCATACCAGTGGTCTAGTTTCATGGGATTGTTTTCTGGTCTGACTAAATTTCAGTTAATTCTACCCATTATCTATTTACAGTGGTTACACATTACAGAGCATGCTGTGGGTTTATCCAGCTCTTCCAAGTTAAAGGCCCTTTTGGAGCTTGGTGTGTTTGTAACTTTGAAGTATGCAAACCTTCTCTGAATTCAATTTTTCAGGGTGATCTTTTTCTCCATACAATTTTCTCTGTCTGTAACTAAAAAGAAAATTCTGCCCAACAGTGACTGACAGGGAGAGAGGTCTTGCGAAAATATTTCTGAATTTTATATGTACTTCAAAAACATATTTCTATTGCATTTGTCAATTGGCTTCAACATACAAGATAATGAAACCCACATTGTCATGAAATCTAAATAAATGAGCACTGAAGATAGAAATCTGCTCTAAATCTAAGTTTTGGAATGGATATTAAATGACACAGGCAATCTAAAAATCGTAAACTGTTACTGTTAAAACATGCAGATATTTAATGGTAATATAATACTACTTCCAATAGAAACTCCTAGCACAGGTACATTCTGAATCCTGCAAGAATATTTATACAAAGTGACCGTTTTCTATGTATGTATATATATGCATATAATTACTAAGGGATAAAGCAACAGATTCTCACTGAAATGCAGACTTGGTGGTCTGCACCGAATATGCCTCAGGGAGGAGGAGAAAAACTACCAGTACTATATATTCACTGAAAAATTAAGTCTACACATCCATCCTTAAAATCATCATTTAATGGATTCAGGAAATGCTCCACATAAATGGACATAAGTGACTTTTGACAAACAAGCAGGATGTATCTGACAAAGTAAGAATAACTCTGTATCTAAAAAGGATACAAAAGAGAGCTCGTATTACAATTTTGTAGTTAATGCAAAAATATTCAAATGAATGGTAGCAATTCGTAGGCACTCTGCCAAACAATAAAATAAAATAGTACAGACTTTTATTATTTGTGTGAAACATTTGGTGAATCTATCAATAATAGGGAAATTAATTTCTAAAAAAAATTGGTTTATCAACATATAAGTCAAATTTCACAGTCAAGCCTGAACTGAAAGATACTGATTTTAACAAATTACATACTTGGAACAAGTCATTTAGGGTTAAAGTTAAAGGTAAAGAAGAAAATGTTATTTGTTAATGTGTAACTAATAATTATATCTAATGAAAACCAAGGTATTTTTAAAAATCACATATTGTAATATTATAATTAAATTTTCTTATTCACACATTATATGTGACCAAAAAAAAAAAAAAAAAAAGTTAAAAAAAATAACTTCTGATTGTCCACAATAATCTCTAGCTTTTCCTCACAATTTTTTACTGTTCTCTCTCTGGGACTTCCACGCATATGCATCCAGCTCTATTTTGGAGTCAAATGCTGCTACTCTGGTTATATGTAAATTGGTTTATGTGACATGTTAATACTTTCATGAGTTGAAATACAACATTTACCCATGTATCGCTGAAAATGAGAAGTAATTGTATTGTTACCTGGAAAAAAACCCAATGTCCTTTAGCATCCCTGGGAACAGGAAGAAAAAGTGCCACAAAATCTGCAGTTCTGTCAAAGAAGTGGTCAGGTTTCATAAAGGAAAAAAATCAGGAAAAAGGTATCAGCATCAATTCAGTTATAGTGGTGTGCTAATATACCGATGCATGACATTATAAAAGCTCACATTTATCTACCCTATGATGTGAGGCATTGACAACAGAAAGGAATACCACTGAAACTTACTCTTTATTAGTTCTGCCTCTTACTCTTAACATGTTGCTCTTCTAAATGTATTAACAGATTATTTTTTTAGTATATTGCAGTAGTTCCTGATTCAAAATAGCTCTTAAGAACATGCATTATTTGAAGCATATGTTAAGTCTATCAGCCAACAATTAAGACGAAGCCTAAGTGCTGTACTGAATCAAAGCCAATGTACATAAGCACAGTCTCCTGTTCCATTAATATTTTCCTTCTCTTCTTAATAAAGAACATAGTGATCACCTGAGGTAACAGAATACATACACTTTTGATTTATGTTCTTAACCTAAATATTCCAAACTTATACCTTTTATAAACCCTAGCACCATTACACAAAATAAGCAAAGTAAGATAAACAGTCAGTTTGATCTAAAGGTTTATTTTAAGCTTCATGGTATAAAACTGCTAACTAAATTAGTTCTTCAGATGTTCAACTACTACTCTTTAAAGTTATATGAAAAGTTAATCTTGGGCCTACATTTTATGCAGTTGAGCTTAATCACTAAAATACTTGCATTTTTGTATCCGAGGAACACGCAGTTGTTTGATAATAACAGATCTATAAATGCTTGAAATTAATTTACACCTTAAACTTATGGAGGAACCACCACCAAAATGAATCCTTAAACACTCTAATACATGATTTTGAGAGAAACAAAATTCTCCAAACTTCTATAACATTTTTCTGTTGAAACAACAATAAAATATTGATTACAATGAATGCAGAGATTTAAGAAATCCGAAAATGAAGACACTAGATTAACTTATTCCCTTTTAGACCAGCAGGCAAGCATGGATTCTAAACTGTGTCAGAACTGTGTGTAGAAATGCAGATAGGATTTCCATATTCCTTGCATCCTGCTTATCATTTGCACATATTTAAGCACAAATCAACAAAATTAGCTAAAATCAGTCTTCCAAAAATTTGTTTTTATAACACAGATGTGGCATTTCAGAAAGCTACATCAGGTTCTGGCAGCATATTGCAAACGCCTCTAACAGGAATAGCTGCAGATTATAAACTCAAGTAAGATTTTTATCCAGTCCAAGTATTAAGCTCTACAGTCATTCATGGAGTTCCAAGACACTATGTTCTATGCAAAATCCACAACATTTTATATTTTTTGGACTAGCAATTACTTCTCTATAGATTGATATTTCAAATATCAACTCCAACAAGGATGCTTCTTCTCAAAAATGTGACATAAGTGAGCATACATTTTGCAGCAAGTACTATTGGCAGGTCACTGTTCAGGCATAGAGGTTATCAAGGCTGCTCAACAATCTGAATTTTAAATCTATCCTTCACCTTGAACTACTTGTTTTTATCTGCTTGACACTATATGTATTTGGATAAATGACAGGAATCAACTGTTGCCTTCATTTATAAATATGAAGCTGTCAAAATTTATTGAGAAAAATGCAGCATTTAAGTGATATAAGATTTACAATGTTCTTCAGTATTAACAGTTAATAATTTTAACACAGTTATTTTAACACAGATTGTGAATCAGTCTGTGTAATACCATTTAATGATACATTAATTTAAAAAAAGTAATTAAAGTTCTTTTTATTAATAAGAACTTAACATGCAAAATGGATCAAAAGTCAGGATTGCAGAGTATCTGATAGCAGTAACAAATTAGTGATTGTTTCATGTTGGTGGTAACTATGATCACATAACTCTTAGGAATCTGTTCCTCTTGCTTATTTATATTTCTGTATCAATGCAATCCCACTGATCCAGCAGTACTGTCCATCAGTCATTAATGCTATTTCACACAGTGACAGAAACATTTTCAGCTAAGCCAATCCATATTATGAACTGTGAATATGCCTCAGACAAGGAGCAATGGTCTAGAATTGAGGGTTTAGGTGACTACAAAATACCTCTGGAGATATAAGGAAAAAGTACCTTTTCAAGTTCTTTGCTTGTTTTTTCTCCCAACAAACATGCAGAGACACACGTAATCCCACTTCTGGATACAAGGAAAAAAAAAGTTGAAAAGTTGGTCTTTCTTGTCTAATCCATAAAAATAACTAAAAATATGTAATTCATCTTCACTTTCCCCCTCTCACTTGTCTGAGTCATAACTTCCCCTGCCTCAATTTGCCCAGTAGAAATGTCTTAAAACTATTAGTAAGGTTTAGCTAGAAATAGAAATATTTTATAGAGACTTTTTGTATATCTAGATCTACATCTAAATGTGCATGTGCACAAAACTTAACACACTGTATAGTCTTACTGCATCACTGGAAAGACTGGGAGGATTAAAAATCATCATTTTAGTCTTTCTGTATGTCTCACATTACCTTCATAACACCAAGATCTATAGAGAACAACATGTTTTCGTAGACTTTTTCCTGTACTTTGTTTATCTCTTAATCAAAATGTTCCTAAAACCCTGGCAGACCTGGGACTTTAGCTTATTAGAATTTTTTAAATTATAAACTTGATGGTTCACTCTTGCAAACTAAGTAAAGCTGTGAACCCTTACCTGGGCCAATGTTACTCTCTTTAAGGGCAGTAATATATTGCTTTATATATGCTGGTCCACACTGTAATTAACATATTTTTTCAGCCTGTTTTTCTAGTTCAGTGATACCTGTGTTTGCTCTTTTCTCCAAGACTGAGAGTGGACTGACATTCAGCAGAACACATTCATACAGATATTTACACATAGCATTGAAGTAAAAAAATTTCCTTAACTTGTCGAGCAAAGAATAAGGCTGATCAAGAGAGGTAAAACTTGCCTACCCCTTCTGCAGTCAGTACATAGTAAAAATAGTTATTTCTGAAAACGATAAAAATGCAAAAATTACATTAGGTGATCTGTGAACTACATTTTGCATGAAGAATTGTAATACCAATATAAATGCATTTTCATACACCTTCTAGGAATCTCTAATGATGGCAACATTCTTAATGTGGACTGTGATTTCCTCCTCGCCCATGTACTGCATTCAGAGATGATTACATCACCTCAAAAAGACAGAAAAACAGAAATAGGCCAGGGAGGCCCATTATAGCATACACAGAGAAATTAAAAAGACTATGACATTTTAATTAAAGAAGGAGATAACTCAAGAAAAAAAGGTTACTGTGTTTCTAAAGAGACAAATAAAATCATGTGCCATTTAGATTCTTGGAAAGGACAGTAATGCCTTCCATCTGTTGAGAACAGATTTGGGAGCAGAGGGGGAAACTACTTCTTGATCTAGCAAAGAATTTAAACTAGCAGCTTAAATATTTGAGCAAATTGTTTAAATTAATGGTAGACATTTGAAGTTAATCTTCAAATTGGTCACCTTCCTAAAATAACTTGGTGTTAACATAGAGTGATCAATGTGTTTTTACACCCTTTAGTAAAGCCAGAAGAAAATTACATGTTCTATCTTAATAGCAAAACAGCAAGACAAATTATTTTTTTTAAAAAGCAAATTAAATGCAAACTTTCAAACATATTTTGTTTCTTTGTTCTGTTGAGAGAAAAAGTTCTGTTCAAAGCAAAAGAGCAGTTTTTATCATAGCTCTGTAGCTAAAGTCTTTCAGTGAATTGACACTTGCAAATAATGGAGGCAGGTAAAAAAAAAAGTTAATTTTCCTCCAAAAAGAATATAATTTTCACAAAACCTTACTAACCACAGCATATTACATTCTTTAACAAAATATAAAGCATATTCAAAGATTTCCCTAGCAGTCTTATCAGTACAAGAAAAGAAAGAAAGCTCACTTAAAAACAAACTAGCTATTCCCTTTTTCATAGCCATCTGAACTTTTTTGCCTCAGGGTTCAGCACTTTCTGTTACATTAGCAATGCTGTGGACTGATCAAGTATTTTCTAAAAAGCTTGATTCAGTGTCATCATTCAAGCCTGCTTCCAATAGAAAATTGCTGTACAGCAGACAAAATGTTTCCTCCATGGTTTAGCTGTGAGAAAAAGGGAAGTTAACAAAAAAGTGGCTGCTGTCTTAAAGGTTTGCCATTTCTATGAACCTCTTAGTTTCCAGTGTCTGAGGGTCTTGGAATTAAAATCTGTGCTCAAACACAGTTCTCAATATTTACACTCACTTGGCTTTTCTCAGGACCGAACCCCTTCACGGGGTAGTTAAAATAATAAGCAGTTGGACCTACCAAATATTGAGATGGTAAGAACTCTTCAAAAGTGAAAGGAGGCTTTTGCATTTTCTCCTGTAAGAATTATTATCACCAGAATGCCTAGAAAAAACCCCAAGAGAACATATACTAGCAAGTATTTAAAGTTTAGATAACTAAAAGTGAGAGGCAAAACTATCACTATAGCATATATAGCGTGTTCATTGTAATTTCTTCCAATAAACAGAACCCTACACATGCTTAGATGTCAGGAGACATGCTAAAAATGTGAACAATACATAAGGACACTTAATCATAAAGGCAGAACTTCCCTTTTCCTCTCAGTAACTCTATACACAATATTTTTATTATTGATATATATGTACTTCTTAAATACATACTGAAGAAAAAGTGAATGTCCAGTCACCAGACTGGAATCAAACAGAGCAAATCTGCCCTGTTCTTCCATACACAGTTTTTGTGTAGTGCTTAGAAGTCGAAAGAAATCTGAAGGTTGCAGATTAGGAGAAGTCTTAATGAAATCAATCAGTATATATTCTGAGTATAATTAAAAACTCAAATTTTACATTGCTACATCTGAGCAGAAACTAAGTGTGAGCAATACTAGTTTGAAAAAAAAAAAATAATTTAGTAAATGATGAAATTAAGAACCCAAACCAAAAATTATATGGCAACTATTCCTAACAATAGTTTTGTTAATACCACAGCTTTTGTGCAAATATCTGTATAGAATAAAAGTATACAAAAGGGTATTGAGATCTCAGAGCCTGCTTTTAAATAATAAGCAGGCTCTATTTGTTCCCAAACAACAAGTTCTGGATTAAGCACTCAAAGAAATAATTCAAATAAAGTAAAAGATAGTACACTTTGTAAAGCCTACTATAATTAAGTTTGGCAAGAAAGAATTTTAGGGACTCTTATAAGTCTTTTTTGTATTCAAGAAACATTTTGTTATTCCTCCATAATTAACTACTGCACATCAAGATGTATTGTCACAGCTTAAGGAGATAAAAAAATACAGATGGTGAAATTTAGCCTTTTTTCTTACTATTGCTAGCATGAAAAATTGATCAAGTCAAAACAAAACAAATAACAACAGAACACTGGTAGAAATCCTCTGCAACTGAATGTAATACCACTGAAGTCAGTGAGGTTTTTGGGGTGTAACTGAGATCAAAGTTTGGCATAAAATCTGCCTACGATGTAAACTTTTCCCCTGAGGCTATTACAACTAATATGTCACAGACTTTATTTCATTGAGAGAAATAGTCTCCATGCCAAAATTAGTGGTTAAGCATAGTCAACTTCGACCTAAAAATGCAGTTACTGAACACTAAATACTGGGTAAATGCTACTGTAGAGCACCATCTTCAACCAGGCCAAGGAATTTCATGGAAAAGATCCCACGTCCTAGTTAGAGAAAGATGCAGAAGAATTACGGTAACGCTGCTCTTCCAGCCCGTGGTGTTTGTTACCCACAAGGATGTGTGGTAAGGATACTACTATGTGGGGGGAGAAAACACAGGTAATGTATCTAAGAGACCTGGCTTTCCTGTAGCTAACAAGGGAGTGAAACAAAACCCGCAGCCTGCGTGCCAAGCCATCCTTCCCAGCTCCTTCTGAGAGCTGCGGGGCGGGCACAGCCCCCGTGGAGGAAACGCCTGAGGAGAGCGAGGCACCGGGGGCACCTGCCAGCGGCTGGGAAGGCCTGGTACGGAAACAGGCTGGAGAGCGCGGGTTTCACCCCCGGCAGGTAACGGGACCTGGTTTCTCTTCAGGGTTTGGTGACACAAAACGTGTAAAAACCTCCGCGCGGTCGCTCGGTCGGTCACGCAGCCGGTCCCC